>NC_088386.1:138267291-138577500 GCF_037993035.2 Macaca fascicularis
GGCATAATCGCCCTGCAGGACATCTGCTCGCCTTCCCAGCAAAGTCTTCCCGGGCATAATCGCCCTGCAGGACACCTGCTCGCCTTCCCAGCAAGGTCTATCCCTGTGGTAATCGCCCTGCAGGACGTCTGCTCGCCTTCCCAGCAAGGTCTATCCCTGTCGTAATCGCCCTGCAGGACGTCTGCTCACCTTCCCAGCAAGGTCTTCCCGGGCATAATCGCCCTGCGGGACACCTGCTCACCTTCCCAGCAAGGTCTTCCCTGTTGTAATCGCCCTGCAGGACACCTGCTCACCGTCCCAGCAAGGTCTTCCCTGTCGTAATCGCCCTGCAGGACGTCTGCTCGCCTCCCCAGCAAGGTCTTCCCTATCGTAATCACCCTGCAGGACGTCTGCTCGCCTTCCCAGCAAGGTCTATCCCTGTCGTAATCGCCCTGCAGGACGTCTGCTCGCCTTCCCAGCAAAGTCTTCCCTATCGTAATCGCCCTGCAGGACGTCTGCTCGCCGTCCCAGCAAGGTCTTCCCCATTGTAATTGTCCTGCAGGACGTCTCTTTGCCTTCCCAGCAAGGTGCAGGATACACTCTTCTTCAACACCAGGAATCCAAAGCGTGTACGAGGAAGCCTGGGGTGTGATGCGGAAGGGGCATGGGAGACCCACAGAGCCCTCAGGAGAAGCCACAGAGGTGACACCCAGGGGATGTCCCCCTCCCCGCTGGGCCTCCAGGGCCCGAGATGCCGCTGGGTTTATCCCAGTGCTAAGGATGGGCCTGGAAACAGCAGCGTGCACAGGACCGAGGCTGGGGGAGCTGTTTCCTCCACATCTTCCGGGGCGAGGATGAGCATGGAAACCTGGGGGGCGGGGAGCAGCATGAGGCGTTCTCCCCAGCTCAGGACAGCATACGGAGGACGGGGCCTGGAGTGGGGTTGGAGGGTGAAGTGGGAAGAGCTGGTCTCCTCTCCAGCTGTGGCAAGACCTGGCATTTCCACCTCCCGGAGCCATCCCGGGGCCACTTTCAGAGTCCTGCTGGTGCACTGTCTTCCGAACTCCCTTTTGCCAACTCCCATGTTGCCGGCAGCACAGTTGCTGAATTTAGGGGTTTTCTGATCCTGGGCCCTGAGGGTGCCATCTGCTCATGCAGCCAGGGAGTCTAGGGCTGAGAGCGAGCGGCCCGAGGTCCCTCCTCCCCAACGGGCACTCTGCCCGGGAACAAGGAGCATTAAGGTGCTGACCGGGGCGGGGAAGCCACAGCCACATGTTCCCAGATCCAAGAAACCCTGCATGGGGGGTCTCAGCTGGAGGGAGCGCCTTGTGGACTCAGAGGTGTCCAGGGGTGTGTGGAGGCGGTCAGAGGAGGAAAAAATGGCTCAATGTCCCTGAGCCGGTGGCCAGGCCAGGAAGGACGTCTGAGCCCGCTGCGGGGGGTCGGGCAACATCAGCACTGCCGGCCCTTCTCGGGGCATCTGCCCCAACAGTCCCAGTGAGGCTCAGCTCCGGGCACCCCCACGTCAGATTCTCCTGGGACAGGACAGTCTGTTCTGTTGCTTTTCACAGCTGCAAGCACCCCTTGGGCCCTGAGAAGCAGCTTCTGGTCCCTCCACTGAGCCACTGGGTTCCCCCCTGCCGTTTCTCACTCTGGTTTGCACAGTCCCAGCTCCGCTCCTTCCTTGTGAAGAAAACACTGTGCACTCATCTTCCACATCAACCCAGAACATTCTCTTCCCATCACCAGCTCCCGACAGACGTGGATGTGGTGAGTGAGTGATAGCACAGCTGCCACCGGTCGCAGGCAGGCACCCCCGGACCTCAGCGCCCCACCAGAGAGGCCACCCCTGGGACCTCAGCACCCGGCCACGCCACCCCCGGACCTCAGCACCCGGCCAGGCCACCCCCGGACCTCAGCACCCAGTCAGAGAGGCCACCCCCGGACCTCAGCACCCGGTCAGAGAGGCCACCCCCGGACCTCAGCACCCGGCCAGGCCACCCCCGGACCTCAGCACCCGGCCAGGCCACCCCCGGACCTCAGCACCCGGTCAGAGAGGCCACCCCCGGACCTCAGCACCCGGTCACGCCACCCCCGGACCTCAGCACCCGGTCAGGCCACCCCCGGACCTCAGCACCCGGTCAGCGAGGCCACCCCCGGACCTCAGCACCCGGCCAGGCCACCCCCGGACCTCAGCACCCGGCCAGGCCACCCCCGGACCTCAGCACCCGGTCAGAGAGGCCACCCCCGGACCTCAGCACCCGGTCACGCCACCCCCGGACCTCAGCACCCGGTCAGACCACCCCCGGACCTCAGCACCCGGTCAGCGAGGCCACCCCCGGACCTCAGCACCCGGCCAGGCCACCCCCGGACCTCAGCACCCGGTCACGCCACCCCCGGACCTCAGCACCCGGTCACGCCATCCCCGGACCTCAGCACCCGGTCAGCGAGGCCACCCCCGGACCTCAGCACCCGGCCAGGCCACCCCCGGACCTCAGCACCCGGCCAGGCCACCCCCGGACCTCAGCACCCGGTCAGCGAGGCCACCCCTGGGACCTCAGCACCCGGCCACGCCACCCCCGGACCTCAGCACCCGGTCAGAGAGGCCACCCCCGGACCTCAGCACCCGGCCAGGCCAACCCCGGACCTCAGCACCCGGTCAGAGAGGCCACCCCCGGACCTCAGCACCCGGTCAGCGAGGCCACCCCCGGACCTCAGCACCCGGCCAGGCCACCCCCGGACCTCAGCACCCGGCCAGGCCACCCCTGGACCTCAGCACCCGGCCAGGCCACCCCTAGACTTCAGCACCCGGGCAGACAGGCCATGAGGGGGTTGTGGCATAACTGGATGCAGAGAGAGACAGAGAGAGAGAGACAGAGAGACAAAGAAACTGAGAGCGAGAAAGAGAGACAGAGAAAGAGAAAGACAGAGACAGAGAGAGAGAAACAGAGAGACGGAGAGAGCCGCAGGCAGCAGGCTGTGGGCTGTGAGCAGACTCGCAGTGGCCGGTCCTGTGCCCCATGCCCCGGGGCCAAGCACTCACTGTGGGCACATCCGTAGGCCTCCACGCGCATCCCAATCCTGCTGTCTGGGTTCCAGGCCACGGGCAGGAAGCGCAGGTGCCGGGCCTCCAGGGGTGGCCACAGCCTGTGCTGTACCACGCTGTCCGCATTCGCATTTCCCAGAAAGCCCTGCAAGAGAGGGGGCTCAGTGGCCGGGGTCTGCCCCTCCAAGGAGAACAGGCTGCAGGCAGGACCCTCCCTCCCGGGGTCTCTGCCCCTCTCCTCTTTTCAATCTCCCGTCCCCAGCCCACCCGCTTCCCAGGCAAAGCGGCTCGCGGATCACTCGGACTGAGACGGTGCCGCAGCCACGGGCCCCCGGGTTCCTACATTGAAATTTAACCCCCAGACAATGGTTTTGGAGGTGGAGCCTTTCGGAGGTGTTGGGGTCTCAGGGCGGAGCCCACGATGGGATGGGTGTCCTTGTGGGAGAGACTGGGGGAGAGGTAACCACCAGAGAGGGGCCTGGACGTCCACCCTGACACCAGGTTTGCCACGCCCTGACTCCGGGCTGCCGGCCTCTGCACTGAGAAGCGAGTCTCAGTCCTTGATGAGCTGCCGCACCTGTGCTGCTTCGTTGCAGCGGCTTGAACAAGGGACCAGGGCACACCCCATCAGGAGGCAGGAGATGAGAACTCCCTCCAGCTGTCCTGGGGCTGTGGCAGTGACCGGGGACGGCCTCCAGCCCTGACCCACAGGGTCTCACAGGTCTAGGCCCCGGCAGGAGCCAGGCTAGGCCTCAGCTCAGCAAAGCCTCTGCCTCCGCGCCCGTTTCCCTCCTGGTCACGCTGTTCTGAGGCCTGCGAGCCGGCCAGGCGGGTTCACTTTCTGAGCGGGAGATGCTGTCTGGCTGCCCCACTCCCCACAGAGAAGCTCCGGTCCCAAGGCCTTCCCCACAGAGGCTCCGGTCCCAAGGCCTTCCCCGCAGAGGCTCCGGTCCCAAGGCCTTCCCCGCAGAGGCTCCGGTCCCAAGGCCTTCCCCGCAGAGGCTCCGGTCCCAAGGCCTTCCCCGCAGAGAGGCTCCGGTCCCAAGGCCTTCCCCGCAGAGGCTCCGGTCCCAAGGCCTTCCCCGCAGAGGCTCCGGTCCCAAGGCCTTCCCCGCAGAGGCTCTGGTCCCAAGGCCTTCCCTGGTACGAGGCCACTCTAAATGTTCTCAGCACCATCCCAGCGCCCTGACCAGGGCGTTTCTGTGAGGCTTGTGTTTGGAAAACAACGCGTAAGCTTCATGCCTAATCTCCAGGTCACAGAGTTTCACCGTAAAACACACGCTGAGGACGCACAGGACGAGAACCGCAAGGGTGAGACCCCCGGAGTCGCAGTCAGAGGAGCGTGTGCTGGGGCAGGGCGGGGCGGGGTGTGGGGGCCACAGCGGTTCCAGCCTCTCCCTCCCCTTCCTGCAGCCTTGGCTTAGGGCACAGAGGGTGGGGTAGGCGGGAAGGCCACGCACGGACTCGGGAGGCAGTCTGGGCGTCGGGTTTCCCAGAACAAGACAGACTCCTCAAGGATACCCTTTTAAAAATCTCTATCAACGTTGAAAATACTTAGCACAAAGCGTTATAATATCAGGATGTGAGGACATCCCCAGACACCAATATCAAACGCCATTCACGAAGTCAGAGTCAAGGGCACCTTGGGAGGGGTTATCTGCAGCGCCGTGAGTGAGGAGGACGCGTGTAAATTCGGGTTACTATTAAAACACAGAGGCAGCGCCGTGAGTGAGAAGGACGCGTGTAAATTCGGGTTACTATTAAAACACAGAGGCAGCGCCGTGAGTGAGGAGGACGCGTGTAAATTCGGGTTACTATTAAAACACAGAGGCAGCGCCGTGAGTGAGGAGGACGCGTGTAAATTCGGGTTACTATTAAAACACAGAGGCAGCGCCGTGAGTGAGGAGGACGCGTGTAAATTCGGGTTACTATTAAAACACAGAGGCAGCGCCGTGAGTGAGGAGGACGCGTGTAAATTCGGGTTACTATTAAAACACAGAGGCAGCCCTGTGAGTGAGGAGGACGCGTGGACGCAGCTGAAAGTTCTCTGAGCCTGTGAGTTGGCGAGCGGTGAGAAGGGTCTGACAAACGGTAAAATGCTCAGCTTCCCAACTTCACAATAACAACAGAAAACAAATATAAAGAGCAAGAAGACCCCATGTTTCCTGATCAATCTGAGACGGCTCAACAGGCTCCTAAGCCTGGGTGAGGGGTGGGGCGGACACCCTGGGAGTGGGGTGAGGGCTGTCCCTGCGGAATCCACTGGCCCCGGCAGCCGGGAGGCCGGGGTGCTCAGGAAGCCGAATGAGCCGCCACAGCCTCCAGTCCTCATGGCATACTTTGGATCACATGTGAAATGGAATTTTTTCTAAAATATTTGTAAATTGAGGGCTGTGTGCGTGTATGTGCAAGGGTGTTTGCATGTGTGTGTGTCTATGAGTGTGTGCCTGTGTGTACATGTGTGTGCATGTGTTTGCGTGTGTGTGCATGTTTGTGTCTGCATGGGTGTCGGGGGTGCATGTGTGTACGTGTGTGCGTTTGTGTGTGTGTTTGCGTGTGTGTGTATGTGTGTGCATGGTACCTCTCCATCATGTAGGCGTTTCTGTCTTCCATGGACAGTTGTTCTAACCTCCAATGTGGATCAGAATCGCTCTGTGGGGATTTCTACGTGGAGACTCTGGACTCATCACTGCAGGACGGTGGAGGTGGCAGCCACGGGCTGGGAAGGCCCAGCTTGGGGATGGTCGTCCGGCCAGAGCCCTCACTCCGGCCCCTGCAGGCTGAGGTGGGTTGGTGTAAAGCTGCAACCAAATTTCAGCTTTAAAAATAACCATATCATTACAGTGTAAATAATTCACTTAAATTTAAAAAAACAGTTCAGTGAAAAAAGTAAAGATTTAAATTTTGCTCATGTCCATCAAAAGCAGGAAAACACTTCTGTGGGAACTCTCTGTCGGCCTCCCTGGGATTTCTGTTTTGAGGGTCTTTTTTTCCCATGAGGATCACATTGATGAAAGAGGCGCCTTTCACCAAGGTCAGAGGTGCCTTTCACCAGGGTCACTCTGACAGGCGCCTTTCACCAGGGTCACTCTGACAGGCGCCTTTCACCAGGGTCGCTCTGACAGGCGCCTTTCACCAAGGTCAGAGGTGCCTTTCACCAGGGTCACTCTGACAGGCGCCTTTCACCAGGGTCACTCTGACAGGCGCCTTTCACCAGGTCACTCTGACAGGCGCCTTTCACCAGGGTCACTCTGACAGGCGCCTTTCACCAAGGTCAGAGGTGCCTTTCACCAGGGTCACTCTGACAGGCGCCTTTCACCAGGGTCACTCTGACAGGCGCCTTTCGACTCCTAGTTTAATTGTTACTTAATAACACGAAGCAAAATACAGTCATGTAACTTCCACGCAAAAAGCTCCATTAACAAGGCATCGATTTAGCATTAAAATTCCAAGCAACGGCGGCATTCTCAGCGCCATGCCAATCATCCTGACAGCTGTCAGTGCTGGAGTCCGGCCTCGGAGGTGCACGAGGGACCCGGGTTTACACCTGATCACTGCCTGGTCTGGGAGAGCCTCCGCGCCTCCAGTTCTGTGAGCACAGAGCATCCTCGAGTGCTCTAATCCCTGTTTCGAAAGTCAATTGAGTATTGAATAGTTTTCCCAGGTGGAAATTTAAATTTGCATTTTAGAAAGAGAATCAAAACTGACAAAACTTTCCAAGTGTCCTGATATTGTTCTTACCCTGCAAACAATACGTTTAAGTGCCTTGGATGAAGGATTCCATCAGCCCCTCTGGACCTCTTAAATCCAGCCGGAAGCCCTCACTTTGGGCCTGTAAGCTCTGTTCTTGGTATTCAATCAACGGCACCACATGGTTACATGATCCTGATGCATTCTCCCATGCTAGGGGTGGAGAGAGGCCCCAGAGCCTGAGTTAAGCTTCCTTCTACCTGGAGCCTGAGCAAAAACTCCGCATCCAAGCCTCCATCACGTGTCAAAGGAAGTCACAACTTAAGCCCAACAGCAGCCCTGCTTAAGCCTCCAACATTAGAGACCCCGAGTTCCACGCACTGCAGAACAGGAAGGCAGCAGTGAAATGAGCCCTTTATTGGATGTGCCCCACCTTCTGATTCTGTACATTTTGATCACATAATCACAGTTCACCGCACTGAGGTCAAGGAAGGAGGCTCTTCTATTCTGTAATAATTGGATCAATGAGCATGACGAGCAGAGCTTCCTGTCTATCGTCTTCTACTCCAGTGAGCCCTGAGTTGGCAGGTCATTGCCCTGCCTAACGGAGTAACCCTGGGGACTGGTGTCTGAGCCCAGGAGTCCTCATCAAACAGGACCATGGACAGAGAGCGAGAGCTACCGTGGGAGCACGGTACATCCCAGGAGGTGTCACCACTATCCCTGCAGCCCCCAAGGCGAGGACTGTCCGACCACACCTGTGAACGGAGACTTAAGACTGATCTCGCAGGATGATTCGCTAATGAGCCTTTTGGTCCCAAGCACCTGCGAGATTCCTCACTGCCAGCCTCGGTTTTGTGTCTGTAAACAGGCCTGGAGATGCCTCCGTCCCGCGGCCACCAGGGTGGTGCCCACTGTGAGGCCTCAGGTGAGCGGCCACTCCAAGGCTGCTGTGTGGCTACTGTCACCGTTCCTGCCGCTGAACCCACTGAGCCAGACTTGGGGTTCATATCCAATGCGTCCCTTTCAAGAGAGAAGATATAAATAGCAGCTCCTATAATCAAAAACATATCATTCAATGCTTATGATATCAAATGCAAATTTTATTTAAAACTACTAGCAATTTTGAACCCTAATGACAAGAGATATTAAGGAAATCAGCCTAGGCTGTTGACCTCCCATTCTGAAAGCAGGGCTCTATTTGGTGGGATTAGAGGCCAAAAGGGAAAAAGGGCTCTCGAGCTGCCCATTCCATCGTTAGTCCAATGGAAGCAAAATACGCTAATTAGTATTTTTATTTGCTTGTTTGAGAAAAGATTTTGTATTTCATTTCCCTAAAAGGAAAACTTAAGGTTTCTAAATTTGGGGGGAAAAAATTTAAACCTTTGTGTTGACTACACCAAACAATGCACAGATGGTGTAGCTTTCACCTGTGAGCCCGGAGTCGCTGGTCTTTGGCTCTGTCACACTCTCTCTTTGTACACAGGTGTGCACATCCATGCATTCACACACCCACACGTGTGTATGCACATGGCACGGATGCACACACATTCATATCACCTGTGCACGCACAGACACGCAGACATGCACACATATGGCTGGTAGTTGTGGGGCCATTTGAATAAAGCTGTAGACTTCACCATCCTTCATCCTAAACTCACTGCACATCTCCTAAAAACAGACCTTCTCCAAAGTGACTAGAATATCATTGTTGACACCAAGCCAATAATAATATATAGGATATAGCCCATATTTAAATTTCTCCCCAAATACAGGACAGAGCCCATCTTGTGTTTTTGGCTCATGGTTTTGATGTTTTGAAGTGTCTAAGTCAGGGGACCCATAGCCCCTGGCATGTTCTGGGTTTGTCTGAGGGTCCCTCATGGCCAGGGTTGGCCACACGTTTTTGGCAAGAACACGACATGAATGGGCTTGTGGGCCTTTTATTGTGGCTCATGAGGCACAGACTCAGACACACCACTCCTGTTGACATTAATTCTGATCATGTGGGGAAGGAAGTGACTTTTCTCTTTGCAAGTAACTAATAAGGGCGGTCTGATTCTGAGAGCCTGTGAACATCTTGCTCAGGAAGCAGCGTATGCAACGGTCTCAGCGCCAGCTGGGATCCTCACCTGGGTCAATGACTGCACTGGGTCTAGAGGACGGCAATTCTCTATCGTTAGCATTTTTACAGCCAGGGCCCTCAATGTCCTCCCGTCAGAACGCCCTCCCTCCTCCTCCCTTTGACTGTAAGATGCTGATGGTTTAATGCTCCCATGGGATCCACTGTGGTTGTTACCGTTTCCTATGTTCAAACGGCTCCACATCTGCACATGAGAATCCCTTAGGTGAGTCCTTTCAAGCACCAAAGTGCTTTCTTGTCTGGTGTCATCAGAAGGTGCTCCCAGCTCAGCCTGGGCATTACCCGTCCCTGCCCAGAATCAGTCACTTTTCTAAGGAGCCCTTAAAATACACATTCCAAATACACATTCTGACGCTGTCATCTGCTTTAATATTTCATGAGAAGTAGCATACAAATGTGTCATTTCATAAATCTTGTTTCTGTTAAAAGAATATTTAATGAATTTATATTTGTTTTAAATATATTCAGGTCTTATATTCATACAAATGCAACTTATTTGAATTTTAAGAAATTGCATTCTGAAAGTTATATATAACTGTAGCTATTTCCTTAAGCTCTCAGACAGAACAATTGCTCTTATAGATAAATAAATGGAATCAAATATGTTCTGAGGAACCTGGTGACCTAGATTTTGGAACTTATTAGTGTGATGGTCTTATCTCTTACACCAAATAACGATTGTCTAGAAAAAAACAATACGTAGAGTCTGGTGTACCCTATATTCAAACCTGGCTTTGAATCTTCCAAAGCGGGCCTGGATTCTCATGAGTAAGACAATTATGAATGAGTGGACAGCCACAAAGATTTATCCTTGCTTTATTTTCTCAAGTGTGAAGATGTGTTTTCTCTAATAAATGGAAATAACTTTTCTCTTTGAACGTACAGTACCTTCAGCCATCCTTCAGAAGTTCAAACCCTGATACAGCAAGGCAACTGAAGAGTGAGGCAGAATTGCAGGGTTGAAGCTCAGCTCGGAGATGTGTAATTAAGAGGTGGTGTGATTCCTGCTCTCTTAACAGATGGGGACTGGGGGTCTGTGTTGTGGCAAAGCTGCATGAAGGGTTTACCTGAAGGGGTTGTAAGGACCGATGGGTTTGGTGCTAACGATCGGAGCCTACTCACATCTGACACTTTACAGTTTTTACTTACTGGAGACATAGGAAAATCTCAGTTCTGTCCTCAGACATCAGATCAATTTGCCGTAATATCTACAGTTAGCCAATAGCTTTACCATCTCCACAATCACTCTTAAAATTCAACAATCAAAACCGATTATTGCTGAATAAATGATCTGTTTCAGTAAGTCATAGTCTTTGGTGATGTATAAGAGTGACCTAAAGTAGGGTTTTCCGTCTGCTTATTTGCTATAACTGGTTTTAAAATAATATCTTCAGGAATTAATGCCCAATATTAAAGATTAGTCAAATCCTTATTTCCCTTTGTTTGTCAATCCTGCTACTAAAATCTAAATAACCAAGCATAATATCCTAACTCAGGATATCTAAATAATTTTACATTTTCTACACAATTAAATTGAAAATGGGAACAAATAAAAACCAATTATATTGTCCCTGGGCTGTTCAGATGGTCTCTGGAATTCTGTAACCTGTGCCTTCTGATTGGGGTCCAGATAGATCATCACAGCCCAAAATGACCTGTCAATAAGAAGTTTATTGATAACAATTTCCTTTCAGAAACTTTTGCATTTGCCATTTTTGTTTAGAATTAAAGAGTTAAACTCCACTTATTTCTGAAGCACGTATGTCTTCAGAGAGCATTTGATTTAAATACATGAGGGATGCTTGGTTAGAATGATGAATCCCATTAAAGAATGTTTTTGTTTGTTTTTGATAAACATGCGTTAAGTTTCTAGATGTGAATACTGATCAGTTGCACATGTGATCTCATTTTTATACTCAAAGAAAATGTTGTAGAAAGCGTGTACCAAGCCACAGGTGTGGGTTCCCACGGGAACATCATTGGTGATGATTTTAGAGGGATTCTCCTCTCACTTACGCAGCTCGCCCTTTTTAAAACTGTGCTGGTTGAACAGCAGGATGCCATTTGGACCTAGAAGCTCACTGGAGTCAGGCATTCCCATCTGGGCTTGGTGTCTTCCCGGGCTGCCCTGGCCAGCCTGGTCTGAGCTCTGCCTAGTGTTTTGTTCAGAGTTTCAGCAAAGCCGATGGCACCTAAAACCCAGTCACAAGAGGATGGGGAGCCAGCAAAGGTGCAGGTGGGGGTGAGGAACCCAAGGGGGTGCTGCCAGCACCCAGGGAGAGGGTGACCCAGGAGCCGAGGGCATGGCTCATGCAGAGCCCCATGCTGGAGTGATGACTGGGGGATGCACAAGCCTGGCCCAGAGGAAGACAGCGTGGGCGAAACCAGAGGAAGAGAACTGTGGGTGAAACCTGCTCCCTGACTCTGTACCTTCCCCCTTCCAGCACCCTCCATGCACTCAGGGGCCTGGCCCGGCTGAAACCACCAGCAAGAGCATCACTGCACAATTTGGGAGGGGTGGGGGTGCAGAAAATGGCTCTGGGGGAATCTGCAGAGGCCCCTGTGGGCCCCACTGTGGATCCCTGGACCACAGTGCTGGGGATGGGGTCTGCAGAGGCCCCTGTGGGCCCCACTGTGGATCCCTGGACCACGGTGCTGGGGATGCGGTCTGCAGAGGCCCCTGTGGATTCCTGGACCACGGTGCTGGGGATGGGGTCTGCAGAGGGCCCTGTGGGCCCCACTGTGGATCCCTGGACCACAGTGCTGGGTATGGGGTCTGCAGAGGCCCCTGTGGGCCCCACTGTAGTTGCCTTGACCACAGTGCTGGGGATGGGGTCTGCAGAGGCCCCTGTGGGCCCCACTGTGGATCCCTGGACCACGGTGCTGGGGATGCGGTCTTCAGAGGCCCCTGTGGATTCCTGGACCACGGTGCTGGGTATGCGGTCTGCAGAGGCCCCTGTGGATCCCTGGACCACGGTGCTGGGTATGGGGTCTGCAGAGGCCCCTGTGGATCCCTGGACCACAGTGCTGGGTATGGGGTCTGCAGAGGCCCCTGTGGGCCCCACTGTGGTTGCCTGGACCACGGTGCTGGGTATGGGGTCTGCAGAGGCCCCACTGTGGTTTCCTGGACCATGGTGCTGGGTACGGGGTCTGCAGAGGCCCCACTGTGGTTGCCTGGACCACGGTGCTGGGTACGGGGTCTGCAGAGGCCCCTGTGGGCTCCCTGACCACAGTACTGGACACAGCTTGTGTCCTCCAAGGGCTGTAAGAGTCCATGCAAGGTGTTAGTACACTGGCTTGTGCATGTTAGCAAGATTGCTGTTATCTGGTTAAAATAACTTGATATTTATAAATCTGTTGTATGAAGACACTAATTAGTTCAAGCATTAGAAACATAATTACCCTAGTGCCAGCGCTCCGTGGAAAACTGGGAAGCAACTAAAATGCCGCCGCTCTAGATGCCTGAACACAAGTCACTACTCGTGTGATCACATTTATCACGTAATCATGTGACATCATCACACAAACAACATCAGCACCAGCGTGTACATCAGCTGGCTTCCTTTTCCTGGTTTGGGGATGCAAGGAGTTTGGAAGTCGCCACTGCGTCCTAACAACAAGTAAAAAGCTGAACAAACTGAAAAATCAGCAACCCTTTGTAGATCTGGTGAAGAAGTGAAGTCACAGTGCAAACCACCGCCTCCTAAACAGGTGGGCACAGAGAATCGACACTTTCCAGAGCGGTAACCCACAGGGCCTGGCACCAGGGCAGGGGCTGGAGCTGGGATTCACACCCTGCTGCACACTTGGTGTGGGCCAGTCTGTGCGTTAAAGCTTCAGGGGACCCTGTCTCAGTGAGTCCAAAACTGGTGTGAGTTTTACTTCCGAGAGCTGGACCAGATTCTCACAGTGAATAGTAGAGAAAAACCCTCATGCTTCTGGCAGGGGAGGGAAGAGGGAACCTGCTGCTCGTAGACTGACCTCTCGAGAAACTTTAGAATAAGTTTCCTACAGAGAAGAAAAATAATACAGGTCAAAAACTTGTATCTGCCAGAGCCTGGGGTTCTCCTTAGCAAGGCCTGCCCTCCAGAGACAACAGGTAACAGAGTGTAAACCACAGGGTCCCATCAGGACCCAACAGCCCCCCACCCATCCCGTACCACCCAAGGGGGACACAGAACTGACCTGCCCCGGGGCACAGGCTCTGGAAGGCTGAGGCTGGTCCAGCTTCCCCTCCCCATATCTCAGCAGCCCATGCCACTAAAAGCTGCTTTGCAGCCATTTCTGTTACTCATTATATCATGTGGGCTATAAACACAGCATTACAAGGCACACCGCAAAGCAAAAGGAAGTTTAAAGAAACAGTTCAAACATCGTGACCAGACTCAGATACCACAGGGATGCTTTAATTCTCAGACCAGAAATTTAAAACACCTGTGACTAATCTGCTAAGGGCTCTCATGGATAAATTAACATCACAAAAAACCATGGACAACGTAAGCAGACAGGTGGAAATCCGAATAAACAGCCAAAAAGACCAGGAGCTGTCAGTCAGCAACAAGCACTGTGACAGGAGCTGTCAATCAAATCACCATGACAGGAGCTGTCAGTCAACCAAAGCACCAAGACAGGAGCTGCCAACCACAAGCACCATGATAGGAGCTGTCAGTCAACCAAAGCACCTTGAGAGGAGCCGTCAGCAAAAGCACCATGACAGGAGTTGTCAATCAAAGCACGATGACAGGAGTGAAGGGCTTGGTCAGGCTTGTGAGTGGACACCACTGGAACCTCCGAGCTCAAGGTTGCAAAAAAACTGAAACAGAAAGAGACAAAGGCTGAACAAAAAGCCAATAAAATATTCAGAACTATGTGAAAACCAGAGGAGAATAAACAGGGAAAGGAACAGAAAAAATATTTGAAACAATGATGACTGAAAAGTTTTCCCAAATTAATGTCAGGCACCAAACCACAAATTCAGGCATCCAGACCTATCATTTTCAAGCTAAAGAAAATCAAAGATAAAGAAAAAGTTCTGAATGAAGCCAGAAGAAAAAGAAACACCTGACTGCCAGAGGAGCAAAGATAAGAACAGCGCCTGACGTGTCCCCAGAAACCACACAACAAAATGAGAGTGGAATATTGAAAGAGACTGTTAAGAGAAGAAAACCACCAACCTAGAATTCTGTTCTCTGTGAAATTATCTTTCAAAAATGAAGGAGAAATAAACATTTTCTCAGACAAACAAAAGTTGAGGGAATCTGCTGCCCATAGACTGGCCTCTCAAGAAACTTTAGAATAAGTTTCCTATAGAGAATGAAAATAATACAGGTCAAAAACTTGGATCTACATAACAAAACAAAGAGCATCAAAGAAGCAATCAGTGAAGGTAAAATAAAAACATTTTTCTCATTCTTATTTGACCTAATGGTACAGTTTGTTTAGAACAACAATAGAAAAGTGTATTTTCTTTTTTTTTTTTTTTTTTTTTTTGAGATGGAGTCTCGCTCTGTCGCCCAGGCCAGGCTGGAGTGCAGTGGCGTGATCTTGGCTCACTGCAAGCTCCGCCCCCCGGGTTCACGCCATTCTCCTGCATCAGCCTCCTGAGTAGCTGGGACTACAGGCGCCCACCACTTCGCCCAGCTAGTTTTTCATATTTTTTAGTAGAGATGGGGTTTCACCGTGTTAGCTAGGATGGTTTCGATCTCCTGACCTTGTGATCCGCCCATCTCGGCCTCCCAAAGTGCTGGGATTACAGGCTTGAGCCACTGCACCCGGCGAAAAGTATTTTTTCTAATGCATGCATATATACATATACATGTATATATTATATATTTATAGGTATGCTTACCTGTCCCACATACAAGTGAATGGATTGGAGCAATGATATCATGGATGGGGAGGAATTAGGATTCCTTCAATACTGGTGATGTGGCATACTGGGGCAACTATTAATTTTATCTTTAAAGAAGTATAACTGAGGCCAGGCATAGTGACTCACACTTGCAATCCCAGCATTTTGGGGACGCACAGGTGGGAGGATCACTTGAGGCCAGGAGTTCTAGACCAGCTTGGGCAACAAAGCAAAACTCTGTCTCTACAAGAATTTTTTAAAAAATGTAGCCAGGTGTGGTGGTATGCACCTGCAGTTCCAGCTACGCAGAAGGCCGAGGATTCTCCTGGAGAGATGCCCATCCTGGAGGTGTTTTTCCCAAGCCCCGGGACCTGACCTCCCCATCAAAGCTCTAGGGGTGTGACCTTCCACCTCAGTGGGGCTGGATGAGAGCTCTGACTCGAAGATTATTCTCAGGCCTAAAGGTTTGGACATCTCGGGCAGCCACTTTTCTTGCCATTCTCTCCCTTCTGGAGTGGGAACGTCCGTCCCGTGCCTGTCCCACTTCTGTACTTTGGAAGCATGTGAACTGTTTGACTTCACAGTTTCACAGCTAGAGAGCAGTTTCCCTCAGAATGAGTTGTACCTTGAGTCTCACTCATGCCTGATTTAGGTGATCATTAGAGGAGACTCTGGGTCTTCGATGCTGAATTGATGGTGGAATGAGTTAAGACTTTGGGACTGTTTGGAAGGGAAGAATGTGCTTGGAATATGAGTAGGACTTGAATTGGGCAGGGGAGGACAGAGGCAGAATGCTGTGTGTTAAATGTTTGTGTCCCCCTAGATTTCACAGGTTTCACAGGTTGAAGTCTACCTTGGGGAGTGATATTAGAAAGTGGGGCCTTTGGGAGGTTGTTGGGTTGTGAAGGCAGAGCCCTTGTGAATGAGGTCAGTGCCCTTGTAAAAGAGGCCCCAGAGAGCCCTCTCTCCCCTTCTGCCTCGTGAGGACATGGTGAGAAGACGCCACCCAGGTACCAGCAAGTCCTCCCCAGACAGCGAATCTGCCGGCCCCCTGGTCTCGGACTTCCAGCCTCCAGAACTGTGGGAAGGGAGTGTCTGTGGCTTAGTCTGCACCCTCAGCCACGTTTCATTACAGTGGCCCACGGGGATGGACACGGCCACTAAACCACGTCACTGTCACGTGGTCCTGTTAACAAACGTCCCTCGGTCCAAATGTGAGCTGATGAAGATGATGCCTGGAATTCCTCTCCCAGATCAGGGCACTGCAGTGCCGCTTTCCAGGGCCCCAGACTTGGCCTAGACCTTCCCTACCCAGACCCTCCTCAGTCACAGGGAGGCACATTTAGGAAGATGCAGCAGAACCCTGCACACCAAACCCAAGCAAGCTCCCAGCACAACCACGTTTATCCTCAAAGGCAGACAAGAGGCATTGCAGTTGCTCAGGAAGGTTCATATTTTCCTTTGATCCTGATCTTTCTCAGATGTTCTCCCAAATGCAGTGGAAATATAAGAAAACCCATTGAAAGAGTGGACCGAGGCTGGCGGTGGGAGGCTGAGGCTGGAACTGCTTCCCCCTCCTCACAGGCCCTGCAAAGGGCGGTGGACGCAGCGGGGGTCATTCCCAGCCTGCCTCTATGCCGTCTGTGCTCCCCAGCTCTGATACCTGCCTCGTCCCCTCCAGGGTACATGCTGATGGACAGTGAGAATCATTGTTAACTTTGAGTCAAAAATGCAAACGTTAAAATTAATACGCAGATGGCAGGTGCCATAAGAGCTTGGAGTGCTCCAAATTCTCAGTCTCAGGGGCTGAGGGAGACTTGGTTCTTTTTGTTGAAAACATCCGCAGTTTTATAAAACTGAACAGCCTGTGATGAATGGCATTGAACACATTCCACCAGCCACATCCTGATTGAAATTTCCACCCTCATCATGATGATACCAGTTCACACTTTGATCTAAAAATAAAATGGAAGGTCCAGAAAGGAAAATGAGCATAAGAAGCAGCTTGTGTGTGAGCACAGGGCTGTGTCAGTGCCGTTCCAGAGGCCACAGCTGGGAGGGCTGGGCACGGAAACGCCTCCTGTGTGAGAGACGGTGACGACACCCAGCGTCACACTGGATTACTGTAGAGCAGACACAGAGGCACTTTGCTAACTATTTCCCTGCTGGGAGATGACCACAGCACTGATGGCATAAATAGCCCAGAGAAGGGTCTCCGCACAGTCTTCCTACATCACTGATTTTTTGGAAATCAGAAGACTTGAGGTTTTGTGCCAGTGGATCACCAATAAATTTGATCTTTGTCGAGTAAATTAAACGTATCTGGTCCCAGTCTTCCCCACCTGACCTAACGTAAATGACGTGAATGAATGAATTGTGCTGCAGGAATGAATGGATTACGCTGCACGAATCATGAGATCTTTGGCAGCATTCACAGCATGCGAATGAGGTGAGGCCAGCAGTGTCAGCAATACGGCCGCACCCGCTTCATCAACAATGTAGAGCAACGAAGACATTCTTTAATTTGAGTTCAAAAATCACGTTTGTAACTACTGTCTAGCAGCTTGGTTCCAGTTGCTTCTGCAGCACGATGTGTCCTGTCACAACAATCTCATCCTGTAGACCCCATCTGGGACCTGGTGGGGGAGGAACAAATCGTGTGCATTTTTGTTGAAGGCCTTTCAGGCAGCAGCTTGGTTGGGGAGTAGCAGCGATGGCGCCCCGTGGTGGCCGAAGTTGATCCCTGTGGGGCACTGTCACTCACGCTCAGTCTGCAATTCAGCTCAGTCGCCTTCCACGTGGCTTCACCCTCCCTTGCATGGAGGGGATTAACTGCACGTGGGAGAGGCTCAGGCAAGCGTCTGCCCAAAAACTCAGAGCAAGGGAACATGGTCCCGAATCTGCTGTGATCTTCATTTCCTTGCGTATCAGTTCCTGTTGTTCGGAGAATAGAAATGTAAACAAGATTACGAAACCATCACTGAAGACCTCCATGAAGGCGTGGCAGGGCTTGAACGGACTCCTCAAAGACACAGATTGAACCAAACAAAACTCATAAGCAACCATCCCAGGGCTCTGGAAACCAACCAAGGTACTCAACACACTGAGAGGCACTTAGGAAAAGCTGTGGAGCCTTAGCAAGAACGGTGATGTCTATGGCGCTCCTCATGGAGAGGTCTCACCCCTGGCTCATCCACGTTTCCATAAATGGTGGGGGTTGGCCCTGAAAAGCACCAGCTTCCGGCCAAGAGCTGCCTTCACCTGGTGAAGGGAAGACCCTGTGCCCAGCAGAGTCGTCAGCACAGTGGGGACCTGGGAGGCAAATGGGAAGGCTGGGGGGCCCCGGCACACTAAGGTGTGGTCTGTAAGGCGACCAGCTCGCTGCCCAGACATTTCACAGAAAGTGCTGGAGGAGGAGACAGCAGAGTCCTAGTGAGCCCCACCCTCCTCACCTGCTGGAAAGGCTGGGCTCGGTGGAGGTGCCTGTGTTGCTTCTGCATCCACACTGACCACGGGACCAGGCACATGTGCAGCAGGATCCACCAGAGCCCAGCAGCAGGGAGCCCTGGGCAGAGTGAAAACCCCAGTGCCCAGCAGGGAGCCCTGGGCAGAATGAAAACCCCAACACCCACCTCCATATCATGGGGAAGCAAATTCCACAGACTTAGCACACGCAGGTAACTAAACAGACAGAAACAGCATAACAACCACCCCTCAGCAGAAAGGAAAATTAGAATCCAGGGTTGCACAATCTATTGTGTCAGAATGTTAAAGGCCTGTGAAGGAGCAAGAAAGCACGAGCTCAGGTCCAGGTGGCCACGGACTATCTTCATGGGGACCCAGATGCTGGGCTTGGTTGATAAATACTTCAATACAACGATTATGAGTTATTTATAAATAAAGGAGAATGTTACAAAGAATTAAAGGAAAGTGTAGTAACAACGGCTCAACAAATGGAGACATTCAACAGAGAAAGAGACACTTTGACAATGGAGTCAGACTCTTTATCACAATTTGCCTCTGAAGTTTGACTGGAAGCTCCCCAGATCTGGGCAGAGGGGATGAGAGTGGCATGGGGTTCATGTTTGATGTTGCTGGCTCATAAACCCATCCCTCCCTCTTCCCCCTGCGCTGTCTGGGCAAGATGAGAAGAAATTCCAGGTGCTCTCTCTTCTGGTGCTGGTGGGAGGCTTAAAACCCGCAAGCCCGGCCCATGTGTGGAACCCTCCCTGCCTCCCGTAAAACCCCTGATCGGCTTCCTTTTCCTCGCCTCTTAAGGCACTTTTGGACTCACTTGAGAAGCCTGTCAGGACCTCCCTGGAAAGCCTCCTCATGTGAACAATGAACAATGTGGTGCACCTTGACGGGCAGGCAGCATCATCAGCTCAACACTGACACCGGATTCGGGCAGGGCCCATCTGTTCTAAAGGGCATCAGCATCAGAATGAGAGGTAAGGGTGTGCAGAGCAGTAATCACAGTCACCACACGTGTGTGCTGCTGGGCTCACAGCATATGCAGATGCTATACTGATGGTGGTAGGAGCACAGAGGTGGGTTGGGGCTCAATGCACTGGAGCATGCTCATGTTTCACCAGAGACAGGTGAGCACTGACCTGAATTAGAATAAGACAAGGTAAGGCTCACAGTGTAGTCAGTAAAGTAACCTCTAGGAAAGTAAGTCAAAGTAAACAATGACAACAAGGCAAGGGAATAAGCCAGTAGCCCTGAAAATTCCTCTGGGGCCCAGGGTTGGCAGACGGTGGCCTGCAGAGCAGTAGCCTGTGGTAATAACGCAGCCGTGATACCGTGGCCTGCAGGGCAGTGGCCTGTGGTAATAAATGCAGCTGTGCTAACACACAGCCACACCCACTTGTCTACACAATGCGTCTATGCTGCTTTTAGGTTACATACAACTGCAGATTTCAAAAGCAGTAACAGAGACTGTATGACCCATAAGCCTAAAACAGGCATCATTTGTCACTGTAAGTAAAAAAAATTCTGACCCTTGGCTTAACTCCAAAAAGCAATAAGAAAAAAGGAATAGAGAAAAACTTAAAAATGTAAAACTTAGAAACAACAACTAGCAAATCATTTACCCATATCAATAATTACACTTGAATCAACCAAATACTGCTCCAACCAACAGGCAGAGGTTTTCAAAATAGATTAGAATAATTCAATATATATTGTCTATAAGAAAAAATACATTAGTTGCAAAGAAATAATAGATTGAAAATAAAATGATGGAACAAATTATTCCATGCAAGTAGGAAGCATAAGGACAATACTGTCAGGTTATCTGAACAGATACTGTTAGCACGAATGCCCAATGGAAGCAGGCTGGGCCGCACAGTCTTTCTAAGTGCAAATGAGGTGTTCCCTAGGGTGCCTCATGGACTAGGATGTAACGTGTGCAGAACTTTTTAAAACAAAACCATAAAGTATGTTCTCTGACCATCATACAGTTAAATTAGAAGTAAACAATTTAAAAGAATATTTTGGAAGTCACAAAGGATTTGAAAATTAAACATTCTTTTAAAAAACACAGGTTAATTAAGAAATCACAAACAAAACTAAAATGTACTTTGAGTTCAATGAAAACAAAACTCAACATATTTAAATTTACAGGATTATAGTTAAAACATTTCCTAGAGGAAAATTTTTAGCTTAAATGCCTTTAATAGATAATGAGAAAAGCCTAGCATCAATACTGTAAGCTTCTACCTTAAAAAAAAAAAAAAGATAAATAAAAGCAAACTAAATCCAAAGCCATCAGAAGGATAAAAATAATAAGTAACAGAAATTTTAAAAATAGAAAACAGAAAAAAATTAAACAAAACATGCTTCTTTAAAAATATCGACAAAATGAACAAACCCAGAGCTGAACCAATCAAGAAAAAAATGAGAAGACACAAAATGCCAAAACCAAGAATGAAACAAGGGCATCGTGACTGACCCTGTGGGATTAAAAAGATGACAGCGGAATACTAGGATTCCCATTATACTAACAGATTAGACAATTTAGATGAAATAGACAAATTTCTGGAAAGACACACATTATGAAAACCGACTGAAGAAAAAAATATAAAGTCTAAATAGAACTGTACCAAGTGACAAAATTGGATGAATAATTAAAAATATTTTAATAAGAAAAACTCTCTGATCCAAATGGCTTCCATGGTGAATTCCGTCAAATGTTAAGAAATGAATAACGCCAATCCTTCTCAAACTCTAATCCTTTTAGAAAGTGCAGTTGGAGGAAACGTTTCTCCATGCATTCACTTATGAATACAGATGCAGCAACAGCTAACAAAATATTAGTACATCAAACCCAGGTACGTATGAAAACATGTGTACCACAGCCCAGTGGGATTCGTCCCAGGAATGCAAGGCTGGTCTAGAATGAAAATTAATTGGTGTAACACACACTTTTTTTTTTTTTTTGAGACAAGAGTCTTGCTCTGTCACCAGGCTGGAGTGCAGTGGTATGATCTCGGCTCATGGCAACCTCCACCTCCCGGGCTCAAGCAATTCTCCTGCCTCTGCCTCCTGAGTGGCTGGGACTACAGGCATTTGCCACCATGCCCAGCTAATTTTTGTGTTTTTAGTAGAGATGGGTTTCACCATATTGGCCAGGCTGGTCTGGAACTGTTGACCTCAGGTGATCTGCCTGCCTTGGCCTCCCAAAATGCTGGGATTACAGGCGTGAGCCACCACACTCGGCTGTAACACACCATTTTAAAGGACAGTAATACCTATGTGTTCATGTTGACGGATGGATAAAGAGAATCTAAAAACCTGACAACCATTCATGACCATTGTCCCAACAATCTCACAATTGGAAGGTCCTCCTCCACCTGATAAGGTGCCCAGGGACACCTACCCCTAACCCCCTGGTCACCAGCAAGAGGCCTTTCCCAGTAGCACAGTAAGTTTCATGTTATCTGGAGTTTCTGCAGAAGAAATCGAGCCTTAGAGTCATGGTCTCACAATCCCACCCAGGCTGTGAGGCACAGAGCAGGTCCACCATCTGGACCCCAAGGGGCTCTCAGGCCCAGCAGGGCACACCTCTGGAGAGGTGCCACGGGGCTGGGTGGGAGTGAGGCTCCTGCTCCACTCCAGAGCTCCTGAGGAAGCCACTCCCAGGGCAGCCGGGACCTGCCCTTATCCTGCCCAGCGCCATGGGTGCCGGCTTATTCACAGTGAAATTTGGAAATGGGATTGTGCCGTGAGTAAGCTTAGACTAGGGTACAAAGAGCCGACCCTGGGGGACACGTCAGGGAGTGTGGAGTCTCCTAAACTCTGTAACTTGGAAATAATTTCAATTTCTAGGACTAAGGCCAAATGATGATGATGACAGGACAGAATTAAAGGCGCATGGGACGGATGTCAGCAAATGTTCCGGAAGATGAGGCCAGCTCTCAAACATGGCTGAGGCACTATGTGCTAGGAAATAGTTTTTTTCAGTGAAAACACATATTTTCAATTATAGTGGAAGTTAGGTGATATGAAATAGTCTCTTTATTAATATATTTTAGAAATACATTAACTGCATTGACAAGATTCATTGAGAACTTAGCCAACTGTATTAATTATAGAGGAAAAAATCTAATTTCAATGTTTTTATGTTCTGTAACATAAATTTAAAACATTTTAAAAACATCTTTTAAACATGTCTTAAGCAATTCTGTACTGTGAATCTGAGGATGCTTCGGGGAGTTTATTCTCATCCTAGTGCTGTTGAGATGCTTCACATGGCCCCACTGGCTCGTTCAGAAGTGAAGAGGGCAGCGATGCGGCGGCGTCTGTGAGAGACTTTCTCCTGTGTCAGAGCTGGATGCCAACATCTGTAGTGAACTTCCCCAGCTCCAGCACAAACACGCACTTGGGAAAGGAGCAGCGTCAGTGTGTGTCTGAACACCCATGATCCTTCGACTTCACATCGGGATTCAGCCGTCTGCTCCCACCCATCACAGACCCACGAGCCTGCGACTTCACATCCGGGTTCTGCCCTCTGACTGCTCCCACCTGTCACAGACCCATGATCCTTCGACCTCACATCCGGGTTCCGCCGTCTGCTCCCACCCATCACAGACCCACGAGCCTGCGACTTTACATCCGGGTTCTGCCCTCTGACTGCTCCCACCTGTCACAGACCCATGATCCTGCGACTTCAGGCCCAGGTTCCGCCGTCTGACTGTTCCCACCTGTAACGTCTGGGTTCTTCCGTCTGAGTGCTCCCACACGTCACTGACCCAGGATCCGGCGACTTCACATCCAGGTTCTTCCGTCTGACTGTTCCCACCCATCACATCCGGGTTCCGCCGCCTGACTGTTCCCACCCATCAGGGACCCAGGATCTTGCGACTTCACAGCCGGGTTCTGTGGACTGATTGCTCCCATCCGTCACCGACAAGGCAGGGTTGTCATGAAACGTGGGCTCCGTGGTTGATGTGGTCACATCCAGCCCTCAAAGTAGATTCCGCCGTGGAAAAATCAGCAGGATCTGGCCCCAGGTCTTTCAGGCCCCGTGTGTTCCTGTCTGGCCACTTCCTGCGGGCCATTCTGCCAGCACCCACGGAGCCTCCGTTCACTCCCAGGGGACGCTGGGCAGGATGGAGCCGTTGCAGGAACTCTGAGAAGGTGGGAAGAATGAATTAAAGCGGATCTTCTTGGAGAACTGCTCTTCCTCCGCCTGCGGGAGGGCACGGGCCTCTGTGGGGTGCCTCAGTCCACTCTCTCCCACCTTTATTAGTCTCTAGACAGCCGTGTTAAATATCGACATCCGTTGCTGATTTAGGAGAAAATCTCCCCTCAAAGCAGATTCCAACAAAAATCTTTAAGGAACACTTTGAATTTACTGCTCAGACTAAGAAACACACCAAAATCATGAATATTCATGTCATCCCACGTGGCTGCATTCAGCGTCTGCACCAGGCCTTAACCTGAACAGGGATGCTGAGAATATCGTTTCTCTCTCTGTAACTCACCAGCTGCCGCGGTGTTTTACCTCAGTTCCCTCAGCAAATCCCAGCAAGGCTTGGAATCAGAGCAAATGCACATGGGAATTCTCCAAGGAGATGTGCAGTGGGGACGACAGACCTCATCCTGCATGGCTGATCTTCTGCGGGGACGATGGACCTCGTCCT
Organism: Macaca fascicularis; assembly: GCF_037993035.2. Classification (NCBI taxonomy): domain Eukaryota; kingdom Metazoa; phylum Chordata; class Mammalia; order Primates; family Cercopithecidae; genus Macaca; species Macaca fascicularis. Next base: position 138,291,150 of record NC_088386.1, read on the forward strand.
GCCTGGCTGCTGGGGAGGGCGCTGAAAGCAACAGGAGCTGGCAGAATGTTTCCGATGACATCATGAAGATGGTATTTTTTTTCTTTTTTTTTTTTGGAGACGGAGTCTCACTCTGTCACCCTGGCTGGAGTGCAGTGGCACGATCTCGGCTCACTACAACCTCCACCTACTGGGTTCAAGCAATTCTCCTGCCTCAGCCTCCTGAGTAGCTGAGATTACAGGCACCTGCCACCACGCCTGGCTAATTTTTTTGGGGTTTCACCATGTTGGTCAGGCTGGTCTCAAACTCCCAACCTCAGGTGATCGGCCTGCCTTGGCCTCCCACAGGAAGATGGTATTTTTAAAGCATTTGTAAAAGTGATGGGTGGAAACACTGCTAACGTATTTGTCTGCACTTCAGTGGGTCAGTCAGTCCTTACTTAACAGTCAGCTTGCAATGCCCCCAGGAGGCCTTGTTAACTCCATATTGAGATTGACAAGGTTGCCTCAGGTCCCTTTGATGCAGGTTTATCACGCAATGCGGCCAGGTGGTGCTGCCTGTGTCCTGTGGCATCCAACGTTCTTTAGTGAAGACCCTGTCCCAACCGCGGTCCGGGCGAGAGGAGCCGAGCCTGCCTCCTTCAACCCCGTGCGGTCCTGTGGGGACTCTGGCATGAGAAAGTTATCCTGCATCTGCTCCGTGCAACATAAGGCCCGTTGCCCAAAGTGGCGCTTGACTGAGCACTTGAGATGTGCCTGGGCAGCCCTGGAATTGAACTTTTAACTTGATTAATTTTAATTGATTTGAATTTAAATAGCCATATGTGGCTAGCGGCTGCCATGATGGTCAGTGTAGGTTTGGAAGCCCCACAGCCCGTGAGAACAGTATCTTGTGGCAACATCATCCGCGATTTCTGGGTCCTCACGGGGACAGGTGGTGTCTAGGTGTCTGGCACTTGGACAGCCTAGAGCTGTCTTCCCAGCAGGTGTCAGGGTTCATGGTTCATACTCTGTCTGGGGTCACTTGACCCTAAGTGACATCACAGCTGTACCCCACCATTATGGAGTATCCAAGGACAAATGGCTAAAACGTTAACTCCAGGTCAAATTTATCCATCAAGAAAGAAAAAGTGTTGTGTTAATCTTTTACACATACAGCTTATTCGTGAGAACCAGATAATTTATTTTAAAAAGTATAAAGTGTATCTCATGTTAAAGAATTCAAATAAATCTTTATATCTGATGATTTGGGGAAATATAATTTTCACTTGCCAGTAAGTTTGTTTATAAAGAATAATTTTTTTATTGAAATAAGTAACTGTAATTTTGTCATACTGTTCATGAATAATTGCTACCTTTATACAGTTATAGTTCAGCATATTGTTTTTAAAAGAGCTACATTAGTAATCTTTCAACATAGCTATACAATATACTCAGGGTACCACATGGTCAACAGTGTGTGCGTGCTGACTTCCGATAACTCAAGAACTGCTCATCCATAGTGACACAAACCACTAATGGTCCCTCATGGAGACCCAGATAGCAAGGAAGACAGAGCTGAGCCACTCCGCCTTCGGTCAGCATTGAGTGAAATCCAATGCAAAACGACTGGCTTATTTAGAACAGTTTAGCAAGATTCTCATTAAGGGAGTGCCATAGATCTTAAGCAACATCAGTATTTGTTTGTTTATATATAAGAACATGTCTTTTACACTGTTGGTGGAAGTGTAAATTAGTTCAACCATTGTGGAAGACAGTGTGACAATTCCTCAAAGATCTAGTAGCAGAAATACCATTTGATCCAGCAACCCCATTACTGGGTATATGCCCAAATAAGTATAAATCATTCTGTTATAAAGATACACACACACGTATGTTCATTGCAGCACTATTCACAATAGCAAAGGCATGGAATCAACCCAAATGCCCATCTATGATAGACTGGATAAAGAAAATGTGGTACATATACACCATGGAATACTGTGCAGCCATAAAAAGGAATGAGATTATGTTCTTTGCAGGGACATGGATGGAGCTAGAAGCCATTATCCTCGGCAAGCTAATGCAGGAACAGAAAACCAAACACCACATGTCCTCACTTATAAGTGGGAGCTGAACAATGAGAACACATGGACACAGGGAGGGGAACAACACACACCGGGGCCTGTCCAGGAGGTAGGGAGGGAGGGAGAGTATCGGGACAGATAGCTAATGGATGCTGGGCTTAATATCTGGGTGATAGGATGATCTGTACAGCAAACCACCAAGGCATAGGCTTACCCATGTAACAAACCCGCACATCCTCCACATGTACCCCAGAACTTAGAAACAAAACAAAACCTGTCACTGAAAAAAAAAAAAAAGAGAACGTGTCCAAATGAATGTTTTCCATAATTCACCATTGAGACATGTTCTGAAGGCAGCTGGCTCTGCATTTTTCAGCTCTTTGGGATCCACAGGCCGTGCACAATCCCTTGTGATCTGGGAGAACCTGAGTGTGGCTGGGGAACCTGAGTGTGGCTGGGGGATCCCGAGTGTGGCTGGGGGAACCCGAGTGTGGCTGGGGGATCCCGAGTGTGGCTGGGAAACCTGAGTGTGGCCGGGGGATCCTGAGTGTGGTTGGGGATACCTGAGTGTGGCTGGGGATACCTGAGTGTGGCTGGGAAACCTGCGTGTGGCTGGGGGATCCTGAGTGTGGCCGGGGGATCCTGAGTGTGGCTGGGAAACCTGAGTGTGGCTGGGAAACCTGCGTGTGGCTGGGGGATCCTGAGTGTGGCCCGGGGATCCTGAGTGTGGCTGGGAAACCTGAGTGTGGCCGGGGGATGTGAGTGTGGCTGGGAAACCTGAGTGTGGCTGGGAAACCTGCGTGTGGCTGGGGGATCCCGAGTGTGGCTGGGAAACCTGCGTGTGGCCGGGGGATCCTGAGTGTGGCTGGGAAACCTGAGTGTGGCCGGGGGATCCTGAGTGTGGCTGGGAAACCTGAGTGTGGCCGGGGGATCCTGAGTGTGGCTGGGAAACCTGAGTGTGGCTGGGGGATCCTGAATGTGGTTGGGGATACCTGAGTGTGGCTGGGGATACCTGAGTGTGGCTGGGAAACCTGCGTGTGGCTGGGGGATCCTGAGTGTGGCCGGGGGATCCTGAGTGTGGCTGGGGGATCCCGAGTGTGGCTGGGGGATCCCGAGTGTGGCTGGGAAACCTGAGTGTGGCTGGGGGATCCTGAATGTGGTTGGGGATACCAGAGTGTGGCTGCGGAAACATGTGTGTGGCTGGGGGATCCTGAGTGTGGCTGAGGGATCCCGAGTGTGGCTGGGGGATCCCGAGTGTGGCTGGGGGATCCCGAGTATGGCTGGGAAACCTGAGTGTGGCTGGGGATCCCGAGTGTGGCTGGGGGATCCCGAGTGTGGCTGGGAAACCTGAGTGTGGCTGGGGATCCCGAGTGTGGCTGGGAAACCTGAGTGTGGCTGGGGGATCCCGAGCGTGGCTGGGGGATCCCGAGTGTGGCTGGGAAACGAGTGTGGCTGGGAAACTGAGTGTGGCTGGGGGATCCCGAGTGTGGCTGGGGGATCCCGAGTGTGGCTGAGGGATCTGAGTGTGGCTGGGAAACCCGAGTGTGGCTGGGGGATCCTGAGTGTGGCTGGGGGATCCTGAGTGTGGCTGGGTGCTGTCTTTGGTCTTGGGGACCTCACAGTGGCCAGCCGACTTCTAGTCTTTGATGCAGTGTCTCCAACTCTAAACCTCCAACGTTGCCTTTACTAGACACACTGGATAGTCAGAGCCTTCTTATGAATCTTTATTTATTTATTTATTTACTTACTTAAAACATTCATTGCATGAGTCTCGTTGAAATGCTGCAGGTGAGCCGCACTACCCTCTGGGGTTCAGGCGCTGTTCCATCATGGAATGTACACCTGAATCTGTGGCAGACAATTTTTAGGAGCCTCATCTGCCCAGCCCTGGTGGTTTTTGCCTGTTAGCCCTGATACCCCAGTCTTACTTCCTCGGGCACCTGGCAGGGCGGCCGCATTTGCCACAGGTCGACTCTGAGGGTGGCAGGTCTCAGAGCCATGGTGGCAGCGCCGTGTGCTAGTCTCACATTGCGACATTTTCCAAACGACGACGCTCCCTTCACCATTTTGCTTCTGCAGCCAAGACCAAAGAGCCCTTTCACTCACCCTCAGTGATGAGCCAGTGAGGAATTTCAACCGCAGACACTGTTGCTGATGCCTGGCCACACGCTGGTGGGGGCACGCCCTGGAAGGGGCTGGAGAGCCTTCACGCATGGACAGTGACGAACATCGTTAAATTCAGGACCTGAGAAAGTCACCATTCTAATTGAGAAGCTTGCCTGGTTTGTTTATTTCCTAGCCAGAGAGAACACCAATAAGATTTGATGTATTTAACCTATGTAGGTGCTTTTTCACCTGAGATTTGCAGGAAGCCACACTTTCTGTTTAAGCCACGCCACATTCTCACCGGGTATGGGCTTTAAATATTAAATTAACTGGTAAGTGCAATGGATAATGATCCAAGAATAGTCAGGGCTAGCAGATCCAGAGAAATCTTAGAAGAGTTCTTCCAATTAAAAGGTTTGATTTCTAAGTATAAAGAAATACTTGTAGAGGAAAAGCTGGGCCTGGCTCAGCGTTGGTGCCATGTTCATTCTCCTCGATAGGACGGGAACCTCCTCTGTGGATGTGAGACACACAGGCTGCTTCCCAAGGCTGTGGCTCCCACCCGACCCCTTCATGCAGGGCATGAGAACAACCATGTCCTGAGACGAGGCCTCTGTGAACCTGGGCACTGCCAGCTGACAGGCACCTGCTCACTGCTAATTAAAAACAGTGGCATCCGAGCCCTGGCCAGCCTCACATCTTTGACGTGGAGCATGGAGCTTCTGTGAGCGCAGTTTAAGATGCTTGACTTACAGCACACATCACATGGCACTTAAAAATACTGGGATTGTGTATTTATCAGAATTCATTTATTTAATCACCAGGTATTGCTTTTTGAGTCATTATTTATGTGATTAAATGTTGACATCTTTAGAGAAACATAAACTTGGTTAAACTCTGAGCAGAAAAGGCAGTGAAGCAGAGGCCAGGGGACACATGAGGGGTCCAAGTTGCGAGAGGGAAAATCTCAGAGAGAGCAAGGGAGAGCAGCAGAGAGGAAGATGCCTCGGGATGGGTTCAGCAGAAAGACCAGCTTAAAGTCCAGCTTAAAGTCCAGCTTCAAGGGTTGCCCGTCATGCTCAGGGAGGAGGCCACGATGTGAGTGATGGGGCCGCCCCTGTGGCCCCAGACACCCTCCCCGGCTAAGACAGACGCCCCTGCCCCAGGCCTGGCAGAAGCTGCCCATGCCACGAGCAGTTCCTGCCTTAACCTTTATTCAGATGAACATGTGTGCTGCTCTCTCAGGTTCTGATTACGAGACTTTGAGAATTTTGTATTATAGAAGAATGTTACCATTAATTGCGCTTAATAAAATGTGTGAAAAATTGATGAAGCATGTTGAGATATTACTACCTATTAATAGGTTCTATTGCATTGCGCCACACCTGGTGTAACTAATACTTACACAACCCTCGTGGGTGACGCACACCGGAAATGCAGATCATTGATAAACAAAATGTTTTTAAAGCTGCTGTTTAGCCATATCTTTAGAAAACATTTTCTAGACAATAACTTATAAACCCAGACTACATAAAAGTACATTAAATTACTTAAAAATAACTAGAAGATAAGACATCATTGTTTATCAAAATATTTATTCCATTGACAACTGTTCTCCAAACCTCAGTTTCAGAGCTCCTGGATCGTTTTCCATTTCTTTGGGGGAACCTGTTCATTTGGAACTGGGGAGAGCAACACACGACCCATAAACAGCCACACGCACGCCCCATAAACAGCCGCACACACGACCCGTAAACAGCCACACGTGCCACCCGTAAACAGCCGCATGCATGACCCGTAAACAGCCACACGCATGACCTGTAAATAGCCGCACGCAAAATCCGCAAACAGCCACACGCACGACCTGTAAATAGCCGCACGCAAAATCCGTAAACAGCCACACGCATGACCTGTAAATAGCGGCACGCAAAATCCGTAAACAGCCACATGCACGACCCATAAACAGCCGCACGCACAACCCGTAAACAGCCACATGCGTGACCCGTAAACAGCCGCACGGCAACCACGTGGCCGGTAATGACCCTCCCAGGATCAGCGCAGGCCCCACACGCCTGACAAGAGAGAAGCACTGATTCCAAGCTCTTGCTATTGTTTACACGAAAATGCCTATTTGTTTACAAGTGGTGGAAACTTTTCCATTTGAAGAAAATGTTAATCAGTCAGGGTCTAACCAAATATGTTTGAAAATATCTGTGAAAATCAAATATCTACTCTTCAACTAATGTGTCTCCAAAGCCATGCTGGGCTTTTTCTTGAAAAAATAAAGATGCCTCGAGTCAGCAATTCTATTAAACAAAAATAACTACAGCCCTTTCATTTCACTCTAAATTCAAAACAAAATCTTGCAGTGCAGGCGAATGGGAGGAAACAGGAAATAAGCCTCCTCTCCCTGGGGAAAGGGACCTGGGAAGGCGGAGCTCAGCCGCTTCCCTCCGTTCCCTCTGGGCCTGCGGTGCAGTGACCGGCCTGGCGTGAGGGAGGCCTGGTCTTCGGGGCCCTGCCTGCCTGTCCGTCTCCTCCTGGGCTTCCAATTGGCCAAATCGCTCCTGTTTGGTAGAGACAGTCACACATTTGGGGTTTTTTCCTTCTATCTTCAAAATCTTCAATCCAAAGTTAGCAAAATACCTGTTGAGCATCCGGGTGGTGTTGGGGGACTGTAGCCTCTCAGGCGTCCAGCACAGGCTTCCCCGAAAGCACCCCCCGAGGTGGAGAAGGGACACCCCGCGCTGCAGGAGGGGGTCCTGGCCTCTCCCCGAGAGTGTCCCATGCTGTGTCGTGGGGAGAGGGGTGGGCAAGGCCTGCAGCCCCAAGCACACAGATTCTTGGATGCTTTGTCTGGCTTTTTGTTTCTTTCCAAACTTTTTCTTTATTCTAACCCAATTCTTGCTGGTTTCTCACTTCTCAGGGTTCTGAGCATTTGAGCTGAGAGGGAGAGAGGCCTTGGTGTGTGGAGGGCGTGTCCGTGGGGGTGGCAGGAGCTCTGCAGGTGCCTTGGCTCCAGACCCGGCCCTCGTCCCACAGGACATGTCATCTGCTTCTGTGGAGGGCGGCCGCCTCTGCCGATGCTGAAGTGAGGACCTAACACAGCCAGTGCAGGTCTCCAGAGTCATGTCCGCCCTCACCTGTCTGAGATCCTGGGGTTTATGCCTGTGTCAGGGGCCGGCGGGGCAGTAGCAGCCTGCAGGAGCTTCTAGGTCACTGGGACGTGGAAACTGAAGACAGAGCCAGTCCACCTGCTCCAGGTTCATCCCACAGGCCCTGCATCCCACTGGGAAAGAGTCAGTCCACCTGCTCCAGGTTCATCCCATGGCCCCCCGTGTCCTGCTGGAAAGAGCCAGTCCACCTGCCCCAGGGTTTGTCCCTCAGCCACACGTGTCCCACTGGGAAAGCAGCCAGGATGCCCCTGGGGAAGCTGGGAGCTCGGCCTGTGCATGGCTCAGGGTAGGTGGGGCCTCGGCATGGGCAGGAGTCTCAGGGTTGGCCGAGAGCTATGTCCACACCACACCTTAGTCATGAGACTCATATCCATGAACTTGCATTGAAACCACTCGCTGAGGGCATTGCAGTTCCTTCCTGCCAGGGAATGCGATGGTGTGGACACGCGGTGCCTCCCTTGTGGTGTGACGCGCACCATCCGCTGCTCCTCCCAGGCCTCTGCAGAGGGGTCAGCCTGGTCCCAGCGGGACCCAGAATGCCCACAGCCAGGGCACCTGGGACCGCAGCCCCACCAGGAAACCCGGGCGGGACAGAAAGAATGGCGGGCAGCGGTGGAAGCACAGCCCCGCAGCACCGAAGCCGCTCCGGAGAGATCTGTGGGGCGCGTGGATTATTTCTGCTCCGAGTCAATTGTTTTCCGCAAACACCCTGATGGGCGCTGTGAGATATGGCGCTGAGGAATAACACAGGGCAGGAAATGTCAGGAAGCCAATTTGCCGGTTCCCCCGCAGGAAATATAACAAACAAAACCAAATCCAAAGCCGCACCCCACGCAGCTGTCTCCCCTCTGCAGAAGCGGGTCTCTTCAGAGCCAGACATGAGCACGAGGGGACAACCAACTTTCCCATCAAGAAATGTCCATAGAAATCGGCTAATTATCTTTCAAAACTGATTTTCTTTCCATTTGGCAAGATGAAAACATCTTTAATGCTCTCTGGGCATGGATAAGTGAGAAGCCACTAAGTGTGTGCAAAGCAGTCTCAGCGGCCGCCTCTCTGGAAACTGGAGCTTTGCTGCGGGCCTGGAGGGGCTGATGAAGAACAAACGTGTGTCCTCCCGGTGCCGAGCCGTGCTTGGTGCCCCGGTGTGTGGTTGGGCCTGGCTTGACTTGCACCTGACATTTTTTAAAGCAAAAATCAGAATCATTTTTCAATCCTAGGTGTTAGAAGCAAACCGCGTGCGCGTGTCTGTACCTTGCAGGCCACACAGATTCCCAGACTTGTCAGGTGCAGACCCAGGTGGCCTGGATCTGCAACCCCCAGCGGCATCACCGTCACCCAATGCTGGTTCCTGGGGAACCTGCCCCAGGACACTCTTCTTAACTTGCGCATTCTTCTGAGACACGTTTCAAACAGAGCAAGGCCCCAAACTGTCAGAAAAGACGAATGTGATTTTAGTGTAAATATCCCACAAACCCCTTGCTCTTGAGCTGCTTGAAGAAACCCTGGCTTATCTCTGGGATGATTCCTTCTCCCGGCTTCGGTGGGCGTTTCTGTGTCTTCCCACGGACTCTTGGAAGAATCACAGGTGCCGTGGTAAGCGGTGGAGACTGTGCGTTCCTGGGTGGCTCAGCCCGAGGTCGCCTCCTTGGACGCCTGTGGCCACCGCTCAGGGCTTCCAAGTCCTCATCTTCCCTCCGCAGCTGGTGCCTCTGGAAGGGTGGGACGATCACAGACTGAGGGATGAGGCCAGGGAACCACATCCTCCTCCTCTGTGCCAGGGCAGGCAGGGCCCAGCTCACATCCACAGAGGGGGATGAGGCCTGTGGCTCAGGTAGGCAGGGTCCAGCTCGCTTCCACAGATGTGGATGAGGCAGGCAGGGCCTAGTTTGCGTCCAGAGGCAGATGAGGCCTGGGGCTCAGGCAGGCAGGGCCCAGCTCGCGTCCACAGAGGGGGATGAGGCCTGTGGCTCAGGGCGGAGGCACCTGCTCCCGGGACCCAGGGGCACAGACAGAGGCAGGAGAAGCCAGGTCTGGGGCTGCCTAGAGGTATCTGGGGTTCCCCTGCTGAGGCAGCTGCGGCTGTATCAGGAGGGTGAAGCCACCTGCACACCCTGGGTGTCCCGGTGACTCCACACATGCACATCAGTTTGCCCTGACCCCATATCAGGACTCGCTGGACACAGCCTGGAACGCATAGCACGTCCCACTCTGTTCTGCACAGCCAATCACTGAGCAACATCCAGGTCTACACAGAGGGTGAGGCTCCAGGTGTGCCGCTGTCAGGAGCCCAGCTCTAGGGCACTCACCATCACCAACACATTCCCATCTCACAGACTATTCACTTAAGCCACAGAAAGTGTCGGGGAGGGAGAAAGACAGCAGAAAGCCAGACCATCACCCTGCAGCCCTGAGCAACCAGCAGCGTCTCCTCCATCCCCCTGCCGTTGTTTCTTTGGCCACAGCTATACTAATACATCATTTTCTATCTATAATTTAATGCCAATGGCTGCTGTGTAATCTTCATTACAGAGAAATAGCAGTTGGAGAATGTGTCAGATGACTCACTCAGAATTCTGAGAGGGAGAGAGGAAGAGAGACAGGAAGATAGAGAAACAGAGAGAGAGTGAAACAGAGACAGAGACAAACAGAGTGACACAGAGAGATAGAGAGAGAGACAGGGGGAGACAGAAACCCACAGGGAGAGATAGAGAGAGACAGGGGGAGACAGAAACCCACAGGGAGAGATAGAGAGAGACACGGGGAGACAGAAACCCACAGAGAGACAGAGACACACGCAGAGAAAGAGACAGAGGCAAAGACACAGGGGCAGAGGGAGGGACCCACCCCAGCAGAACACAGGCCATTTTGTGCACGAGGCTGACCTCCAGTGCCACCTGCTCTCTTTCATAATTCAGGTGGAATTTTCCTGCTGGCAGACGCCATACCTGCTTCTGTGGCTTTCAAGAAACTGTAGGGTTCGTGTCCTTTCCAGGGCAGAGTCAACTAAAATCTTTCCTGTGATGACCTCCTCCCAGTTTGTTTTCTGGTTGCATTTGGAAGACATCTGAGAACATTTAAGTTGTAAATGATTCAATAATCCTACTGAATTTTGTTCTGAGTACATACTGGCATATAATTCTTGGAGGCAAAAAGAAAAGTGTCTATTAAATAAAACACTGTTTTTATTCTAAAACTGATGTTTGCTTTAATGAATTTGCTGTCTGTTCTTTTCGAATATATTTTCCCAGAATGTCATAGACGGGTGTATTCATCACAGAAGAACTTGCACCATGGGGAAAACCTAACTTGAGTTTTAAGTAATCAGTGAATCCCGAATAACTCACATCTCAAATTCATAACAGGTGACTTTTAAATGAGGGCTCTGACAGGCTCTTCATGGGAACGGCACAGCTCCCATTTTTATTGCAGAAACTACAGATTCCCCCGAAGTACAGCCTCTCAGGTTCATTCAGGAAAGCAAGAGGAAGCCACATTTCCAGCAGCCTCGGAGCCACAAACCAGGTGTGTGGCGGCGGCAAGCCACGGTTCCCCCACGGACTGAGTTCTGGCTGGTGACACCTGGACAGTGTTGGCCACGTCCTGGGGCAGGTGGGGCTGCGGGGGGGCATCGCAGGTGCAATAGGAATTTCCTTTCTAGCAGCTGGAAGTCACCCCAGGGAAACACTGCAAAGGAGCTGCTTGCTCCATCCATTGTGCTCCTGGTGCCCGCAGGGGCAGTGGCATCCCTTCACCCTCGCCAGCCCCTGCCTTTGTAGGGGAAGAGAAGAGCCACAGTGGGAGGCTTTAGAGCTGAATGCAGAGGTGAGCAGGGAGAAGGGGAATAGGTGTGAGGGCATAGCCCACCCGTGGTCGGGTGGGGTCCCCACAGGCAGGTCGGGGGGCATCTGGCTGACGTGGTCTCATAGCTGCAGCTTTTCCCTTTGCTAAGGGTGAAGCCACAGGGACGTCCACGTGAGCCAGCCAGCCATGCCCATCCTGGGCCTTCCCTCCAGAAGCAACTCACCAGATAACTAACTAGCTGCTGGTTAGATACTTAGAGGACTGGTTTTCCAGCAGTGGGGGACACACCACTGAAGGCTCAGGTGACTCTGCGAGTGAGACAGGAGGTTGGAAGGACGGGTTTCCCAAGACAAAGGTACCAGACCTCTCTGGTATAACAGGGTGGGGACTGAAGCTGGCCAAACCCACCAGAACCAAGACAGCAGCAGAAGTGACCCTGGGTGCCTTGGCTGCCTGTTACACCTGATTATAATGCAGTCGCGGCCGAGGACATCCACCAGCACCAGCACAGCTGACAGACACCCGGCAACCTCGGGAAGTCACCCTGCATGGTCTAGAAAGGGAGGGACCCTTGGTGAGGGGAAGACTGTGCCCCTTTCCCAGAACACCCGTGAAGGCTGCACCCCTTTCCCGGGACACTCGTGAAGACTGAGCCCCCTGTTCCTGGAATAATCACGGAGGCTGCACCCCTTTCCCAGAATATACATGAAGGCTGCACCCCTTTCCCAGGACACCCAGAAATCACCCAGCCCCTGTTTAGCATGTGATAAGAAATGAGCATAAACAGCTACCAGCAGGCCTCGTGGCTCCGCCTATGTAGCAGCCTCACAAACTCATTTCTACTCTGCCCTGTCACTGGCTCTTGAATTCTGGCCTGTGATAAGCTGTGTCTAAAGCAAATGCTTATGGAAAGGGAAGTCCTAGTGAACATGTGTGACTCACTGTACAGGCGGATAACCGAAGAACTGTGTGGATGATGTCAGTATCGTGTGTAAGTCACTGTACAGGTAGACAACCGAATAACTGTGTGGAAGATGTTGCTATCGTGTGTGACTCACCATACAGGCAGACAACATAATAACTGTGTGGAAGATGTCGCTATCGTGTGTGATGCACTGAACAGGTAGACAACCAAAGAACTGTGTGGAAGATGTCGGCATCGTGTGTGACACACTGAACAGGCAGACAACCGAAGAACTGTGTGGAAGATGTCGGCATCGTGTGTGACGCACTGAACAGGCGGACAACCGAAGAACTGTGTGGAAGATGTTGGCATCGTGTGTGACGCACTGAACAGGCAGATAACGGAAGAACTGTGTGGAAGATGTTGGTATCGTGTGACACACTGTATAGGCGGATAACGGAAGAACTGTGTGGAAGATGTCGGTATCGTGTGTGATGCACTGTATAGGCGGATAACGGAAGAACTGTGTGGAAGATGTCGGTATCGTGTGTGACGCACTGTATAGGTGGATAACAGAAGAACTGTGTGGAAGATGTCGGTATCGTGCGTGACACACTGTATAGGCGGATAACAGAATAACTGTGTGGAAGATGTTGGTATCATGTGTGACTCCCCGTAAAGGCGGATAACCGAATAACTATAACTGTGTGGAAGATGTCAGTATCGTGCGTGACTCAATGTACAGGTGGATAACCGAATAACTGTGTGGAAGATGTCAGAATCGTGTGTGACTCACTGTAAAGGCAGATAACCAAATAACTATAACTGTGTGGAAGATGTTGGTATTGTGTGTGACTGATGGTAATGGTGAATAACTGAATAACTATAACTGTGTGGAAGATGTGGGTATCATGTGTGACTCACTGTACAGGTGGATAACCAAAGAACTGTGTGGATGATGTCAGTATCGTGTGTAAGTCACTGTATAGGCGGACAACCGAAGAACTGTGTGGAAGATGTCAGCATCGTGTGTGACGCACTGAACAGGCAGACAACCGAAGAACTGTGTGGAAGATGTCGGCATCGTGTGTGACGCACTGAACAGGCGGACAACTGAAGAACTGTGTGGAAGATGTCGGCATCGTGTGTGACACACTGAACAGGCGGACAACCGAAGAACTGTGTGGAAGATGTCGGCATCGTGTGTGATACACTGTACAGGCGGAAAACCGAAGAACTGTGTGGAAGATGTCGGTATCGTGTGTGATGCACTGTACAGGCAGATCACGGAAGAGCTGTGTGGAAGATGTCGGTATAGGCAGATCACGGAAGAACCGTGTGGAAGATGTTGGTATTGTGTGTGATGCACTGTACAGGCGGATCACGGAAGATCCGTGTGGAAGATGTCGTTATCGTGTGTGACGCACTATACAGATGGATCACGGAAGAACCGTGTGGAAGATGTCAGTATCGTGTGTGACTCACTGTAAAGGTGGACAACAGAATAACTACAACTGTGTGGAAGGTGTCGGTATCGTGTGTGACTCACTGTAAAGGTGGATAACGGAATAACTACAACTGTGTGGAAGATGTCGGTATCGTGTGTGACTCACTGTATAGGCGGATAACCGAATAACTGTGTGGAAGTTGTCAGTATCATGTGTGACTCATTGTGAAGGCGGATAACCGAATAACTATAACTACGTGGAAGATGTCAGTATTATGTGTGACTCCCTGTAAAGGCAGATAACTGAATAACTATAACCATGTGGAAGATGTCAGTATCGTGTGTGACTCACTGTAAAGGTGGATAACCGAATACCTGTGCGAAGAAGTCAGTATTGTGTGTGACTCACTGTAAAGGCGGATAACCAAATAACTATAACTACATGGAAGATATCGGTATTGTGTGTGACTCACAGTAAAGGTGGATAACTGAATTACTATAACTGTGTGGAAGATGTTGATACCATGTGTGACTCAAGGTACAGGTGGATAACCGAATAACTGTGTGGAAGATATCCATATTGTGTGTGACTCACTGTACAGGTGGATAACCAAATAAATGTGTGGAAGATGTCAGTAGCGCATGTGATTCACGGTAAAGGCGGATAACCGAATAACTGTGGAAGATGTCGGTATCATATGGGACTCACTGTACAAGCAGATAACCAAAAAACTACAACGTTGTAGAAGATGTCAGTATCAGTCAGTATCGTGTGTGACTCACTGTACAGGCTGATAACCGAATAACTGTGTGGATGATGTCGGTATCGTGTGTGACTCACTGTACAGGCAGATAACCGAATAACTGTGTGGAAGATGTCAGTATCGTGTGTGACTCACTGTACAGGTGGATAAACGAATAACTGTGTGGATGATCTCGGTATCGTGTGCAACTCACTGTACAGGCAGACAACCAAATAACTGTGTGGAAGATGTCGGTATCGTGTGTGACTCACTGTAAAGCCACATATCTGAATAACTGTGTGGAAGATGTTGGTATCATGTGTGACTCACTTTAAAGGCAGATAATGGAATAACTATAACTGTGTGGAAGATGTCGGTATCATATGTGACTCATGGTAAAGGCAGATAACCGAATAACTATAACTGTGTGGAAGATGTCAGTATCATGTGTGACTCACTGTAAAGGCAGATAACTGAATAACTGTGTGGAAGTTGTCGGTATCATGTGTGACTCATTGTAAAGGCAGGAGTCAGTATCGTGTGTGACTCACTGTAAGGTGGATAACCGAATAACTGTGTGGAAGATGTCAGTATTTTGTGTGACTCACTGTAAAGGCAGATAACTGAATAACTGTGTGGAAGTTGTCGGTATCATGTGTGACTCATTGTAAAGGCAGAAGTCGGTATCGTGTGTGACTCACTGTACAGGCAGATAACTGAATAACTGTGTGGAAGATGTCAGTATCGTGTGTGACTCACTGTACAGGCGGATAACTGAATAACTGTGTGGAAGATGTCGGTATCGTGTGTGACTCACTGTAAGGTGGATAACCGAATAACTGTGTGGAAGATGTCGGTATTTTGTGTGACTCACTGTAAAGGTGGATAACCGAATAACTGTGTGGAAGATGTTGGTATTGTGTGTGACTCACCGTACAGGTGGATAACCGAATAACGGTGTGGACAATGTTGGCAGGTATCATGTGTGACTCACCGTAAAGGCGGATAACCTTTCTGTGTTGAAGGTGTCGGTATTGTGTGTGACTCACTGTAAATGCAGATAACTGAGTAATTGTGTTGAACATGTCAGTATCGTGTGTGACTTACTATAAAGGTGGATAACCGAATAACTCTGTGGAAGATGTCGGTATCCTGTGTGATTCACTGTAAAGGTAGATAACCGAATAATTGTGTTGAAGATGTCGGGATTGTGTGTGACTTACTGTAAAGGCAGATAACTGAATGATTGTGTTGAAGATGTCGGTATTGTGTGCGTCTCACTGTAAACGCAGATAACTGAATAATCATGTGGAAGTTATAAGTATCAGCCCTGTCTTATTTAAAATGAGGATCATAGTATAACATTAACACTAATAATTATCAGCTAGAGAGATTTTGCTTCTGTAAAAGTAAAAATATCTATCATTAAAAGAAAATTGAAAAGAGAAGACATTTAGATTAGAAAGTAAAATGGTAATTATAGCTCAGCTGATATTATGTATGGAGAAATTATTCCAGCATAACTCGTTAATATCCTTTTAAAATATAAATAAAGCAGAACAACAAAAGGCGGAAAAGAACCGAACGCATCAGAACCGAACATGCAGGTTCATCGAAAGACGGTGTCGGCCACTAAGAAGCCACTCATGGAACAGGAAAAAACCCAAGCAAATAGAACCGAACTCGCCGGTGCATCAAAAGATAGTGTCAGCCACTGAAAGTCCACTCACCGAACAGGAGAAAACCCAGGCAAATAGAACCAAACACACAGGTGCATCAAAAGAAGGTGTCAGCAACTGAGAGGCCACTCACTGAGCAGGAGAAAACCCAGGCAAATAGAACCGAACACATGGGTGCATCGAAAGATGGTGTCAGCAACAAACACGCCACTCATGGAACAGAAGAAAACCCAGGCAAATAGAACCAAACATGCAGGTGCATCAAAAGATGGTGTCAGCAGGCCAGGTACGGTGGCTCACGCCTGTAAGCCCAGCACTTTGGGAGACCAAGGCAGGTGGATCATGAGGTCAGGAGATTGAGACCATCCTGGCTAAGACAGTGAAATACCGTCTCTACTAATTAATATAAAAAATTAGCTGGGCGTGGTGGCGGGTGCCTGTAGTCCCAGTTACTCGGGAGGCTGAGGCAGGAGAATGGCATGAACCTGGGAGGCATGAACCTGGGAGGCAGAGCTTGCAGTGAGCCGAGATGGCACCACTGCACTCCAGCCTGGGTGAAAGAGGGTGTCAGCAACCAAGAGGCCACTCATGGAACGGGAGAAAACCCAGCAAATAGAACTGAATACACGGGTGCATCGAAAGATGGTGTCAGCAACCGAGACACCACTCATGGAACAGGAGAAAACCCGGCAAATAACACAGATGACAGAGGGTTAATATCCACAATACAGAATGAGCTCCCACAGTTAAACAACAGCAGTAAAAATGATCTGATTTTAACAGTTGACAAGGGACCTGAATAGACATTTCTCCAAAGAAGACACACGGAGGCTCCACCAGCAAGTGGCACGCTCGGCATCACTCACTGTCCAGAGACGCAGCTCAGAGCCACAGTGAGACAACACCTCACCCCCAACAGTGCCGCTGCTACTAACCAACACACGCCACACCCAGTGTCGGTACAGCAGGGCGGCGGTGTGCGTGGCTGGGGATGTGAAATGATGCAGCCACTATGGAAAACAGTAGGGCGTTTCCTCAAAAGATGAAAACATGGTTCTACCACATAATCCAACAATGCTGCTTCTGGATATGTATGCAAAAGAATTGAAAGCAGCTTGTAAAGAGATGCTTGTACACCCATGTTCACAGCAGTATTATTCATAATAGTGAAAACATGGGAACAACCAAGAGTCCCTCAATGGGTGAACGGACAAACAAAATGTGTTCTATCCATACAACAGAGTGATTTACCCTTCAAAAGGACATTCTGACACATGTACGATGTGGTGAAACCTGAGGGTGTGGTGCTAAGTGGAGGAAGCTAATCATAAAAGACAAATACTGTCTGATTCCACTTCTATGAGGTCCCTAGAGTCGTCAAAGTCACAGAGACGGTGAGTGGGATGGAGGTGCCGGGGGTGGAGGGGTTGGATAGGGAGTGAGTGTTTAATGGGGACAGTCTCGGTTTGGGAAGATGAGAAAGTCCTGGAGATGAATGGTGTCCATGTTTGCACAACAATATGACACTTAGGTCACTGAATTACACACTTGAAAACGAATAAAATGGTAATTTTTTTGTTATATATATAGTGCCACAATTTTTAAAAGCCAAACAATACATGGCATCTGCTTATAATTACAGGGGCCTCACAGGAATACTGGACAGATGAGGGCCACGATGACAGTGCAGTCATACCCTTTGCAGTTGGTGCATCCCTCTCAGTGTGGCCTGGGCTTGGTCCTGATGCTGTTTCCCCTGAGGAGTCAGCAGGAAGAGGGATGCCGAGAGCACAGCTGGAACAGGAAGTTGAGAATTCCCACAGTGTCTCCAGCTCCCCTTTGTTCTTTTTAAATTGTGCCAACAACCCAATCTTAATATAATTAGTGCTGACATGCATCCCGCAGTGGTGGCCTGTCTTTGAAGTTACTACTCGATTTGTAACTAGAGTCACAGCTGGTCTGGCATCTGTTCCCAGGACGGGGGTGGCTGACCCCTCATTCATGTCCCCTCCCTCTGCTTTGGCCAGGGTAGTCCCAGTCCTGACTTATCCCAGGGCCAACCCAGCCCACGTCCTCCATCCACGGAGGACACAGAGCCGGGGTCCGGGAGGTCCATGCAGGGGACGTGGTTGACCCATTAGAGCCGCTCCTGGGCTCTCTGGCTCATCTGTGCTGGTCACGGGAGCTTCGCCGAGAACCTCTGTTTTCCCTTCTTGTCAGGGTGTCCCCAAAGAGGAAATGCAGAGCTGCCCGAGTGTGGCACGGAGCTCGCGGCCTCCTCCAGTCCCTGTTGCCTTCAGCTGGTGTTTTAAGTGAAGGCTGATGCCTTGCCCTGGCCACAGCCCCTCACATGAGCTCCCCTTAACATCCACTCACAAACATCCACCACCCGCGCCCTCGGTTCTGTGGTGGCCGCTGTTTGTAAACAATGGTCACCAGTGTCTCCTTTACTGGGGCCTCACTCCAGCCACAAAACTGAACATTTTAAACCACTCTCCAGGCTCAGCAACGTTAAACTAATGTGTCTGGGATACTTTAGTAACTACGTAATGAAAGATATGCAGAAAATCGCATGTCTTGTTAAAAGTCACAAGCTAGGCAAACAAAAACATTTTGCCCCAAAGAAGCACAGGTGTGTGACAGTTTAGGGACCAGAGATACAAGGTCATTGAATCTCAAGGCAGTCTCTGCCCAAAAACCTACTGAATGTGGCCGTGGGACAGAGGACAGAGTCCACAGAACGGTTGTCCACAGGGAGACGGGTCCATCCGTGTCTTTCAGAAGTTCAGGCCAAAGAATTTGGGGTCAGGCTGTGCTCACTGGGTTCATGTGAAGCGATGTGGCCCCAACACCACCCTCCACATGACTGTGCGAAACACAGGCTGGTTACACACGATCCCGCCCATGGTTTTAGTAGAAACCCCAGGCTTTCCTCCAACCTCCACATGACGGCACAAAACACAGGTTGGTTACACGTGATCCTGCCCATGGTTTTAGTAGAAACCCCGGGTTTTCTTCCAGTTTCCCACTACGCCATGGAACTGTTTTACTATTACATACTTACTAAACTGTGCATGTTTTGTGCATCTCAAAATGCAGGAAACCTTGGCCAGGAAATCCTGGAGCTGCTTTTTCTCTACCAGAGCCAAGCCCTCCAGGGCTCCCTGGGGACATTCCTGCAAGCCAGGCCCTAGGAGCCAGTGATGCCAGGAAGGGACCCACCGAGATGCTGTCCTCCGGTCAGGAACCTACTGAGATGCTCTTGTCCCACCAGGGACCTACCAAGATGCTGTCCTCCTGCCAGGGACCTACTGAGACACTGTCCTCCCGCCAGGGACCTACTGAGACACTGTCCTCCCACCAGGGACCTACTGAGATGCTGTCCTCCCACCAGGGACCTACGGAGATGCTGTCCTCCCACCAGGACCTACAGAGACGCTGTCCTCCCACCAGGACCTACAGAGACGCTGTCCTCCCACCAGGACCTACAGAGACGCTGTCCTCCCACCAGGACCTACAGAGATGCTGTCCTCCCACTGGGGACCCATCGAGACACTGTCCTCCCACCAGGGACCTACGGAGATGCTGTCCTCCCACCAGGACCTACAGAGACGCTGTCCTCCCACCAGGACCTACAGAGATGCTGTCTTCCCACCAGGACCTACAGAGATGCTGTCCTCCCACTGGGGACCCATCGAGACACTGTCCTCCCACCAGGGACCTACCAAGATGCTGTCCTCCTGCCAGGGACCTACTGAGACACTGTCCTCCTGCCAGAGACCTACTGAGACACTGTCCTCCCACCAGGGACCTACTGAGATGCTGTCCTCCCACCAGGGACCTACGGAGATGCTGTCCTCCCACCAGGACCTACAGAGACGCTGTCCTCCCACCAGGACCTACAGAGATGCTGTCCTCCCACCAGGACCTACAGAGATGCTGTCCTCCCACTGGGGACCCATCGAGACACTGTCCTCCCACCAGGGACCTACAGAGATGCTGTCCTCCCACCAGGACCTACAGAGATGCTGTCCTCCCACCAGGACCTACAGAGATGCTGTCCTCCCACTGGGGACCCATCGAGACACTGTCCTCCCACCAGGACCTACAGAGACGCTGTCCTCCCACCAGGACCTACAGAGATGCTGTCCTCCCACTGGGGACCCACCGAGACACTGTCCTCCCACCAGGACCTACAGAGATGCTGTCCTCCCACTGGGGACCCACCGAGATGCTGTCCTCCCACCAGGACCCATCGAGATGCTGTCCTCCCACTGGGGACCCACCAAGACACTGTCCTCCCACCAGGGACCTACTGAGACACTGTCCTCCCACCAGGACCCACCGAGACACTGTCCTCCCACCAGGGACCTACGGAGATGCTGTCCTCCCACCAGGACCCATCGAGATACTGTCCTCCCACCAGGACCCATCGAGACGCTGTCCTCCCACCAGGACCTACGGAGATGCTGTCCTCTCACCAGGACCCATAGAGATGCTGTCCTCCCACCACGACCCACTGAGATGCTGTCCTCCCACCAGGGACCTACTGAGATGCTGTCCTCCCGCCAGTACTGCTTCCAGTTCCTGCCGCTGTCGCTGAACATCAGGATGTAGCTGGTCACCCAGTCGGAGCTCCCGTACCCGCCCTGCGTCGCCACCGCCGTGACCTCCACCCTCTCTCCAAGGTCGATCTGCAGCCATTGGTTCTTATTTGATACGAGTGGGGTCCAGCCCCCAGCTCCTGTTTGTGGAGAAAGACACACAAAGAAAATGGGAAAGAGGAGAAACTATTAAAATCCATCTTAACTGGGCGAACCCTCGGTACAAACACACCCCTATGCTGCTTTTAAGAAAATTCCTTTTCTGAAATGTAGAAAAAATGACCTCATGGTTATACGTCTCATATTAAAGGACAGAACCCGAATTATTTGTGTTCTAGGTTGGGTGGCCTCCTCCTACCGAAGTCCAGGTGCCCACTGAGGGGTCTGGGTGCTCGGTGTGACGTCCCCCCGGGCCTGGCCGACTCGCTGGCTGCTGCTTGGCCTTTAGACATCACAACTGGATACAGGGTGCCGTGAACGGAGGATGGCGCAGGACGTCTGCCTCAGACACCCCTGCCTGAGCTGTGACCAGCACTGGAGATGCAGAGACCTTAAGACCCGGCCCAGCCTCCAGCAGCTCGCAGGCTCGGGAAGCTGGCATTTAAGGCAGGAGGAGGAGATCGGGGGTGCAGGCTGCCTGTGAGTCCCTGCAAGGCCCGATGAGGAAAGGAGCTTGAGGAATGCCCCTGGGAGGGGCAAGCATCCCACGTCCCCAGAGGACAGAGAGTCACTGAGAATGAAGGAGGTTGAGCCACAGACCTGCACAGATGCCCTTGAGAGGTGGAGCCGGGGCCAGCGTCACTGAGGCCCACAGGGCAGGGAGCAAGCCCAGGAGGCAGAGCCCACCCATTCACAGCCAGACCCCAGGGCAGAGGCCTGACTTACAGTCCAGTCTCCCAAACACAGAGTTCCTGGGGGAGAAGAAGGGGGATGGTGGAGAAGGGGAGCAAAGGAAAACAGGATGACTTTGGGACTGCAAGACAGAAGCGGACCCCACAGCTGAGGTGCAGACCCTCCCGCTGAGAACACCAGCACAGAAGCCCCCAGCACTGCGGGACTGGAGGAGCTGGGCGCCATCAGGCCAGAGCCTTCTATGTCACCCACCGTCACCAAAGAGAGGGAGAAAGACAATTTACACAGAGCTGTGGCGGGAAACCAGGGGGCAAATGTTCACCAAAGCCGAATGAAGAAAGCTCCCCAAAAACAGCCACGAGGCAGAGAAACATGTAAGTCAACACCCCTGAGAAATTAGACATCCTCAAGCCAGCCTTGGAAGATCTGAAAAGCCACCTTGAATCAGAAATGTAGAAATGTAAGATATGGGCGAAAAACAGAGTAATAAAAATAATTGATTTAACTCAGGAAATAAATGGAAGAAAAAGACAAAGTTATCTTAGAAATAAAGAACACGTACCACACACAATAATAATCTTCCGTGTGAGTTATAAGAACTCTTTGCATAATGAAGGAGCACCTCATAGAACAGCTTGACTCCAACCTGAGCCCCACCAGCAGCCAGCAGGGACGTGGAACAGAAACGCTCATTCCTGCTGGGGGGAATGCAAATGGCCCAGCTGCTGCGGGAGATGGTGTGGGGGCTTCCTACAAAACTGTGGTACGTCAGACACTGCAGAGAATCCAGCACTGGAAAGAGCTGGACCACGAGCCACGCACACTGTGGAGAGCTTCAGCGCACATTCGTAGTGAAAGCAGCCCCTGTGAAAAGACCCCAACCTATGGTTCCAACTGCAGGACCTTTGGGAAAACGCAAAACTCTGAAGACAGTGAAAGAAATCCATGGTTCCAGGTTGTGGGAAGGGAGGGGTGAACCGCTGGAGCACAGAGAATCTTAGGTGGCACTGTGGTAGGGGGCACACCTCTGCGTGGCACTGTGTTAGGGGGCACACCTCTGCATGGCACATGTCATTACACATTTTCAAAACCTCTGGAATGTGCACCAAGTGTTAACCCTGATGTAAACCATGGACATTAGTTAATGATAATTTATCAGTATTGTTTCATCAGCTATGGCAAATGCACCACACTAATGCACGGTGTCAGTAACAGGACCATGTGTGCCTCTGAGGGGGTTCTACGTCTATATGGGAGCTCTCTGCACCACACCAATGCAAGGTATTAATAACAGGACCATGTGTGTCTCAGAGGGGGTCGAACGTCTATATGGGAGCTCTCTGCACCACACCAGTGCAAGGTATTAATAACAGGACCATGTGTATCTCAGAGGGGGTCATACGTCTATATGGGAGCTCTCTGCACCACACCAATGCAAGGTATTAATAACAGGACCATGTGTGTCTCAGAGGGGGTCATACGTCTATATGGGAGCTCTCTGTATTTTCTGCTCAGTTTTACTGTAGACCTAAAAGTGCTCTTAAAATAATACATTTAAAGGTGCCTGAGGAAAATAGACTCAAATCTCAAATGGAAATGTGATAGGGGACATCAAAGAAAGGCAGAAAAACTACCAAGAGAATGTAAATGACAAAACAGAGTGTCAGGGAAAGTGGTGGTGACAGGAGGCAGGAAGAGGAGGACTCGGGCCCACATCATCGGATGCCTGAGAAGAATGAAGAGTGTACAGAGGCAGGAAGAGGAGGACTCAGGCCCACATCATCAGATATCTGAGAAGAATGAAGAGTGTACAGAGGCAGGAAGAGGAGGACTCAGGCCCACATCATCAGATGCCTGAGAAGAATGAAGAGTGTACAGAGGCAGGAAGAGGAGGACTCGGGCCCACATCATCGGATGCCTGAGAAGAATGAAGCGTGTGTGGAGGCAGGAAGAGGAGGACTTGGGCCCACATCATCGGATGCCTGAGAAGAATGAAGAGTGTACAGAGGCAGGAAGAGGAGGACTCGGGCCCACATCATCGGATGCCTGAGAAGAATGAAGCGTGTACAGAGGCAGGAAGAGGAGGACTCAGGCCCACATCATCGGATGCCTGAGAAGAATGAAGCGTGTACAGAGGCAGGAAGAGGAGGACTCAGGCCCACATCATCGGATGCCTGAGAGGAACGAAAAGTGTACAGGAACTAATGTTTAAAAGTAAAATCTATGAAAAGCTTTTCAGAAATAGAGGCCCCATCAGACAGTACCACAAACCTCTAAAATCACGAAAGTGTGGTTCATAAACAGAAATTCCAGAAATAGACCCAAATATGGTGAAAATTTAGTCCATGACAGAGGGGAGTCTCTAAGCTCCGGGATGAAGATGGTCATTTTCTTAACGGATCCTGGGACTACTGGGCAGCTGTTTGGAAAAGGACAGAATTAAGTTTCCATCTCACATTGTACATAAGAATTAACTCCCAATGGACCAGGGATCTCCATATTTAAACAGGAAACCACATAACTACTCGAAGAAAACAATGAGTAAATACTTTAACGTTGGTTCAGAGAAAGTTTGACTATGACTCAAAATCTGGAGGTAACAAAGGAAAAAGACTGATACATTTGACAAATAAACCACTTTAAATGCATGACCAAAACAACAAGTCAAGGGCAACTAACAGAGAAACTACTTGTCACGTACATTGCACATTCTGTCGTGTGGAAGGGTGGGTTGAATGAACAGGTGAATTCACATCACAGGGCGCTGTGTGGCTTGAGGAAGGAGGAGGGTCCCTGTGAGGAGAAGCAGACGGGTTTCCAGGGTGGACTATCCAGTGAGAGAGAAGCCCTAAGAACATCTGTCTCCAGTGCTCCCACACGAGAGAAGGAAGGGGAACAGGATCACACACAGCTGCTGCCTGATCACTAATTGAACCAGAAGCCTTAGAAACCGGTTCCTGCACGGTGGGGGTACCAGGGAGTGGGAAGGGGTGTCAGGACAGGGAGAGGCTGAGCATTTTTGCTGAGTCTCTTTCCTGATAGCTTTGATTTGAAGAACAATCGTGATGTTCCCCATCCCTCCATCTGCTCCAGAAACGAGTGACTGTGACCCACCAGGACCTTAGCTGGGGGTAAGCTGGGATGGACGATGGTCACAGACAAATGAGTCTCACACACTGCAGAGGGAAAGATCCTGGAGGGCAGGGAGATGCAACCGACCCAGGCACCCCGGAAACAGCCTTGACTGGGCGCAGACACTGCAATCTAGTGAGTAAAGGTACTTATCGTAGCATGTGGGTTTGCAATTCTGAAACTAGAATCAAACAATATGTAAATATAAACAAGGAGAGACATCTTTTCACTCCTGAAGACAATGAACAACTCAGGCTAAAATAAACCCTGTGTTGTTAGATT
This sequence comes from Macaca fascicularis, assembly GCF_037993035.2. Classification (NCBI taxonomy): domain Eukaryota; kingdom Metazoa; phylum Chordata; class Mammalia; order Primates; family Cercopithecidae; genus Macaca; species Macaca fascicularis. The sequence goes on from NC_088386.1 coordinate 138,315,924, forward strand.
GGAATCAAGGAGACCTGGGGTCCTTGGAGAACTGACGGGTGCCAGGGCTGAGGCAGGGAAAATCCAGGACCTGCTTAGAGTATCTTGTGTTCCGGGAACCAGGGACGTGCCCCCAGAGAGGGTGTGTGTTTGTCAAAAGAACACAACGAAGAGCCTGTCCAGCCTGAAGGAGCTTCCAAGGGCCAGCGTGGGACAACTGAGGCAACAATATTTTTTAAAACGTATTTTGTGCCATAGCGTATAAATACTCATGAGTCCATACTGATATAAGTAAATAATAAAATAAATGCATGTGCAGAGTGGAAGGGCCAGCTCCTTCTCACTGGAGAAGCCCACCGGTGATTCAACACAGAGCCACGGTTAAACTCCAGTAATGAAGGTGCAGGGAGGTCCCCCGATGGATGTGGAAGCTGCTGGGTGGAAGATGGAGAGAAGCAGCATTCGCATCTCTGAGAAGTCCACAGGTGAGTTAACAGCGTCAAGGTTAAACTCCACAGTAGCCAGGGGACAGGGAGGTCCCCCGATGAATGTGGAAGCCGGTGGGTGGAAGATGGAGAGAAGCAGCATGGGCATCTCTGAGAAGCCAGCCAGTGAGTCAACAAAGAGTCACGGTTAAACTCCACCATAGCGAGGGTGCAGGGAGGTCCCACGATGGATGTGGAAGCTGCTGGGTGGAAGATGGAGAGAAGCAGCATTCGCATCTCCGAGAAGAGCAGCTCCCCAAGACGCTCATCACCATCGAAGGACCCCGGCCCATGTCCCCACTGACAGACGACCCCACCTCAGGACGCCGCGACTGGACACTTGGGAGGCACAGCTGGGCTCCTGAGGGGCTCCCGCCAAAATTCCACAGCCTCACCCCAGTCAGGAGAACACACGGTGCAAATGAAACCCAGGCCGATTCTGCAAAACAGCTGAACCGCTGCACAGCAAGAAGCGTGTAAGTCACAAAAGACAAGGGGAGACGCTGAATTCTGGAGGATGGGAGGAGACGAGGGGGAATATGGAACCAATCATGTGGGATCCTGGACGGACTCAGGGAGGCGCTTGCGGGAAAAACCGGAAGTGGCTGCGTAGGGGCCGCCCTTGCTCTGCGCAGTCGCACCAGCGCCGGCGCCCAACCCGGCAGCGCCAGGCGCCAGCCAGTCAGCCAGGGGCGCGCGAGCCCGCGCTCTGCGGCGGTCCTGTGAGTCTCTCATCGGTGTAAAATAAAACGTTTGGAGAGCGTGGGATGAAAAGGGAGAAAGCTGTAAGGAGTCTGCACTGTGCATTTTAGGAAGGGGGACGCATCACCACCATCGAAGGCAGCAGAGTGAAGAAAAGCAAAACGGACGCTGGGCCAGGAGAGGAGGCCTTGCTGCCCACGGCGACGCCCTGCTGCCCACAGTGATGCCCTGCTGCCCACGGCGACGCCCTGCTGCCCACAGTGATGCCCTGCTGCCCACGGCGACGCCCTGCTGCCCACAGTGATGCCCTGCTGCCCACGGCGACGCCCTGCTGCCCACGGCGACGCCCTGCTGCCCACAGTGATGCCCTGCTACCCACGGCGACGCCCTGCTGCCCGCAGCGCCACAGCCAAGGCATTTGTGTCTGTGAGACACAGCATCACCCTCCCGAGTGTCCTGTATAATAAGATTTTATAACTAACCTTTGAGACTTACTGCACAGCAGGACTTTTTAAGCCGGGTGGTGCCCGAGTAAAGTCTGTGGCTCACCAGCTCGGCCTGAGCAGCTTTTGCAAGTTGCTTCTGTTCTGTCCTCACTGCCCAGCTGCCCTGAAATTCAGAGACGCCCCTGCTTACAGATGAGCTCTCACCACGTGAGGGTCACCTTCTAGAGTGTGTGAAGTCCCAGGTAGTGATGAAAACATCATCCTCCCATCATGACTTGAATAATAAATCGTACAACGATGAGGGTCAGATGAGACCTCATCTGCTGAGATGAGACCGCTGCTGAGTCTCTTTTTCGATAGCTCTGACGTGAAGAACGGTAGTGATGTTCCCCATCCCTCCATCTGCTCCAGAATGAGCGAAAGGAATGGCTACTCCAAGGGCTCCTAGTAAGGAGTGAGCTCACAGAGGGCCTGCTGAGTTCTGCGTTAAAAATATCCCTATAACCAGGCATGGTGGCATGGCCCTGTGGTCCCAGCCACCCAGGAGGCTGAGGCGGGAGGCTCACTTGAGCCCAGAAGTTCAAGTCCAGCCTAGGCAGCATAACAAGATGCTGTCTCTAAAACAATAAAAAATAAATAAAAATAAAAATCCCTAAAAGGCCACAGGTGCAGCAGCTCTTTCCTTTGTTGCCTGCCATTTTCAGTCTGTGAGGCGCTGAAGTTGCTAACACCATGTCATGTGCTTTTCAATGACTAAAGGAGTGGACACCTCCATTGTGTGCAGAGGGATCTTCCAGAAATTTCTGTGTACAGCATCTTAACTCCTCGGCATTTCTAGAATGACTCCTCAAAAAGTTAAACACAGAATGACCATATGGGCCAGCAACTTCACTCCTCAGTATATGCTCAAGGGAGCTGAACACAGGTTCCTGAACAGATGTCTCCACACGAATGTCACAGAAACATTACCCACAACAGCCAGGACATGGAAGCAACCTCAGTGTCCACCCCCGAAGGACAGAGAAGCAGGTGGGGGTCTGTTCCTACAACTCAGTCTGGCGCACTGAGGGATGAAGTGCTAACCCAGGTCCCCCACGGACGAACCTGGAACACAGGACACAAAGGGAAAGGTGCCAGGCACAGAAGCTCTTATGCTGGGTGACTCTTCTTATATGAAGTATCCAGAACAGCTAAATCCAGAGACAGAAAGAGTGGTGGGTGCAGGGGTGGGAGCGGGTGGGAAGCGCCTGCTGCAGGGTGCAAGATTTCCTTCTAGGGTGAGAAACATGTTGTGGAACTGGACAGAGGTGGCAGTTTGCACAGCACGGAGGGTGCTAAATGCTACTCAGTCTTGTAACTTAAAATGGTCAATTTTATGTTGTATGCATATAAAAGTATCTAGAGGACAACTTATCATCCCTCATTTACAGATGAGATGATGGATTCAGAGATGGAGCAAATTTGACCAATTTCCTGCAGTTAGTGGTTGTGTTGTTTTAAAATTTTGAGCATGTTATTTTAAAAGCTAGACTTTGTCCACTTAGCCAACTTCGTAATTATATAATGATACTCCTGCCACTCCTAGTGGTGCCTTCTATTCCAAATGTGTATGTAAATACTTCATCAATTACGCCTGCTATCTGGCTGTAAGTGGTGTGGCCAGATGTCTTTATAAAGTGAGTTCCTGTCTGGTTTCTGCTCTGTGTCTGCCTCAGTAGGGAAACGCTCCCAGCAGGAGGGGCTCTGACATTGCCGGGGGGTCACGGGGGACCTTCAGGATGGTGAGCACAAAGTTCCCTGGGAAGTGGGTGCCGGAAGGTGAAACTGCAGACCCAGCCTCCTTGGAAATGATGATAGATGATGGACAAATAGATGACTGATGGATGGATGGATAGATAGATAGATAGATAGATAGATAGATAGATAGATAGATAGACTGAGGGACAGACTGATAGACACATAGATACATAGACAGCCAGATACTGGCCTACCTGGTCACCTTTCTGAGAGCCCAGTGACGTGCATCATTTGAAACCATTGCCAGCACTAATGAGCTTGGGGATAAGGGAGGAGCCGAGTTGGGTCCCCCAAGGTGCACCCAGTGTCCCCCGGGACACCACAAGGCCTCTGGGTCTCCTCCCCACAGTGGCTGTCCTGCGGGCAGGTGCATGCTGCTGGTCCTATCCACCCCCCAACCCAGCCCACAACAGAGGAAGAGCCACCCACGGGAGATCCAGGCTGCTACAGCTCCTCTCAGTTCTCAGTGCTTATGTTTTAAATCCAACATGTGTTTTCTGATTTGGACAACATTGCAACAGAATTTCACTAATGATTTGCCTTAGGAATGAAGCATGAATGACCTGCAGAGCCCCAGGGAGTTCAGGATGGGGCAAAAACAGTTATAAGAGAACCTGGGCAAGGGTGTTTATGTGCCATGAAATCTGGGATAAGCAGCTCACACTGAGAAAATCACATTTGTTCATGCAGAAGACCAAAGACCAACACCACTCCCCAAGTAATGGACAGAAGGTAGGTCCCTGCACCCTCCCTCAGAGTCTGAGCCCCCTGCCCTTTCTCTTGGTGATTTGGAAGGACACCTGCCATTTCCCTCTGGCCCACTCAGGATGGTGGTGGCAGGACCCCTCCCCCCTCCCAGGATGAGCCAGTCGTGGCTTTCCTGTGGCAGCATTTCCCGGGGAAAGGGACCTGAGCCACTCTAAGGAGACTGGCTCCATTGGACAAGCACATTCTTTGCCAGGTATGTGTGTGGTGAGTGTTTTCTCCAAGTCCATGGCTTCACTTTTCCCTTTGCCAATGGTGGCTATCAAAGAGAAGAAGGTCTATTTCATTAAGTCTGCTCTGCTTTGAGTGTGAGTCCCAGAGTTCATGTGAGGGAAACTTAATTCCAAATGCAACAGCGTTGGGAGGTGGGGCCTTTGCAGGGTGAATCTGAGCCCTCATGAATGGATTCCTGCTGCTATCACAGGAGTGAGGTAGTTATCACAGGAGCAGGTTAGTTATCCTGAGAGTGGGTTAGTTATCACAGGAGCAGGTTAGTTATCAGTGGAGTAGGTTTGTTATCATGGGAGTGGGTTAGTTATCCTAAGACTGGGTTAGTTATCCTGAGAGTGGGTTAGTTATCCTGAGAGTGGGTTAGTTATCACAGGAGCAGGTTAGTTACCAGGGAAGTAGGTTCGTTATCATGGGAGTGGGTTAGTTATCCTGAGAGTGGATTAATTATCACAGGAGTAGGTTAGTTATCCTGAGAGTAGGTTAGTTATCATGGGAGTGGGCTAGTTATCCTTAAAATGGGTTAGTTATAATGGGGGCAGGTTAGTTATCCTGAGAGTGGGTTAGTTATCATGGGAGTGAGGAGCCTGGTCCCTTCCTTCTTGCTCTCTTGCCTGTCCACCTTCCTTCATGGGATGTGGCAGCAAGAAGACCCTCGTCAGATGCTGTCCTTCAACCTTGGATTTCCCAGCCTCCAGAACCATAAGAAATAAATCCCTGTTTTGGGCCGGGCACAGTGGCTCATGCCTGTAATCCCAGCACTTTGTGAGGCTGAGGTGGACGGGTCACAAGGTCAGGAGTTCGAGACCAACCTGAGCAACATGGTGAAACCCAATCTCTACTAAAAATACAAAAATTAGCCAGGTGTGGTGGTGCATGCCTGTAATCCCAGCTACTCAGGAGGCTGAGGCAGGAGAATCACTTGAACCTGGGAGGCGGAGGTTGCAGTGAGCTGAGATCACGCCATTGCACTCCAGCCTGGGCAACAGACTGAGACTCTGTCTCAAGAAAAAAAAAAAAAAAAAAGGAAATAAATAAATCCCTGTTCTTTACACATTAGCCAGTCTCAGGTATTCTGTTATAGCAACACAAAATGGACTAAGATAAGGTCCAAGTTATTATTTTTCTTTTATGTCTTATGCTCTTATGTCCCATTTAATAAATCATTGTCTAACCAAAGTTCATAAGGACATTCTTCTACATTTTCTTCTAGAAGTTAAATACCTTTAGGGGTTCTGTTTTATTTAGGATTTTATCCAGAAGATATAAAGAACTATTACAACTCAAAAATAAAATTATCACTTAAAATAATGAGCAAGAGCTATAACTGGACAATTTATGAAAGAAGATGTAGGAATAGCCAATAATTTTATGAAACAAATCTTGACACCGTTAGTCATCTGAGAAGTACAAATTAAACTAAAAATGGAATACCACCACATACTAGAATATGGGAATTTAAAAGACTGATGGCATGGGTATTGTGAGAACCTGGAGCAACCAGAATGCTCACACACTGCTGGTGAGAATACAAAAGGCACAGTCACTCAGGAAACTGTTCTGAAAGGTCAAACACCCACCTACTTACTATACGACCCAGTCATTTAGTGCTTGGCATTCACCCAGGAGAAATGAAAATATTTCCTTAGAAAAACTGTAAGTGGATGTCTGCAGAAGCCTTATTTGTAGGAGCAAAACACCGGGAATCACCCGGTATCTGTGGACGGATGGATGAATTTACTGTGGTTTATTTCAGGTTGAGATGCAATGGAGAAGCCTGAACTCCCGACACCCAGAGTGCCTCGAGGAAGCTCACATGCCCGGGTCTCACGCACGCCCTGGCCGAGCCTCTGATAACTGTTGAGGGATTTACTTCTCTGAAATTCACCAGCCAGCCCCACCTGGTTCTGGGCATATGATCACGGCATGGGGCTACCTGGGGTCATGACCTGTGAAGGGGGGTTCACTGCAGTGAGGCCCATTCATCAGCAGGGCACAGACGGCACAGCTAACATCGAGGGACTGCGGGGTCCGGGTGAGTGGCTGTGGAGAGGCCAGGATGCCCGGGCATGGCCCTGAGGGAGGGCAGGGTTAGGAGAGGGAGCCGTTGTTTGTTTTGTGCAGAGGGAGTTGAGATACGTGCTGTGAAGTAATGCACAGTAGCTTCTATCCTGAACTTAGGAAGAGAAGCCAGGCCTAGAAATGTGGAATCCCAAGGACTTGGACATGGAGATGCTGGTGGAATGACCCAGTGGATGACACCAATGAGAAACACAGGGGAGGGCCCAGACATCCCTCGAGGCCAGAGCTGACGCCGGGGCCAAGTGGGGGCAGGGTGGGCAACTCCACCTGGCTCAGGGAACTGGCGGCTGGTGACACGCTGAAATTAGTCGCTTCGTACCCTTCTTGGACCAGGATTGAACCAGGAGACCCCTATCCCGGCCCCTGGTATGACAGGACAGGGTGGCAGGTGCCATCATTGCCCAGGTCAAACGAAGGGTCTGAGGCTGAGGGGCTGGAGACGTTTGTCCAGGCCCACACCAGTCACAGGTGCTGAAAACAGAGTGCAAACACCGTTACTCTGAGACAGAGCATCTTCCTACTCTCTCTGGAAGGAAGGTGGCCCCTCCAAGGAATCCTGACCCATGGATTCCCAGTAACCACGGCAGTGCCTGGAAGGAAAGAACACCACCTCCCTGTCCAAGCAATGATGAAGGGACAGGCACAAAAGGTGAGATGTGTTTCCAGAGGTGATCGCCTGCCCACAAAGAGCAGAGGGTGTGCAGGACACGGGACGAGGCAGTGACGATGCCCAGGAGGAGCTCCCCACAAGGCCAAGGGCCCAGAAGTGCACCACGAGGGCCGGCCACACAGGCAGGTCAGCTGCCAGTAGTTGAGTTACTAACATGCACATAGAAAGGGATTTTAGGAACAGTCGACTACAGGAAGGCGGTGTCCAGTGGAGGAGAAAGGTGGCCGTGGTGGAGGCCCCGGGAGGGGAGGCCCTTTTGCCGCCATCAGCTGCCCACTCCACAGGTTTCCCTCTCCCACGAAGATGGCCCCAGCAGAGCTCACGGGTGATTAGGGAGGAGGCAGGAGGGCCTGGGGTCTCCTTCCTGAAGTTCTGCATTTGGGCATTAAGGCTGGAGACAGGAGCTGGAGAGGAGAGGCTGGCAGGGCATTCAGACTCCACCTGAATCCATTCCCAATATAAAAAATTCTCAATAAAGAACAGCAGAGAAATTCTTCAGCCTTGTATCAGGCATCTATGAAAAACCTATGAGTATAACCATACTCAACAGTGGAACACTGGCTGCACCCTCATGCTCAGGAACAAGGTGAGGATACCTGTGCTTACCAAGTCTACTATCTATCACGACAGATATTCTAGCCACAGCATATGGAAAGAAAAAGAAACAAAAGAAATCCATATCAGAAAGGGAGAAGCAAAATGGTCTTTATTCACAACAACATGATCAGATATGTGGACAATGTTGTAGAATCTAAAAACTGGATTGAACAAATATGTAGTTTTAGCAAGCTTTCAGAATATACTGTCAGAATGCCAAAGTAAAATTGTATGTATTTTATTAGCAAGGAATGTTATAAAATAAAATTTAGAAATCCATTTACAAAAACATGACAAAATAAAATACACTTAAGAGTTAAATCTGACAAAAACTGTGCAAAGTGTGCATAGCAAATACTAAAATGCACATCTATTAAAGAAGACCTAACTCAGTCAAGACATGTTCTGTCTCCAGGGATTTGAAGAGCCCACATGGCCAAGATGTCAGCTCTGCCCACATCGACCTCTCCATTCAATGCAATCCCAGTCAAACTCTCAGAAGCCATGTTTTTTGTAGAAATTGACAAACATTGTAAAGTTCACAGTGAAGCTCAAAGGACCAGGAATAGTGAAACTACCTGTTGGAGAAGAAGACATACACCTGGCTGTACCACCTGACGACTATGTCCTGCGAAGCTGAAGCACACTGAAGAGCCTAGCACTGGGCGAAGACAGGGACGTGGACCTTTGGGGCAGGAGGCCAGATGTCGGCTAGTCGTATGTGGCCAACTGCCTTTCCAGTATCCAACATCCATTCTTAATTAAACACACACACAAACACACACACACTTTTTTTTGCAAAGACAGTTGAGTGAAAAAATAACTATTTTCTAAAAACTATGCTAAAAAAATTGGATATTAGAAAAAGGACTTTGTTCCATGCCACACACTGTATAATTTCTTTCTTCAAGATGAATCATGAAGTTAAATATAGAAAACATATGGCAGAAGACACAGGAGAAAACTGTTGCAACTTTGAGTTATAAGAAGTATTTTATCTATGCTACCACAGAGGATAATTTCTTTATAAAATGATACATTCATTTTCATCAAAACAGGAACTTGCTCTGCAAAAGACATAAAAAGGTGAGCAACACGCTGAGCGAAAATATCTTTATCTGCAACTCACATATCTGAATATACAGAGAACTCCCAGCACTCAATAATTCCAAAGCAAAAAACCCAACAACCCAGTGTGGTGAAAACACCGTAAGTGTTGCACAAACTCTTTTCCAAAAAAGATAAATACAGGCAGAATGAGCCATGAAATAGTTCCTGACAAGGGGACTACAAAAGAGAATTAAAACCAGATGCCCCAGTAGGTCTACTGGAATGTCTAAGATGACTAATCAAACCAGGGGTGAGATGATACCAGCCACTGAAAACTCTCATACGCTGCTGGTGGAAATGCAAAAAAAACCTCATAAAACACTTCAGCAGTTTCTTAAAATATTTACCATTAACCCACTGAATTACCCAGCAAGGCCATTTCCAAGTATCTACCCAGGAGACACAAAAGCGTAAGTGCGCACGAGACCTGTGGAGCGGTGCTCAGAGCAGCTTCATTCCTAACATCCCACACTGAAAACCACACCAACGCTCCTCAGCTGGAGAAGAGACACACAAGTCGCGACGTATTCATACAAGAGACATGAAAGCATACGTGTGCACGAGACCTGTGGAGCGGTGCTCAGAGCAGCTTTATTTCTAACATCCCACACTGAAAACCACACCAACGCTCTTCAGCTGGAGAAGAGATACACAGATCGTGATGTATTTATACAAGAGAACAGTGCTCAGAAAATAGGAACAAGTAACCCCAAAAAGTGCAGAAATATCAAAATCATTGGGTAGAGTGACAGAACCCACATTCAAAAGAGGACCTAACAGAAGATTCCAGCATGTTCAACAGCAGGAGCAGCCTGCTAAGGAGGAGGAGGCCAGGGCAGTGACTGTCCTGAGTTGGGGGCCATGCGTGGGGGCAGCATGCACAGGGTGGGGCCACTTTTTAGAGGGAGGAGTGTACTGAATTGCCTTATTGGTGAGGTAATCACAGGAGCGCATGCATTTGTGAAATTAAAGGTGTTAATTTAAACAATATTAGGAAAATAGGTGAACATTTCACTCTTGGGTACATAGACATTTACAGCTAGAGTCCTCTGTCCTCTTCCTTAAAGAAAAGAGTGTTTTCAAACCATTCATAATCTTTAATTAGTAGGGGGGAGAGAGAGAGAGAAAGAGATTGAGAAGGAGAGGAGAGGAGAGAAGAGAAGAGAGTCTTGCAACTGAGGTAGTAGGCCTGACTTGACTCTGGAAGGGGGGCTTGAACCCTGGACCAGATTGAGGACTAGCTAAAGCAGGGAAGAGACAAAAGTCTCCCTTAGACACACCCTCTAGAGCCATGTCACTTTACAATTGCCATGGCAACACCTGCCATGCCCCTTTACATGGCAACAACCCAAAGACCCAGAAGTTACCACTTCTTTTCTAGGAAGTTCTGCATAAACTGCTCCTTGATTTGCAGGTAATTAAAAGTGGGTATAAACAGGAGTGCAGAGATGCCTCTGAGCTGCTGCTCTGGGTGCACTGCCCATGGGGTAGCCTTGCTCCATGAGGAGCAAGCAGGACCTCTGCTGCTGCTGTGCACAGCCACCACCTGCCACCACGGGCCACCCTGGAATTCTTTCCTGGGCAAAGCCAAGAACGTTTCTGAGCTAAGCCCCAATTTTGAGGCTTACCTTCCCTGCGTCACAACCATAACATGTCAAAGCATCGGAATATGGAGACAGAGTGACAGTGAAAGACAAGAACCATAGAACATTTTAAACCTGTTAATGTTGTATTTCAAAATCTCAAAAATTTTTGTTCTTCAAAGTTCAACAATGTGATTATTTCTGCAATACTAAATGCATTTCAGATTTACAGGAAGACCACTTTTAGTAAGAACTTAAGTGTTAAATACCCAGGCGATGTTCATCTTAGCTGTTGGTACAATGGTTCCTTTTACTTTTACTCTGGGAGTATCTGAAGGGATCTCAGATTTCAGGATAAGAATGGCTCCATGTGCCTGGAGGAAAAGAGAAACCCCCAAGTAGCTGGTTCTTTTTCCCTGGTGTTTAAAATTCCATCACATTTATAGTAGCCTGGTGTTTATCTAGATTGGAAGAGAAAAAATCACTACAGAAACTGTTTTTTCCTAATATTGCAAAATAACCATCATATGAGGATCAAAGCTGAGCTGAACCTGCTGGTGAAGCAGGTCCTGGGTGTGAGTGACCACTTGCCGCACACACGCGCTGTCTCTAGAGAACACGGCGTGGCCCAAACTCGAACCCGCCAGGGACTCAGCACACAGGAGCCCCCATGTAGTTAAGTCAGTAGGGAGGCTACTGCAGAGGAAAACGGTTTTCAATCCTCATGCAAACACCTGACTTAGCTGTGACCACGTGCGTTCACCGCACAAGCCCAACATCAATTTGCTTGTGATGTAGTTTGGTTCTGTGTCCCTGGGAGGAGGTGAGGGGATCGTGGAAGTGGATTTTTCATGGACGGTTTAGCATCGTGCCCTCGGTGCAGTGCTCTTGTAGTGAGTTATCGCGAGACTTGGTTTTTACAAGCGTGCGGCTCGCGCTCTCTGGCCACGTGACCACCTGTCCCGTTCACCTTCCGCCATGATTGGGAGTTTCCTGAGGCCGCCCCAGAAGCAGAAGCCGCTATGTTTCCTCTGCAGCCTGCAGAACGGTGAGGCAATGAAACCTCTTTTCTTTATAAATTAGCCAGTCTTGCTTCAAGCGTTCAGAAACTAGCCACTGCTGGAACTATTGATGGGCTGTGGGGATGGTTGAGAAGCCATACCTGATTTCACTTGTGAGATAAACACTCGCATTTCCTGAAGCGGTTTTTTATGCATTGTTATTAAAAGTGCAAGTAACTCCTTTGTTCTGGGCACTACAAATGGTTCTATTTTAACAACCTTATGATTGATATTAATTAATTTTTAAAGTTTTACTTGATGTGCCAAATAAACTGCAAAAATATTTTATAAAAATTTGAATTGTTGACTCACGTTAATACTAGGCTTCGGTGACTCTGACTGTGAACGTTGAGGTCAAACTGTTTGCCACATCAGCATCTCACATTCCCACAGGCAGTGGAGGAGAGCTCCGTTCCTCACACCTACCTGACGCTTCTTATTTCTGTCTCTCAGATGATGGTCGTTTTAGGGGGTGTGAAATGGTGTCTTGTGGTTTTGATTCTCATATCCCCAGTAACTATCAATGTTGATAATTTTTCAGTGTGCTTATTGGCCACTTGTAAATCATTTTTGGAGAAATGCGGTATTTTGACTACTATAGAATTATTTATATTTTATTGTTGTCAGAGTTTTTAAAATATTCAAGTTACAATTATCTTAGATATATGATTTGCAAATATTTTCTCCCATTCTGTAAGTTTTCCTTTCACTTTTTTAATGTCCTTTGAAAGAAAAAGTTTATTATTTTTAAATAAATATAACGTCTTTTTTTTTTTTTTTTTGAGACAGAGTCTTGCTCTGTCACCCAGGCTGGAGCGCAGTGGCCGGATCTCAGCTTACTGCAAGCTCCGCCTCCCGGGTTTACGCCATTCTCCTGCCTCAGCCTCCCGAGTAGCTGGGACTACAGGCGCCCGCCACCTCGCCCGGCTAGTTTTTTGTATTTTTTAGTAGAGACGGGGTTTCACCAGGTTAGCCAGGATGGTCTCGATCTCCTGACCTTGTGATCCGCCCGTCTCTGCCTCCCTGGGATTACAGGCTTGAGCCACCGCGCCCGGCCTGTCTTTTTTTTCTTTTGTTGCTTGTGCTTTTAATGACATGTCTAAGAAGCCATTGCCTAAAGCAAAGCCATGAAGTTTCGTGGATATGTTCTGTTAAGAGTTGTATATTTTCATCTCTTACGTTTACGCCTGTGAGTTATTATGAGTTACTTTCTGTGTCTAGGGTGCATGAGTAACCAATCTCACTCTTTTGCATGTGGCTATCCAGTTATCCCATTCTTTCCACCACTGGACTTTCTTGGACCCCTTCTTGAAAATCAATTTGCCGGAAAGGTGAGGAGTTATTCTGGACCACACACTTGATTTCACTGATCTGCGTGTTTGTTCCTATGACAATATGTGTCCTGATGACAGGAGCCTTTTTTTTTTTTTTTTTTTTTTTTTTGAGACGGAGTGTCTCTCTGTCCCCCAGGATGGAGTGCAGTGGTGCGATCTGGGCTCACTGCAACCTCTGCCTCCTGGGTTCATGCCATTCTCCCACCTCAGCCTCGCGAGTAGCTGGGACTATAGGCGCCTGCCACCACGCCTGGCTAATTTTGCTTTTGTATTTTTAGTTGAGATGGGGTTTCACGGTGTTAGCCAGAATGGTCTCGATTTCCTGACCTTGTGATCCACCCGCCTCAGCCTCCCAAAGTGCTGGGATTACAGAGATGACTGGAGCTTTGGAGTCAGCTTTGGAACCAGCAAATGGGAGTCCTTGCAATGGCCCATTAGGGTGTTTGAGGGGTTCGTGTCCCTCAAATTCCTGTGTTGAGATTGTAACCCCTAACGTGGTAGTGCCAGCAGGTGGGATCTATGGAGGTGATGAGCTCAGGAGGGCAGAGCCCTAGGGGTGGGATTAATGCCCTTTGAAAAGTGATGCAGAGAGCTCCCTGCCTGCCTCTCCTCCAGGTGGGAATACGAGAAGAGGAGCCTGCAGCCTGGAAGGTCCTTGCCAGAGCCTGACCATATGGACACCCTGATCTCAGAGTTCACACCTCCAGAATTGAGAGAAATAAGTTTCTGTCATTGATAAGCCACCAAGTCTATGGTACTCTGTTATAGAAGCCTAAACTAAGACAGTCCCCTGAATTTGTTCTTTCTCAGTGTTGCTTTGTATTTTATTGAGGGTCATTTGCACTTTGAAATAAACTTTAGGATCCGCTTGTTAATTTGTGAAAAAAAAGGTCATTGGAATTTTGAAAGGGATTTCATTTCCTGTGGATTCATTTGGAGAAATAGCACCATTTTAAAAAATGTCTTCTAATGAATGATCTGTCTTTCCATTTATTTTTTCTTTAGTTCTTAACAATGTTTTGTGTTTTTCAGTATATAAAATTTGTGCCTCTTTTATAAAATGTATTCCAAGAGATTTTATGCTTTGTGAGCTTAAAACAAAAATTTTTCTTAATTTTATTTTGAATTTTTATTTCTGAAGTACAGAAATCCAATTGATTTTTATGTTTTGCTCTTGTAACCTGAAAACTTGCTGAACTTGTATATTAGCTATAGTAGCTGTGTGTGTGTTTGTGAATCCTGAAGACTGTCTGCATACAAGATCATGTCATCTACAAATAGAGAAAATGTTACTTCTTCCTTTGTAATATTGATGCCTTCTTCCTAATGTTCTTGTCCAGTTTTCCTGGTGAGAACCTCTAGTACAGTAGTACCCAACCTTTTTGGCACCAGGGACCGGTTTTGTAAAAGACAATTTTTCCATGAACTGGGGGTGGAAGGAATGGTTTTGGGATGGTTCAAGCACATTGCATTTGTTGTGCACTTTATTGTTATTATATATTGTAATATATAATGAAAAAATTATACAACTCACCATAATGTGGACTCCGTAGGAGCCCTGAACTTGTTTTCCTGCAACTAGAGGGTCCCATCTGGGGGTGATGAGAGACAGTGACAGATCATCAGGCATTAGATTCTCATAAGGAATGCGCCACCTAGATCTCTCGCATGCACAGTTCATGATAGGGTTCCCACTCCTATGAGAATCTAATCCAGTCGCTGATCTGACAGGAGGTGGAGCTCGGGCAGTAATGGGAACACTGAGGAGCAGCTATAAATACAGATGAAGCTTCACTCACTCACCAGCTGCTCACCTCCTGCTGTGTGCCCTGGGTCCCAACAGGCCATGGACCAGAACAGGGGTTGGGGACAGACCGCTGCTCTAGTACAATATCAAATAAAATTGGCGAGAGCAGGCAATCTTTTCTTGTGGTTGCTCTAAGGGGGAAGCTTCTGTCTTTCACCATTAAGTGTGATGTTAGCTGTTGGTTTTTGTAGATATCATTAAAAAGTTATTGAAGTTTGAATTTATTTCTAGTTGGTTCATTGTCTGTCATGAAAGAATGTGGGATTCTGTTAAATGCTTTTTGTGCATCTATTGATATTATGCATTTGTCATTTATTCTGTTAATACGACGCATTACATTGATTTACTTCTGAATATTAAACAAATCTTGCATTTCTGAGACAAGCCCTACTTAGTCATGGTGTGTAATTCCTTATGCATACTGCTAGATTCAGTGTTCTGATATTTAATCGAGAGTTTTCGCATCCATATTCTTAAGAGATATTCGTTTGTAGTTTTCCTATGAGGTCTTTGTATGACTTTGGTATTTCAGTAATATTGGCCTCATGCAATGCGTGGAGGAGCGTCCCTTCTTCTCTGTTATTTGGTAACAGTTCTGAAAGATTCGTGTGAGTTCATCTTTATATGTTTGGTAAATGTAGGCATGAAGCAGTCAGGTCCTGAGTTTTAGTTTGTGGGAATTTCATAATTACTATTTTAATCTCTTTTTTGTGATATGTTCAGATTTCCTTTTTTTCTTGAGTCACCTGTAGGTTTGTCAGTTTTTAAAACATTTTTAAATAACCGTTTGGTGTTTTATTTCCTTCTCTTTATATTATTTTCTAGTCTCTATATCATGAATTTACACACAACCCTATGATTTCATTCTTTTGTCTCTTTGGGTTAGTTCTTCTTTTTCTAGGTTCCTAGAGTGTTAGAGCGTTGACTTAATATCCTTCTTATGTTTTAGACATATGCATTTAGAGCTATAAATTTCCCTCTTAGTAATGCTTTGACTACATTCGATAATTACATTGAATTTTTGTATGTTGTGATTTTTTCTTCATCTCAAAATTAGAAAACTAATTTACTTCCTGATTTTTTGTTGCTTAATTGATACATAGTGATTAATTCCCCATATGTCCTTCTGCTGATGATGCCTAGTAATTCCACTGTAGTCACAGAAGACACTTGTGTGCTTTCATTACTTTTAACTTTAGTCAGGTTTCTTACATGTCAGTGTGTGATCTTCCTGGAGAATGTTTCATGTGCAGTTAAGAGTGTGTGTTCTGTCGTTGAAATGTGGAGTGTTCTAGAATGACCACTTAGATACAGCTGGTTGATGGCACAGGTCAGTTCTGTGTCCTTGATGATTTTCTGTGTGGTTGTTCTAAAAACTGTTGGGAGAGGGGCCTCAAGTTCTAAGACTTATACTTTGAGATTCCTCTATTTGTCCCTTCACCTCTATTAGTTTCTGCTTCACATCTGTGCAGGTCTGGTATTTGGTGCACAATTAGCATACACAATTAGTATTGGTATATATTGTTTTGAGGTTAACATTTTAAACATCACTGTATAAAGTTCCTTTCTGTATTTGGTAATTTTACCTGCTCTTAATATCAATATAGCAACTCCTGCTTTCTTTTGATTAATGTTTGCATGACATTTCTTTTCCCATCCTTTGACTTTCAACCCGTATATGTCATGATATTTGAAGTAAGCATTTTGTAAATTGCATAAAATTGGGCCATGTTTTAAAATCTATTTTTCAAATATCTGTTTCTTAATTAGTGTGTTAGTCTCCTTACATTTTATGTCATTATTGTTATGCTAGAGATTAAGTACAGCATTTTGTTTTTTTGTTTTCTGGTTCTTTTATTTTTTTTGCTCTGCTTTTCATTTCCTTGTTTTTTTCTACATTCTATGGCAAGAAGCAATTTTTAACATTGTCTTTTGGCTTATTTTTGTATATTTGTGTTTTTCTTTCATCTTTTTATAGTGATTGCTCTAGATATTACAATCTATATACATATAAATTATATATAAATAATAATACAGTATAGAATATATAAAATCACAGTCTAGCGACATCATCACATGACCAGTTTGATTACAATGTAGAAACCTTATCTCCTTCTCGGTTCTATATTGCCTTCCCAATATATAACAGAGCTGTCTTAGATATCATCCCAACAGATATTTAGAACCACATCAGAACCACTTTAACCATCAATGAGTATTTATTCATTTTTTTTAAGTTCATGTCAGATAAATAATGTGCTAACGTCACAAGGTTGGAGGGTGACACATCTCACACGTGTGCATGAGTGTCCAATCGTCATGCTTATGAGCTAAAAATGATCGTATTTTTTTGCTGCTGTATTTTTCTTCCTTCAGGGTCATATTAGTTATCTAGGCTTCATAACAAAGCACCAAACTGGATGGCTCAAAACAGGAGAAGTGCATTGTCTCTTAGATGTAGAAGCCAGAAGTCCAAAGTCAAGGTGCCAGGAAGACACATCTTCCCTGAAGCCCATAGGCGAGAATTCCTCCTGGCCCCCGCCTGACTTTTGGTGTTGGGTATCGATCCCTGGCATGCCTTGGTGATGCCAATCTTAGCTTCTGTTGTCACCTGGTGTCCTCCCTGTCTGCCAGTTTCCAAATCACTTTCTTCTAACCATAGCAGCAATCATATGGGATTTAACACCCACTCTACTCAGTATGACCTTATTTCATCTGTGAAGACCCTATTTCCAAATAAGGTCACATTCACACATAGGACGAGCTAGGGCTTTGTATCTGTCCATTCTCCGACTGCTATAAAGAAATACCTGGGACTGGGTAATTTATAAAGAAAAGAGGTTTAATTGCCTCTTGGTTCCACAGGCTATACAGGAAGCATGGCTGGGAGGCCTTGGGAAACTTACAATCGTGGCAGAGGTGAAAGGAAAGCAAGCATGTCTTCACATGGCCAACAGGAGAGAGAGCATGAAGGGGGAGGTGCCACACATGTCTAAACAGCCAGATCTCCTGAGAGCTCACTCACTATCGTGAGAAAAGCAAAAGGAAAGTCCCCCCGGGACCCAATCACCTCCATCTTGGGAAGGTGTCATCCTCCTCCAACATTGGGGATTAGAATTCGACATGAGATTTGGGGGGATGCACAGAGCCAAACCATATCAGACTTAAGCGTAGCTTCCTGAGGGGACATAATTCAGTCTGTAACACTGATGTGCCAATAGCCCTTCTCATTCCCTTTTTGTTTAGAGAACTTCTGGTAGTAGGTTTGTTGGTGGCAAAGCCTCTTCGCTTTTCTTCTTCTGAGAATGTCAACCTGGGTTGACAGTTCGTTTCTTTCAGCACTAAAAATGTTGTGCCACTTTGTTCTGATCTTTGCAGCTTCCAATGACAAATCCACTCCCATGTCAATTATTGTTCCTCTGTGAGGAAGGTGTCATTTCTCTCTTGCTCCATTCAATCATGGCTTTTGTCTGTCATGCGTTTTTATGCATTTTACTATGATGTGTCTTGTAGGAAGTTCTTTGGTCTAATCCTGTTGTGGGGGTTCACTTGGGTGTTAGAATCTGTGGATTTATGTCTTTGGGAACATGTGTAAAGTTTTCAGCCACAAAGTTTTCAACTACTTTGCAACCCCACCCTTTTCCTCTGCTCCTTTCAGGAATCTGATGCCACAAGTGTTAGATTTCCTTATTACAGCCCCACAGATCCCTGAGTCTCCGGTTATAGATTTCTTATTACGGCCCTACAGATCCCTGAGTCTCTGGTTACAGATTTTTTATTACATCCCCCCAAGATCCCTGAGTCTCTTATTATAGATTTCCTGATTATGTTCCCCACAGATCCCTGAGTCTCTGGTTGTAGATTTCTTATTACAGCACCCACAGATCCCTGAGTCTCTGGTTTTCGTTTTTGTCATCATTGTCATCCTATTTTCTGTCTCTTGTTCAGACTGATAAACTTCTATTTCTATTGTTCTATCTTCCAGTTCACTGATTCTTTCTTCTTCCTGTCCATTCTGCTGTTGAAACCACTAATGAGGTTTGTGTGTGTGTGTGTTTGGTTTGGTTTGGGATTTGTTTGTTTTTAATTTCAGCTATTTTATTTTTTGTTTCTATAATTTTATTTGGTCATTATTTTATATCTTCCATTCCTTTACTGAACTGTTTTTATTTTTATTTGTTTCAAACATGTTTTAAATTGTTTATGGAAGAACTTTAAGATGGCTGCCCTGAGGTCTTTGTCAGATAATTCTTACAGTGCTGCCGCTTCAGTATTGGCATTTACTGATTGCCATGTTTTACTCAGCTTTATATCCCTGGTTCTAGGTATTACAAGTAATTTATTATGAATATCCTTCTTATTTAAACCTCATTTAAACCGCTTATGTAACTGCCTTCCTGGGACACTAGAGGGAAAGGCATGTGCAGCTGATGCCGCCAGGTGGAAGGGGATCCCCATGGTCCCTGCTCAGCCTCCCATGGTCCTGGGAGAGGCTACCCTGCATTCCTACTGCGATGAGAGGGGGGTCTTTCTCTTGTTGCTGATGCACATGAGTGCAGAGGGTCTCATGGATGCAGAATGCACTGTCATTCCAGCAACCACCTGTGCATTCCAAGGCCTGATTTTCCGCCCCCAAATTATCTCGCTTTTAGTAGTTCATGGGGACTGCCTGATTGACTACATCGTGTATGTTAAAAGACCAACACACATTTTATTTAAAGAGATACATTAAAATTCAAGCTATACCTAAACTCCACACACAGAAGCAGTGACTAAGCAATGACTAAAGGATGGGAGTCAGCTGTGCCGCTGTAGCATTGCTGGAGTTATCACTGACACTGGCTGACTGTTATATTCTTCTTTAGCTATGAAGTCTCTCGCGGGCCACTGAATTCCCCCTACCAAGGAAACTGAGCAAGTCTCTTTGCTGAGAGCATGGTGGCTTCGAAGCCCACCAGAGCAGCATTCCGGGTGAGAGAGGACCTCAGAGCCTCTCTCCTCTCCCCTGGGGACAGTGAAGTGCCCTACACTGCTGCCGCCTGCCCTCTGTGACCCGGGCACAGCCACCCTCACATCCTGAACCCCTGCCCCGCCTTGGAGACACAGACACAGGAGCTGTCCACGGCGGTACCCCTCATCCTAGGTTTCGCTCTTTGCAGTTTCAGCCCCCTGAGGTCAACGCAACTTCAGGAATAATATTTCACGAGTTTAAATCTCACCCTGCTCTAAGAAGCCTGGTGAAGTTGGCCTCAATGTGAATCACCCCCTCATCCAGTGTATTCAGCCGTCTGGGTGACCATTAGTCATGGACACTGCCTGCTGCTGAGGCCGGACCACCAACACCGTCACAGCGTGTGGACCTGGGACTACCACAGAGGGAAGTGTCACGTGGCCCACGGCTGCAGAGAGCGTGAAGACCTGGGGCAGGACAGAGGAAGTGTCATGTGGCCCACAGCTGCAGAGTGTGAGGACCCGGGACAGGACAGAAGGAAAGATGCCACATGGCCCATGGCTGCAGAGGGCGTAGGGACCGGGGACCACCACAGAGGGAAATGTGTCATGTGGCCCATGCCTCAGCGTGTGTGGTTGCTCACCTCTCTCAGGAGGTGGGCATGTGAGCGTCTCAAGAAGGGGCCTGCCATACAATGATATATTTTCAGGGAGAGAGACCACGTTCACAAAACTTGTATTACAGTATTTTGTTATAGTTCTATGTTATTATTAGTTTTGTTGTTAGTCTGTTATTCTGCCCACTTTGTATTTAAACTTGATGGTAGATCTGTGCATACAAGCAGCAGCGTGTTCTGTGTTGGTGCCACCCAAGATTCCAGGCACCCCCTGGGGTCTTGGAGTGGATTCCGTCCACAGGGAAGATGCTGTGCTTGGAGCATTGCTGGCTTTCTGCCTGTTCCTTCTCTCACTGTGAGGTCCCAGCATGGCTGTGGAAACCTAATGTTTTTACGTGCTCCTGATGCTGAGTAATTTATGTTTTATTGGTGTCCTCATTCGTGCCCAGATCACTCGTGCAGCCATCATTCGCAGCCCAATCCCAACCCAATGAGAAATGCGAAAACACCAGAATGCCCTGCGGCCTCTGATAACTCACTCTCAATTTGCAATTCTTTCTTGAGGGCTGCAGGCTATCAAGAGGGAGAAAAATAGAATAAAGCCCAATCAAAAACAATGAATTAACAAGTAAGAGATAATTAAAATGGGCTGGTTTAAACTTAATTAACATGCAAATAAAATTCATTGAGGTTGATATCTGGCTTCATTATGAGCTCTGGGAAAATAGAGACTTAAAATGATTTCTGTCGTGGCGGACCCTGATCCTCGAGCCACTCAGGCTGACGACCTCACCCTGCCAGCAATGAGCCCAGACGTATATCTGTTCCTAAATTTACACAGAAGCGCGGAGGATAAGCTTAGTGATTTCAATATGTTATCCCCTTTCATTGCATAAGCTGTGAAAACTTTGAGAGTAATTGATTGAAGTATAGACTTTTCTAGTTTATTTCCAGAAAAAATATTGTGTGTCTTCTAAATGAGTACAATGATTAGGACTCAAATAAGAATGAAAAATGAATTTTCCTAAACTATTTCTCCTTTTGTTGTGTTTCAGTGGCACAAAAATATCCCTTTTCTTTGCTGTGACAGTGTGGATAAGCCAGTTGGCCAAGGAATGTGGCTGTAATCGCATCTCGCTTTGTGTTCAGGGATAAAGCTAATCCACTTAGAGACAGATATTAGAAATTCAGATGTAATCGGGCTCAAATAATATCATTTGAAGAAAAAGAAAGACTGCCAAATGAAGCATGCATGGAATAGCTCCTTTGAGTGCATTCTGAACAGAGAATGGCACCAGGTCGGCCCTGTGGCTGTGATCCTGTGGGGCGGGCTGAGGTGTGAAGGTGAGGTGGGCTGAGGTGTGAATGTAGGCCGGGCTCAGGTGTGAAGGCGGGGCTGCCAGGGCTGCCAGAGGGAGTGGTGAGGAAGCAACAGCAAGGGTGTGGGGGGCGGGGGAGGGTTGGGGAACACTGCTGCAGGGCAAGGGGTCCTGGGTGTGGGGCTCATACTGGAGCTCGGCCTCCCTGGATGCTGTCATTTAAGGGGCCCAGTCCTGTGGGGGCAGCACCCCAGGAAGAAACGTCAGATGGGGCCCATGATGAGCTGAGGCTGGGACACCTGTGAGTGGAGGGGAAGCAGAGCCGCAGGAGAGCGGGAGTTCACGGAGGCCTCTGCTGGGTCCCAGCCTGAGTCTACCCATTGAGGTCCTGGCCCAAGTCTACCTGCTGGGGTCCCGGCCCAAGTCCAGGGAGGCCCCTGCTAATGTCCTGGCCCGAGTCCAGGGAGGCCCCTGCTGGGGTCCCAGGCCGAGTTTACCTGCTGGGGTCCCGACCTGAGCCTAGGGAGGCCCCTGCTGCTGTGTCAGCCCAAGTTCAGGGAGGCCCCTGTTTCTGCTTAGAATCTTTTGTGCAGGGGAAGCCGTGGGATCCCTGACTGCTTGTCCCACGAGGCAGTCACAGTGGGAGGCCAACCCCAGTGCACAGCCATGACCCGTGGCGAGATACTTCCCACAGGACTCCCGTTCCTACCTGGTATCCAACACAAATGCCAGAGACCTCTGCGTTCACACAGCTCATGCCACCTCTTCACCAAAGACGCCTTATATAGTGAAATGATTTTTAAATTGTAATTTAAAATACAAAATGACAAGGTGTCATCACATGTGTGCATATCTGTGCAGTAATAAGCACTTTGGAAACATCATTTATCTACCAGTCTGCCTGTATTAAAATGTAAAATATCAAAACATTGCATACAAATTATGTATTTTTGTGTCACCCAATGTTCACTGTAGTAAATGTGGTCCAGTGTTGAGCACCAGCTCCACACAGATGAGAAGGAAACAGGAGAGTGAGCGTGGAATGTGGCCCTAGAGTCCTCCCCACATGGCCTGAGGTTCCTCCCCACACAGCCCTGGGGTCATCCCCAAGTGGCCTTAGGGTCTTGGGGTCCCCCCTACATGGCCTGAGGGTCCTCCCCATGCAGCCCTAGGGTCCTTCCCCATGTGGCCTCAGATTCCTCCCCACATGGCACTGGGGTCCTCCCTACACAGCCTTAAGGTCCTGGGTCCTCCCCACTTGGCCCAGGTTGCACAGGCACCCGCCATGTGAGCAGCACTGGGCCAGCTGGATCTCCCTGGAATCTGTGCACAGATGTTCTCTCGTGCACTACATTGCAAGAATTGCAGCACTCTCGTCCCTGTCTCTGTAAGTTTTATACCCCTTCCTTTCTCCAGAGCAACTTGGGGCTCAGTTTTGTGCATTTGTCTTTACGCAGGGGCACACACCGCTCAGCACAATCCCAGAGAAGAAGCCTCGACTATGGGAATAAAATGAGCCCAGAGGGCCACAAACGCAGTTTCACATTTGCACTCACGACAGAGAGAAGGGATTAATTTTGCTTTGCTTTTAATTGGCAAGCATTTTTTAAGACCACTTTTCTAGCTCTCGGTGGGGGGCAGAGCACTAGCCCACGGAAGATGCCACATCTGCCCCCAGAAGCTAGGTTGGGGCTATCTTGTGTGGCAACAAGGCATGAAAGCTGCCAGTCATCTGACCAGGACACTATCCTGGTATCCAGGGGGGAGTGGGGAGCAGCGTCGTCTGACCCAGATGCCATCCTGGTATCCAGGGGGAAGGAGGTAGTATCATCTGACCCAGACATGTTTAAATGGGAAAGAGGAAGATAGAAGAACCAGGGCTAGAGGGATGGATGGAGAGAAAACTCCGTGGCCACTGCTGGTTTGAAGCTGGGGAAGGGACCATAAGCCAAGGAACAGGTGCCTCCAGGCATGGGAAGGAGGAAACAGATGCTTCCGGGTGCCTCCAGAAGGACCCAGCCCTGCCCACACCTTGACCTTAGTGCCGTGAGCCCCACTGCAGACTTTGACCCCCGGAACTGCAAGGGAATGAATCTCAGTTGTTTTGAACCCTCCGAGTTTCGTGGAATTGGCCACAGCTGTGATGGAAATGACCACAGCTGTGATGGAGATGACCACAGCTGTGATGGAGATGGCCACAGCTGTGATGGAGATGACCACAGCTGTGATGGAGATGGCCACAGCTGTGATGGAGATGGCCACAGCTGTGATGGAGATGACCACAGCTGTGATGGAGATGACCACAGCTGTGATGGAATTGGCCACAGCTGTGATGGAAATGACCACAGCTGTGATGGAAATGACCACAGCTGTGATGGAGATGACGGCTTCCAGTTCTGTTCGACTTGAAGAATAACTCAATGCGGCTTGTATACCCAAAAAATTGAATAGTTGTGATAGAAAATACGTTTTCCAAGATAAATAGAACCTGGTATATGCCATTTCCTGTGCACATTTTCATATGGAACTGGGTATACTCAATGCTTAGGCACATGCCACCCGTGCCCTGTCCTGCCCAGTCCCCTCCACAGACCAGTACAGAGAGAAACCCGCACTGCCAATCTTGATCTATGGATAGAACATTTACACGCTATGCATTTCTAACAGAAACATACCTGCAAACCTGTTTAATACTCAGAATTTTATTTTCTGCGCATTGAGTAATTTACTTATGACCCCTTAGCAAAAGCGATGCTGATTCTTGAAACTGTATGAGCTCCACCATGGATCAGTAAGAGATGGGAAGTGGACCTACCGTCCCTCCGGTTCAGTCTGGCGAAGCTGGGACTGTGGCTGCTGGACAGCTCGGAGGAGCTGCTGAAGGACGACGAGGGTAGGGTGGACACGAGGGGCTCCTCACAGTGATCTGCGGGGAAACACCACATCAGGTCAGCACCTCGTTATGGCACAGGCTCACGTGTGACACGCTCACACACGACATGCTCACATATGACACGTTCACATGACATGCTCACACACGACACATGACACACACACGACACGCTCATACATGATGCACTCATATGACACACTATAGCACACCCATACCGGACATGCTCACACATGACATGCTCACATGACACAGTAACATGACACACACATGCCACGCTCATACATGACACACTCATTCTAGCATGCGCTCACATGTAACACACTTATCAACCCCATAGATGACATGAGCCTTCATGGGGAAGATGAGCTGGGGTTGGAAAGGGAGGCCTGCCCCCCGGCACTCCCATTGAGCCATGGAGGAATTAAGTTGTAGATGACAGAAGAAAGGAAAGGAAGGTTCGAGACACGGAAGGGTGATGGAAATGTCCATCACTTAAAGAAGAACTAATAATAAAGTCAAATTATTAGAAACAAAAAGATTTCATGAAAAAGTGGGCTCGATAATGAACATTCCAATATTGACCACATCCCTAGACCCCTAAACGGTTAAAAATATAATTTAAAATAATCACGTACAGCCACAGTGAAAATATAGAGTCCACGAGAACACGGCTCTCAAGACGCCATAGTCTCCCCGTTACCCGAGGTTTCTCCTTCCCAGGTTTGTTACCTGTGGTCAACCTTGCCCCTCAAACAGCTCAGTACAGTACAGTGAGAGATTCTGAGAAAAAGGGAGACCATGTTCACTTAAATTTTACTACAGTATGTAGTTAAAATTGTTCTGTTTTATTATCTGTAATCTCTCGCTGTGCCTAATCTATACGTAAACATTGCTGTCACTGTGTGTGCAGGAAAAGTTGGAGCCTAGTGGGGGTTGGTGCTAGTCACCGCCTCAGGCACCCACTGGGTATCTTGCCAGCCTTCCTCCACTGATAGGGGAGGCTACTGTATTCAAGACAAAGCAGACAAAATTATAAAGCTTTACTGGGGACACTACTTAGGCCCTATATGGCAGAGACTGGTGCTGTGTTCATGAACCCTGCAATCATGTTGTTCATGTGTGAACTTGGCCTGCTGCTGGGCCCTGGTAGAAACTGCACATGTAACCATGGGCCCTGAGCTGCCACATGAGCCGGGTTTATCTTATGCCCCAATGTCGTAGAGTCCGGCATGCACAGCTGCTCTCGTCACCAAATGGATGTGGTGTGTACACGGTTGTGGTGTAAGCCCTGAAGGCACGAGTGAGGAAGTAACATCCCTGGTCCCCACTCCTGCCACGCGGCTGTCTGTCTCCTGTACCTGTGGCCTCATGGAGAATTCCCTAGATCAGTTGACAGAAGACAAGTAGACTCGGGCCAGTTTTCCAGAAGGTTCTATGCCATGTGCAGGCCTCGCCCAGAAGTGGGGGATGGCAGCACCGCAGCCCCTGCCCAAGACATCCCTGAGGGCAGTGGGGAGGCGAAATCCCCCCAGTGGTCAGAACTTCAGGCAGTGACCCTGGACTCAGCACCGTGGACGCCACCCACCAACGCTGACTGGTTACCGCCACCGCCGAGTGCCATCAGCTGGCAGCAGAGGCCAGCACAGAGCCCCAAGGTGGCACCATTCCCCTGGGGTCGGCCAGCTGCCTGGAGCAGGTGGTCACATCCACGGCTTCCATCAGGGAGCAGCAGCTCCCTGGGGAGCTTTTCTGTCCTGACTGGAACAGACACTCTGGGGCATGGATTTGCCTTCCCTGTGTGCCACACTGTGGTCAAAACTGCCATCCCTGACTCGGAAAGCCCCACCCCACCATGGGGTCCACACGGCATTGCTTCTGACCAAAGACCTCACTGCACAGCCAAAGAAGGGCAGCCATGGGCCCTGGCTCCTGGAATTCCGAGTTCACCACGTCCCCACCACCCTGAAGCTGTGGGCTCGGTGGGACAGGGGGCAGCCTTCGGTAGTCCAGGTACCGTGCCTGCTTGGTGGTGATGCTGGCAGGGCTGGGGTGAGGCTCTCCAGAGGCCTCATCGGCTCCAAATGAGGCTCCAGTACATGGAGCTGTTTTCCCTGAACCAGGGCTTGCTGGACCAGGAAGAACTAGCAGGTGTTTTGGGATTTTCATACAGTAACTTCTGTTCGAAGTTAGTTATAGTGCACAGGAATACATGCTATCATGTGATTTCCAGAGAGCTACAGTGCACAGGAATACGTGCTATCGTGTTATTTCTGTAGAGCTACAGTGCACAGGAATACGTGCTATCGTGTTATTTCCATAGAGCTACAGTGCACAGGAATACATGCTATTGTGTTATTTCCATAGAGTTATAGTGCACAGGAATACGTGCTATCGTGTTATTTCCACAGAGTTATAGTGCACAGGAATACGTGCTATCGTGTTATTTCTGGAGAGTTAGAGTGCACAGGAAAATGTACTATCGTGTTTTTGCGGAGAGTCAGAGTGCACAGGAATACGTGCTATCACGTTATTTCCGGAGAGTCAGAGTGCACAGGAATATGTGCTATCATGTTATTTCTGGAGAGTTATAGTGCACAGGCATACGTCCTATCATGTTATTTCCATAGAGCTGCAAGCGGACTTTTCAAACTGACTTACAAAATCATCCAGCTTTCCAGTTCCGCACACTTACTGCTTAATATGAAAGGAGATAAGACAGACTGAGATGTCACTTTGCTGGCCATAAATAAATATTAAATACAGTGTCAGGTAACATGATTTTCAGTATTGCTGTTACACAGAATATCAAATCCTATTTTTAAGAAAATCCTTAAAAATAATACAGGATGGGGAGTGAACGAATGATCTGAAGAGAAGTGGGAGCAGTTGAGAGTGGGCGACTGGCCCTCTGTGTGTGGGGACGTTCGTGTCCAGGTGTGAGCAGATGCTGGGAGGTGGGGGCGCGGCCGAGGCCCGGACGGTGCGGTGAGCATCACACTCCCAGGCACAGCCAGACACTCCTCCCACCAGTTTATCAGGCAGCAGCATCTGCCACCATTGCACTGTCTAAATAGAAAGAATGAGGAGAGAACCTGCAGCCTCAACTAACCAAACTCTTCCACCTGGGGGATGCCGCAGTGAGGCCGACTCTACATCACGCCCACGTGCTTTTCATCTAAATGCTCTCACGGGTCTGTCTCTGCCCTGCTCAGGTGATGATGGTTCTGAACAGCTGCCGAGGCTGGACAGACCCCACTGTGGCCACCCTGTCCCGCTGAGCCCTCAGGGCCCTCGTCTGTGTGAGCAGCATGGACACAATTCCTGTGGCTCCACCGCTTCCTGCCTCCTAGGACCCTCCCAGATCCTGTCTGTTCAGTGGAACCCCCACCCCGTGTTCATGCCTGCTCCTCTCTCCCCCGTCAGCAGAACTTCACCCCTGGCAGGATGGCAGACGCCCGTCTCGTAAGCCACTGTGTGTGGGTGACCTGTCACCCAGCATGGCCGTGGCAACCGTGGGTTTGCATAGCAGACACCCAGCCCAGAGTGGAGGGCACTTGTCACCCCAGCATCCCTACCCCAAGGTGCTGAAAGAGCCTTCTCTCCTGTGATCTCAGCAGACCATTCTCACAGGCAATGCTCATGCTCCCAGCAGGTCCCAGAGGGCCGGTCCCAGGGCCACAGCTGACACTTCATAGATCAATAGTACAGCCTTCCGACGGCTTCCCAGGCCTCTGCGGGAGCCTCTCCTCTCTGTTCTTACTCCTGCTCCCTGGGATCGCCTCTCTGACACTACAATCTCATCAGCACAAGGCTCCAAAAACAGTTTTTCAATCACTGAAAATAAGTTTCCATTTTTGGTGCCATTTAATTGTACATATGTATGTGTGCACGTGTGTCTTGTGATGTGCACATATGCACATGTGATGTGTATGTGTGTACGTGCGTGTGAGCATGGCACATAGGTGTGTGCTTGTGTGTGCATGTCTGTACATGTGTGTGAGCCTGGCACATACGTGTGTGCATGTGCTTATGTGTGTGTGCATGTAGGTGTGCCTGCACATATGTCCATATCTATAGTGGACCCACAGTGAACCCTGGCACCACATATTTGCTTCGTACAGATCTAGAATCAGCTCATTTTACCAACCACAGCTTTCTTCCATGAGGCAAAGGCAACAGAATCTAATCAGAGAAAAGAATTATCAAATAAGTCAATTATTGAATTAGGGCAGGTAAAATGTTTTGTTTTTTTTTTGTTTTTTTTTTGTTTTTTTGTTTTTTTTTTGAGACGGAGTCTCGCTCTGTCGCCCAGGCTGGAGTGCAGTGGCGCGATCTCGGCTCACTGCAAGCTCTGCCTCCTGGGTTCACGCCATTCTCCTGCCTCAGCCTCCCGAGTAGCTGGGACTACAGGTGCCCACAACCGCGCCCGGCTAATTTTTTTTTGTATTTTTAGTAGAGATGGGGTTTCACCGTGGTCTCGATCTCCTGACCTTGTGATCCGCCCGCCTCGGCCTCCCAAAGTGCTGGGATTACAGGCGTGAGCCACCGCGCCCGGCTAAAATGTTTTAAAAATGGTTTTAAAAGATTCCAACTTCAGAATTTCCAGGTGATGATCTTAAAACATCACTTAGGTTCTAGTTTTGGGGAAAAACTTTTCCCTTCAGAATGAGATCTATTTTTTATTGAGTCCATAAAAACGAAATTCAACTTGGGGAAAACTACCACATAAAAATAAAAATGTGATGTTTTCCGAGTTTCTCTAGAAAATTAAACCAAAAGTTAGTATTTAAATAGGCCAAATAAGATTTTTAAGTGGAAGCTCTCTGAACATAGATTGTTCCCCTGCTGACCTGTTCAATCTGGAGTGCACCTTGGTCAGAAGACCTGTGCAAAACACACAGATTACACACAAAAGTAAATTCGAGAATGTGTTTTCTAGACTGATAAAAATGAACATTTCATTACAAAATTTTTTTCTTCTTAAATTTCTACCTGTGTGTGTGATGTGGTGTGTGTGGTTTTTTTTTTTGTTTTTTGTTTTTTGTTTTTTTTTGTGGTGTGTGTGTATAGAATGTGTGTGGTATGGTGTGTGTTATGCCTCTGTGTATATGTGTGTTTGTGTGTGTGGTGTGTGTATAAATGTATGTGGTATAGTGTGTGTGTGCTGTATATATGTGGGTGTGTATGTGCTGTGTCTGTGTATATGTGTGTTGTGTGTATGTCTATGTACATGTGTGTGTTATGTGGTGTGTATATAAGCGTGTGGTGTGGTGCCTGTGTGTATTGTGTGTGTATAAATGTGTGTGGTATGGTGCATGTGTGTGGTGTGTGTCTGTGTGTATTGTTTTGTGTATAAATGTCCAATCCAATGTGTACAGTATTTCTGTGTTGTGTGTGTGTCAATGTGGTATACAGTATTTCAGTGTTGTGTGTGTGTCGATGTGGTGTGCAGTATTTCTGTGTTGTGTGTGTGTGTTTAATGTGAGTCACCACTCGGCCTATGGGAATAAAAAAATCATAGCTCTTCTTGGCTCTAAATATTCCATAGAACAAGTTAAACTGGAATAAAAAAAACCTAAAGACATTTGTTGGGAGTGAGATGCACGACGTCCTAACGTAAATTCCAGAACTGAACACATCAGCACGACGTGGAGGAATGGAAACCCTCATGGTGCTGGCCGGAGAGTTCAGTGAGCAGCCACTGGGAGCTCCTGGGCTGTAACTGGTCGAACTAATCCCCTTCTCCTCTAACAAGCCCGCTCCTGGACCTGCACTCCACAGAAACAAAACCTAAGTCCACCAAAGACAAAGAATGCCCAATGCAGCGCTATTCACGATGCCTCCGAAATGGAACCCCCAAAGGCTTGCCCAGATTAGAATTTGGAAACAGGCTTTGGTGCCATTACCGATGGGATTCCATGTCGAAGTTTTGATGCCTCTATTAAAATGGCACAGGTGAGCCTCAGCCACTGTGTTGGGCACAGTCAAGCCTGACAGCAAACCCTGTGATTCCCCAGACGTACAGCCCCAAATAGGAAAGCCATCTTTTTGGTGGTGGAAACCAGAATTGCTGTCCCTGCAGACTCCAGGGGTGCACTTGGCTGCAGGAGACACTCTCAGCTTTGAGTGGACAGGGCCACACGGGCCTGTCAAATTTCCTCAGCTCACCCAAAAGCGAAGATGTGCTGCAGATGGGGCAAGAGGCTGGGTCCGGGTGTCCCGCGACTGGCCCTGACGTGGAGGGGACAGTGCCTCCGTCTCTGAGGGACTCAGGGTCCCTGAAACCGATCATCAGTATCAGCAGGCCAGATGTTTGGAGATTTTAGAGGAAAAAGATGATGTGCTTAGAAACAGCCCATCAGGACAGAGAGCCAACCAGCTGTACAGGCATTTGCTCAATCTGCAAATAGTTTAAGAGCCTGTTTTTTTCCTTTTATGGAATTGATGAAGATGGTTCAAATCCGGTTCAAACAATAATGATCAGTTGCTGACTCGAGCCAAGTTGAGTCTGGAAAATGTTGCCTTGGGTCCACAAAGACCCACTGAGACCAGGGGCACAGGTGGAATTCACGTTCGAGGGTCTCAGGATCCCACTCTCTGACTGTTAGGAACTCAGGGGCCAGGCGGACCAGGCAGCCCCAGGCGGCCGGCTGCATCTAGCTTCTGCAACAGTGCATTCACCATATTTAGAGACAAAAGACACAATGTCCCTCAAATAGATCTGGGTGTTTTTGCAAATAATATTCAAATGCATTTTTAAAAATTAAATGAGCAGAATAGCATATTTAAAATACTGAAATCTAAACATCACTTGCCCATCAAGGGCTGGTCAGTGAACCACCTCCCAGTGACCAGCTGGTGGTTCTGGGCTGTAAATATGTAACTCAGACATACAAAAATACTATTCAATAAAAAGTGTTCTTTCTCTTTTCTTTGTCAGGAAGCATCTGGACTCAATTTATGGAAAGGCAAAGTCCGTGTATTTATAGCTTTGCTGAGGAGGCGCATGAGTCCTGGCCTTGTGGGCTGTTCCTTGTCACTGGAGATGCCCAGGGGCACGTTTTACACCCGGCCGCCTCGTCTGCAGTGATACCTGGAGGAAGCAGGAGCACTGTGTGAGTGCTCAGGTCTCTCAAGGGGCACATTTTATACCCGGCCATTCTGTCTGGAGGAAGCAGCTGCACTGTGTGTGGGTGCTCGAATCTCTCGAGGCACATTTTATACCTGGCTGTTCCGTCTGGAGGAAGCAGGTGCATTGTGCGGGTACTTGAGTCTCTCACGGGGCACATTTTACACCTGGCACTCCGTCTGGAGTGGTACCTGGAGGAAGCAGGTGGACTGTGCTGGTGCTCGCGTCTCTCAAGGAGCACATTTTACACCCGTCTGCTCCATCTGGAGGAAGCAGGTGCACTGTGCTGGTGCTCAAGTCTCTCAAGGAGCACATTTACACCTGGCCGTTCCGTCTGGAGGAAGCAGGTGCACTGTGTGGGTGTTCGCGTCTCTCAAGGGGCACATTTTACACCCGTCTGCTCCGTCTGGAGTGGTGCCTGGAGGAAGCAGGAGCGCTGCGCAGGTGCTCAAGTCTCTCAAGGCCGCTTGGCCATGCAGTGGCACAACTGGGGGACCTGGGCACAGGATGGGGGGCTCGGCCTTTCTGGTTGAATTCTCCACCCACTCTGGGACAAGGTCGGTGAGTCTGTGATGCTCGCCGTTGGCTGCCACACATCCCTCGTCACTGAGAAGAACAGGTGGAAAATGACATGTGTGGTCTATCCAAAGACCACATCTGGGAGCACCTCGCTAACCATCAGGCAGTAATTCCATTTTAACTTCCAACCCCTAGAACTCGGCAGGCAGTGGGCAGGTGCTGGGTGAGGCGTGCATAGCGTGTCATGTTAGTTAGCTGTGATCTTTCACTCTCTGAGACCCTGATGTCTACACAGCAAGGACACACTTTAACCTTGACTCCCATTGGGCACACATCTTAAACACGTAGGAATTCAACAGGTTTCTGAGGGAAAAGTATTTAGCCCCCACCGTCCAGCCAGGTGCAGCAGCAAGAAGGGGAGGCCTTAATAATATTTCTGATTAAAGGAAGAAAAGTCAGTGAACATCCACGATGCCAGGAAGTGATTCACAGGAAGCATTATTTGGAAGGAATTCACACATTGAGGTCACAGAATTTTCAAATTTGCACGCTCTGCACAGCAGGAACATTAAAAAGACACAGCTGGACCAGCAGTTTGCAAACATTAACTTCAAACACAAGAAGGGTTTGAAATTATTTATTTAAAGTGGGGCTGTGGGTCCAGAGCTGGCTTCACAGACAGGGCCCAGGCCCCCCAGGTGGCCCTCAGGACCCACATGGGACAGAGGAGCCAGAGGCCCAGCCTCAGGACACTCCATGTAGGGGGTCACTGACCCCCAGCACCTCCAAGACAGCCCAGGGAGTGTTTCCAGCTCAGTGAAGGGGAGGCTGTAGTCACACACACCATCACACACGGGGTCTGACCTGGAGCAGGGGCCTCAGGCAGTCAGGGCAAACACCGACTCCAAAGACAGCGTGGTGGACAGCCACGGGCAGCAGGAGACACCCTGGAGGGAAGGAGGGGCTCAGACAGGAGCAGGGCTTCAGAAAAGCCCACGAGAAGATGGGTGCTGCTGACTCCCATGCTCAGACACTCTCGCATGCATGCACACCCACAGGTGCACTCTCACACACCACATAAGTGCTCACACGCAGACACACGGCCATGTGCACATGCATGCACACCCACAGGTATGCTCTCACACGAGTGCTCACACTCACGCAGACACACGGCCATGTGCATATGCATGCACACATCCACACACACATATGACACCCTCACACATGTCCACACAATAACACATTCACATGCAGTTACATACACATTCAGGTGCACACACTCATGCCCAGTTACAAAATATCACATGCACTCACACATGTGCACATTCATGGCTACCCATGGACACACAAACCCATGCTCACACTCCTGTCCCTGTGGCATGACTGGCAGCCCTGGGGACAGGCACAGCAGTGGTACCTATGAAGGGCAGGGTGTGACCCAGGGAACCAGGGGCGTCGGGTGGAAGGACAGAAGGAGCCAGTAATCTGCAAAACCAACGATCCAGGAAACAGTCTTGGAAACTCAATGACCGCTGCATGTCATCATTTGAATCTTGCCTTAAACATGGAGCTTTAAAACATTATATGTATCCCAAAATGAATTAATGTGCTAAAATATAAACTGGAGGAATGTCTTGATGGTACAGATATTTACAGTCTTAATGTCAAGAGTCACCACCCAACATTTGGCAAGCTTTGCTTCAGTTATCAGAATGATAACAGAACTGATGTAACTGCAAAGAAAATATGCAATTGACGGCTGTTTCTGATGAATTTTTGTTCAAGAGACATAGCATATACTCCTTGTCACATTCACATGATCTAATTTCGTGCATAATAATACACAACATAATGTATATGGAGAAGTATTAAAAATAAATACAATTTTCAAACCATTACACTAACTTTGATAATGTAATCAGTTTATAGTATACTGAGTTACAGGAGAAATAAGAATAGGACTTTATGACATTTGTTCTATATCCCAAGTAACACAAAATAGCACTCATTTAACAAAATACCTATCCCCATTGCATCCCTAATTTAAAATTCACAACAAAAAGCGACATGTGTGGGTGCAGCGATGTCACAGTGGGGCCGTGGGTGATCCTGGCCAGTATGGCGTGGGCCACAGCCTCTCCGTGGCCACCCCTCTCCCTGGGCACTGTTCAGGGATGGGCGAGCTGGTGGACAGTGGAGGCTCAACCACAGGGGCCTTGCGCATCATGGGGCAGGGATGGGGGAGGCTGAGCTCAAGGGATCGGCTGGGTGTCAGCTAGAAACAGAAGAGTTCCTCATCCTCCAGCCAGACAAGAGCTCAGGGGATGATCCCTCACCCTCCATGCAGACAAGAGCTCAGGGGATGATCCCTCACCCTCCATGCAGACAAGAGCTCAGGGGATGATCCCTCACCCTCCATGCAGACAAGAGCTCAGGGGATGGGCCGGGCATCGGCTAGAAACAGAAGAATCCTTCACCCCCCATCCAGACAGCTGCAGGTGCCCACCTAGAGGTCCAGGACTTTGTGCAGAGCCTCCTGGAGGGCTTGTGACAACGCGATGGCTGGGCCCACCCCAGAGTTTCAGATTTAGCAGCCTGGGGAAGAACCAAGGCTACGCATTTCCAACAAGGTCCCGGGTGAGGCTGGCACTGTGCTCTGGGGCCGCACCATGAGGACCACCGAGGAGCTCATCTGGAGAAACCCTGGGCACCCAGGAGCAGCCAGGGAGGGCAGAGCCCAGGTCTGAGCACGGGGAACCGAGGGCATCCCAGGACCCCATTCTGCTGCTCAGAAAGCCACTGCCAGAAACATTCCAGAGTTGGAGTCTTCTTGGGGAAACATATGAGATCCAAGGAAGCTTCTCTAGACCCAGAGATGCCAGCTCAGCACCTGGGTAAATGGAACGAAGCAGTTCATAAAAACCCACGGTGCCGCTGTTGACCAGGATGAGGAAGGGAATGTGAAATGGGGACAAGTGACAAAGGAGAGTGACTTTCTCATCAGACACCGTAAGCCCAGTGGACACCGACTACAGCCAAATAATCACGGGGCCACCATCGGACACTGACCACAGTGAGTAATTGCGGGGCAGCCAGCGGACATCAACTACAGCTGAACAATCACAGGCCACTGTCAGGCTCTGACCACAGTGAATAATCACAGGGCAGCCATTGGACACCAACTACAGTAAATAATCATGGAGCCACCATCAGACACAGACCACAGTGAATAATAACAGGGATAATCACAGGGCCACCATCAGACACCAATTATGGTGAATAATCACGGGGTCACTAGAGCCAGAGTCAAGGGCAGGGCCTCCAGGGAGGCAGCAGAAGATGGTAGCTTTTCATCCCAGGCTTGCTATTATGATTTGATTTTAAATGATATGTGTGGGAGTGTGTGTGTGTGTTTACAGACATACATACATATACAAACGCATCTATATTTATATTTATATATCTATATGTACCCAATTTTGATTTAAAATTTAAAAAATAAAATTAAACAATATCAGAGTGGGATGTGCCGAACACATTATGCCTACTTATAAAAACAGGCAGATAAGAGTTTCCACAGTGGGCTACTCTAGCTGCAGATGTTCCTCCATTTTGGGTATAGAGACCTGCAAAAGATGAAGTGACTCCCATTCTAACAATGAGATAAATTGTGACTTTTCTGGAGCTTTTCAGTGAGCTGAGGTCACAAGACAACAAAGTAAACTGGGTTTCAAAGATTCTTCAGGTCCTTGGAGCAGAGGTGTACCACGTGGTTGGCCCCACCTTTGGTGGAGAACAGGAAAAAATGGTGTCTGCCCTCAGGGAAGGTGGGAGGAAAGTGGCTATAATTAATTTTGAAGGCTGGCTGTGGGCTTCTGAGGCAATTTGGAATAACTGAGGCTTCAGACCTAGCAGCCCTCTGGCAGATCCCAGCTCTTTCTCTAGGCCTCACTGGGTGCTCACGAGAAAGATGGGGTACAGAGGAGGAGGCTGGAGAGAGCTCCCCTCAGAGGCACAGGTGTCCAAGGTGCCCAGCTGCGACTGAGGACAAGCCCAGGCCAGCCTGCCTCTTAGACAAAATAAAGACCATGGCCTACAGGGCTCAGGCCCAGATCTACATCTGGGGAAGGGGAGAAAGCAAAAGCCATGAGCCTGCGGGATGGGGAGGAAATATTTTTGGGCTCAAGATTCTGCTCAGATAGAAGCAGAGCTCTGCGATTAGTGGCAGGAGGCAGAAGATCTTGGCTGAACGAGGCACAGGCAGCATTTTGCTGGGAGGGGGCTGGACAGAACACAGTGCACACTGCTGAGGCCCAATGCACACGACATGCTGGATGCCATGCCTGCACCCGGAGAACTGAGAACACCGCTGCTCCAACCCAGGCCAGGCACTGAGTAGCAGGCAAGAGTGTTCTGCTGTGAAGGAAGGTGCCACCTCAGTGACACAAGTCACACAGAGCTTCCAGAAGCCAAAGGTGTGGCAGGAACACTGAGAAAAACCCTCCAGCACTCCAGATACTACACTGAGCCCAAGGCAACCACAGCACCCAATGGAGGAATTTTAAGTCCGTGGTGCACAGAAGGTGACCACAGCAACAAGAAACCCAAACGTGGCTCAACTAGTGACCAAAGTAACTCAACAGCACTTAGGAAAAGGAAGAGGCATGCTATCTCAGGAAGGAAATACTAGTTATCTGTCTCTTAGGTTTTTTTTTTTTGTTTGTTTTGCATGTGGTACCTATTATTCAATCAAAAAGTTCAATACAGAGAAGATCGAAAAATATAACCTATTGTCAAGAGGTAAAACAGTCAACAGAACCAGACACAGGGAAGTCCAAGATGTTTCATCTCTTGACTGGAAGTTCCAATGACTATAGTCCATGTATTAAGGGAACTAGAAGAAAAGGTGAAAAATGTTTTTTAAAAAGCAGGTGAGGGGATTTCAGCAGAGAGATGAAATCTAAAACAGGCAGAGGAAAATGCTGGGAATAAAAAACGTGGTATCAGAGATAAAGAAGTATGTTGACAGACTTATAAGCTGGTTGAACCTAGCAGAGGAAAATCAGTATACTTGAAGATAAATCATTTGAAATTGTATAAACTGAAACACAATGTGGAAAAAAGAAAAGAGTGTTCAAGAGCTCAGATAATATCAAACCAATATATGTGTAATTAGTGAATAAGAGGAAAATGAGAGAAACACAAGGAAAGAGGATGTATTTGAATAGACAATGGCCAAGAATTTTCCACTTTCAATGAAAGGAAACAAAGTACAGATTCAAATATCTCAGCTAAAACCAAGCAGTGTAAATAAAACACAAAATCATATTTATAGCAGATGCATCATAACCACACTACTGAAGAACAAAGGTAAAGGAAAGATCTTGAAGACAACCGGAAGGGGAAAAGATGCCTGTGTACCAAGGGAAAAGACGAGAATTAGAGCAGAGTTATCCTCATGACTGTACCATCAGGAAACAATAAAGCAACCCCATTAAATGCTGAAAGAAAAACGGTGCCAACCGAGAATCATGAACCAGCAATAGTAGCTTTTAAAGTATTATTTCAAGGTGAGGTAAAGACATTTCCAGATCAGAAGAAGCTGAATAATTCATTGCAGGTGGGCCTTCACTACAAGACATTTTAAAGGAAGTTACTCAGGCAAAAGGAGCATGACATTAGTGGAAAGTTTGGACCTAGACAAAAGACTAAAAAGTTCTGGAAATGGTAAAAACAGGGGTCATTATAAAATATATAATTTTTAAAGTTACTTTAAAATGTAATTGTCTGCCTGAAGCAAAGATGGTAATGATGTCTCGTGTGGTTAATAAATGTGTAGCAGTAGAATGTATGGCAAAAACAGCACAAAGGAAGGAAAAATGGAAGTTGTTTACCTTTGAACCATACACAGGTTGGTATAATATTATGTTCATTCAGACTTGAATAGGTTAAGTATGTATATGTTAAGTCTTACAGCAGACAGTAAAAATTTTTTAAGGGCTACTGTTAATAAGCCTATCATGGAAGTAAGATCTGACATAAAAATTACTCCACAAATTCAGAAGAAAATAATCGTCTAGGATAGCTTCAGGATTGCAAAAGAGAAATGTGATTTCAAGGATTCCTTTCCTGTGACCACACCAGTTTGCCTGTGTCTGTATCCAAACCCAGCTGAGTCACAACCACCTGTCATCCTCCTGCCAGGTCATCTTACTGGGGGACAGCTCTGTGGCCGCAGGAACATGGTCCTCTCCGCACCACACAGCCTGCTGACCTAGACCAGCTTCTGATGCGAGCCTGTGTTCAATGTAGAGGATCTGCATGGCCACTTAATGTCACCTGAGCACTCAATTTTCTCCCCTGGATTTGTGGACAAGGATCTAATTTTCACTGTTAGATTACTGTGGAGATTGTCATAATCACATTTTAGAGCACTGCTGAAATAATAGTGAACTGGTTAAATTATTTTAAAAATAATAAAACCCACAGTAATTAAGAAATAGGACAAAAGAGCCGAAGCGGAGTCTGGGTGAAGGAATCACTTCAGGACATCAGCAGCCGATACCTAAGAAGGCAGCTTTTTAAACAGAAATAAGCGAGATGTCTGCAGTGCCTTTCTGCACCTCGCACGGCTTTTCTATGGACCTGGAGATAAAGTTACGGCGTTTCCCTAGCATGTGTGCGATCCTTGAAGCCAAGGCGATTTCGCCTGTGAAACTTCAGTGTTGGGCACTTTAAAATCCTCAGGAGGACTCTGATGTAGTAAGAGTGTCTTCGACGTTTGTGACACATTCATATTTTATAACACAATTAGAAAACTTTCCCCTGTGATGTCAGTTACTCTCTGAGGTAACAATACTATCAAATTCACTTCAGAGATGTGGTTTCTGTTTT
Source organism: Macaca fascicularis (assembly GCF_037993035.2). Classification (NCBI taxonomy): domain Eukaryota; kingdom Metazoa; phylum Chordata; class Mammalia; order Primates; family Cercopithecidae; genus Macaca; species Macaca fascicularis. Next base: position 138,354,891 of record NC_088386.1, read on the forward strand.
CAGGTGTTTAACATCAAACCTAAATTACACAAGAAATACCTTTTTCATCCTTCAGAAATACAGTTTTGATAATTTGGACACTCTCAGAGTATAAAGTGAGTTGAAGAAAATAACTAAAATGCCCCTTAGCCAGGGACCCCTGGCGCAAGACCAGGACGAGGCCACTTTAGGAAGTGCCCGTTCGCGTCAGCAGGTGAGCGAGTCGGAGGCTCTGTGCTCCCCTGGGTGTCTCCAAGGGCACCTGCCCCGGCCTTTGCTTTTTCCCTCAGGGTCTTCCCTGGGATGGTTCCCGGGAGCCTCTGTCCATGAGGAGATGGCATGTCTTCCCGGGAGCCTCTGTCCATGAGGAGATGGCATGTTTCCCGGATAACCTTGTACCAAGAGGGAGTAACACTCATTTGTGCTGGACAAGGACGTTTTCCGGAGAGCACTGACAAAATCCAGGCTTCTGATTTTTTTTTTTTTTTTTGAAACAGAAATCAGCAATCAGAATCTGAAAAGGAGGTGGCAGCTTGCAGCTGTGAGGCAGCACAGGGCATGGAGCTCCAGGGGCAGAGCCCGGCGGGACGTGGGATGGACACGGCCTGAGTTTGTGTGTGGTGGACCAGAGAGGCTTCCAGCAGACCTACCCCTGGCAACAGAGGAGACTGCCTGTAGGTCATCCCCAGGCCAATAGTCAGGGGTCCGCACCTGCAGACAGGGGATGGGAGGGACGTCGGGCTGCACCAGGGTCTCAGGGAAGGACCCAGCTGACCCCACCAGAGCACGTGGTACAGGCTGGCCTTGTGGAGGCATCGGGAGTCCAGGGGAGGGGTCAGCCCTCTGTGCCCCTCACTGTCTAGCAACCGCCGTGGGCTCCCCTGAAAGGAGCACTAGTGAGGCCAGGCGATGCTCTTTAGCCAGGGGAATTCCTGGAGACAGATGGCCGCAGAGGCTGCTGGCAGAAGCTGGGGGGTGGCCGCCCATCACGATGGTGACGGGGACAGCAAGTCACAAATTCACCACAGGTGCTTCTGTAGCAGCAGTCCTCAAAGCATGGCTCCCTGGAACCCCCGAGGTTCCCCAAGGCCCTTCAAGGGGACACATGAAGTCAAAGCTATTTTTATAATAATTCTAAGACATTGTTTGCCTTTTCACTCTCTTTTTCTAACAGACATACAATAGAGTTTTCCGGAAGCTACATGGAACATCTGTACCTGTGAACCAGGCGTTGGAGAGACCGGCACAAAGAAGTAAGGCTCCTCACTATTTGTTCTTTTGTTTTGGAAAATGAAGCTTTCTGAAGAAAGTATGTTTTATGTCAGCCTGTAATGGGTTTGTAGTGTTATTTTAAAATCAATTAATATATGTTTAAAAACATTCTCAGTATTCATGTCTAATATAAATATCAATAGATACAACCCCCCAAGTCAGACATTTTTGGGGGTCTTCAAATGTCAAGAGTCAAGAAATCTGGAGGCCACGAGGCTCAAGAGCTGCCGTGTGGAGGACATTGCGGCTGGCAGTCCTTGTGTGGAGGACATTGCGGCTGGCGGTCCCGTGCGTCCACAAAATCAAACACACACATTGGACAAACACCAAGGTACCTTCTACAAAATAATCATTTCACTTGATGTTGAATCAAAATCATACACCATTCCTATTACAAAAGCAGAAACTTAGATGATATTCAAAGGTGTGTGTACCCAGGGGAGCAGGGAAATTGGAGGACGTTTAAATACCTGAGGGGCGGCCGGGCGCGGTGGCTCACGCCTGTAATCCCAGCACTTTGGGCGGCTGAGGCGGGTGGATCACGAGGTCAGGAGATCGAGACCATCCTGGCTAACACAGTGAAACCCCGTCTCCACTAAAAATGCAAAAAATTAGCCGGGCGTCCTCTGGTCCCAGCTACTTGGGAGGCTGAGGCAGGAGAATGGCGTGAACCCGGGAGGCGGAGCTTGCAGTGAGCCGAGATCGCACCACTGCACTCCAGCCTGGGCGACTGAGCGAGACTCCGTCTCAAAAAAAAACAAAAAACAAAAAACAAACAAACAAAAACCTGAGAGGCCGGGCCTCATGGTTTTCATTCATCCATTTATATAACCTACACAATGACAGCTATTTACATGTTTCATACGATTTTCACCAGGATTGGCTGATAATTGTAGACAGAAAGTCACCTGAGGAGGCTACTTGAAATAATTTCATCTTCCATGAAGGTGGCAAGTTGAAATACTATTTTCCTCAGAAATCAACAGAAGGTTTACAACCCTACCATGCATGTATCTTGCATTTTTCTTTATAAATATGAACCTACATCCACAAGTTTTAAGAATGATTTGAGGTTGGGTGCGGTGGCTCACACATGTAATCCCAGCACTTTGGGAGGCTGAGGTGGGCGGATCACGAGGTCAGGAGATCAAGACCATCCTGGCTAACACGGTGAAACTCCATCTCTACTAAAAAATACATATGTATATATAAATTAGCTGGGCGTAGTGGCAGGTGCCTGTAGTCCTAGCTACTTGGGAGGCTGAGGCAGGAGAATGGCGTGAACCCGGGAGGCGGAGCTTGCAGTGAGCCGAGATTGTGCCACTGCACTCCAGCCCGGGCGACAGAGTGAGACTCCATCTCAATAAATAAATAAATAAAGAAGAATTATTTGAGGCCTCCAAAATTAAATCCATTTACAGAAACATTCACGTCTTCAGGGAGAGATACTGCCATTACGCGCTTATTGAAGTTACACAAAAATAAGAAAAAATAAAACTACAGTGCCTGATAAAATCTAATGTTTTCTTTCATTTAAAGAGACTATGTAAAATAGCTGACAATTTGAAACCTTGACAAACGTCTGATGGCAATAATTATTGCTGAAATCTGTAATGACGCTAATAACTCCTGGAAACCACTTTTCACTTGTGAGTAAAAAGCCATGATTGCAATGTTCTAAAATGGTGGAGATGGATAAAGGCGCCCCCATAGCACCATGGCGGAAAATGCGAAGTTGGGACCTGGCCCTATGTTCCTCTCCTGGCCACTCGTCTACACCCTCTGTAACAAACCAGGAAATGTGAGTGTTTCCTGGGGTTCTGTGAGACGTCCTAGGAAATGACCCGACCTGAGGAGGTCAGGGGAACCCCCACTTTGTAGGCGAGTCAGACAGAAGTTACAGTGAGATGGAGCTGGGACCCCTCTTAGGGGCCTGCCAGGCCACCCCAAACATGGAAATAAAGGAGAATCTTGAGTTCATTCAAGGAAAATTACAGGCACCAAGCTGGCCTTGAAAACCAAACAAGCATCCTTTTGTTCTAAATTTCTTCCCAAGGGGCCTGAAGGAGGAGATCCCCACAGTCTACAACTTGGTATTTGTTTCTGCTGACCCCGGAGTTTTAGACACAGCTTCTTCTTAACCAATTATAAATCAGAGAATCTTTGAATCCACTTGTGACTTGTGGGATCTCACTTCAAGATATCTCGATCTCGATCTCTCTTTTTTTTTTTTTTTAAGGTGAAACCAATGGTTAGCTTGCAAGTATTGATTTGTGACTTTGCCAGCAGTCTCTGCCTCCCACCTTTAAAAAGTGTTACCTGTAGGCCGCTGAGGAGCTCAGGTCTTAGCAAGAGCTCTCCGATTCTCCTTGCTTGGTGCCCTGCAGATAAACATCTTCTTTTCTCCACTGCAAAACCTCAGTGTGGACGTTTGGCCTTACTGCGCCAGGCAAGAGAACACAATTCGATTTGGGAGTGGCGTCCAGCACCCGCAGCTGGTGTCTGAGGCGGGCAGTCTGTGGGACATGCCCTTAGTCTGTGGGGTCAGTGCTGGCTCTGGGTAGTTAGTGTTGGGATCGAGTTAAACTTTCGGACACGAAGTCAGTGTCCAAGAGAACTGAGAAATTGCTTGGATGAAAAAACCCACAATTGGTTTCAGAAGTGTTGTGCGTGTGGAAAAGTCATTTTCTTTTAGCCATCAACTCAACTATACATTTAAAAGGATTTTTAGGTGCACCGCACTGGCCGGAGGAGAGGCATGGGGCACCCGTGGGCGGGGGCAGGGCGGGGGCCGGGGCCCAGGTGCGCGGACCTGGGAGTGGACCCCAGAGGAGGCGGCGGTGCAGCGGGGTGGCCCAGCGCGGGGGGAGGTGGCCAAGGTGCCCGGTGGGGGATAGCTGCTGCCTGGGAGAGGTGACCCGGGCGCCCTGCTAGGGTGAGGTCCCCAGCCCTCGGATCATTAAAAACCTCGGTGACAGTCGCCCCCGCCACCTCTCCGACAGCCTAGACCCACCCCACGAGCCCCTGTTTGCAGGGGCTGACCGCAACTCCTACCTACTGTCTCCCACGGAGGCCTTCGCCCGCGAGGCCCCCTTCCCCGGACAGAACACCCTATGGGGGGGGCCTCTTTCCCCTCAACAACCAGCTGCCCCCGCCCAGCAGCACCTTTCCCTGCATCCACTACAACTCCCATTTCGAGGTGCCAGAGGAGAGCCCCTTCCCCAGCCGTGCCCAGGCCACCAAGACCAACCGGCTGCCCGCCAGCCTCCTGGCCCAGTTTGAGAGGCAGCTGCCCATCCACCGTGATGGCTTCAGCACCCCCAGTTCCCCGTGGCGAGGCCCTGGCGGCATCGGCCACCTGGTCCACTCAGTCCAGTGGCTTTTCTTCACCAAGACACCCTCACTGGGGGCACAGCGGGCAAGGTTGGTGGCAATGGCAGCAAGAAGGTGGCATGGAGGACAGCAAGGGCCGGAGGGCCAAAAGCAAGGAGCAAGCCAAGGCTGGGGAGCCCAACAACGCAGCCGCTCCAACATCTCAGGCTGGTGGAGCTCTGACGACAACTTGGACGGCGAGGCCAGCACCTTCCGCAGCAGCGGCCCAGCCTCCGGGCTGATGACACCAGGCCGCCAGGCAGAACGCAGCCAGCCACGCTACTTCATGCACGTCTACACCACCATCAGCGGGCACATGCTCAAAGCCAGCAGGAACACCACCACCGGGCTGACCGCCCCACCACCCCCGCCTGCACCCCAGCCACCTGCCCCAGCCTTGGGGTGGGCACTGATACCAACTATGCCATATGTGGCTCCTGGTCCACTCCGACCCTCAGCCACGCCCACAAGGCCGGCCAGAAGACCTCGGCCACCTTGGATAAGAGCCTGCTCAAGTCCAAATCCTGCCACCTGGGTCTGGCCTACCATCACCTGCAGGTGCCCCCCGGTGGCGAGTGGAGCACCACGCTGCTGTCCCCACGCGAGACGGATGCCGCGGCTGAGGGCCCCAGCCAGTGCCAGCACACGTGCAGTGGCAGCTACATCAAGGCCATGGGCAACCAGGACAGCGACAAGTCCAGCCGCAGCCCCAAGCCCTCACCCAAGACCGCGGCTCGGGCCAGAGCTATCTGAGGGCTACACAGCAGTCACTGGGAGAGCGGAGCAACCCCCGCAGGAGTCTGGACCGCCTGGATCCAGTGGACATGCTGCTGCCCTCCAAGTGTCCGAGCTGGGAAGAGGACTGCACCCCTGTCAGCGACAGCCTCGACGACTCCAGCTGCATCAGCCGGATTTTTGGACAGACCTCCCTGATCCCCCAGTTGTTTGAGCAGCAGGTACAGGAGGCAGAGCTGACTGACCAGTATGAGGTGGGCTGCAGTGAAGCGGAGTCCACAGCCTCGGAGATGCTTGACTTGCCAGTGCCCAGCTACTTCCGCTTCCGCAGCCACAGCTGCCTGTGTGCTGTCCAGGCAGGAGGAGGACAGTGTCTCCCAGCAGTCCCTCTCCCCACCGCCCATTACCGGCGCCTCAGCAATAGTCACATGCTTCCAAGTTCATCATGCCTAGTGGCATATAAGAAGACCCCGCCACCCTCCACACACCACTTCAAAGCCGTTCATCTCAGTCCAGAGCAGTACTGAGTCTGCCCAGGACACCTACCTGGATAGCCAGGACCACAAGAGCGAGGTGACTAGCCAGTCGGGCCTGAGCAACTCATCGGACAGCCTGGACAGCAGTACCCAGGGCGGAGTCACCCCAGCCCTTGAGGCCCCAAAGCCACTCCCAAAACATGCAACTCTGAAAAGTGAACAAGGGACGCTGACCAGCTCTGAGTCCCACCCCGAGGCCGCCCCCAAAAGGAAACTGTCATCAATAGGAAGACAAGTTGACTGCATTCAGCCAGTGCCGAAAGCGGAGCCCAGTCCCGCTCCCGTCGGGGTTCAGGTAGAGGACGACTGGCAAAGCAGCGTCGCCTCTCACGGGATGTCCTCCCGGTGGGACAGGGACTCAGATACCCAGGATATCAATGACTCGAGCTGTAAGTCATCTGAGAGGAGCCTCCTGGACTGCACCCCTCCCCCCAACTCCATCAGCATTGATGCCGGTCCCTGGCAGGGCCCCAAGATTGCCCAGATGAAGTGTAACCTTCCCTATGGAGACAACAGCGACTCTGCCCTCGAGGCGTCCTCGCTGCCCCAACCTGACCCCTGGCTCGAGACCTCCTCCAGCTCCCAGCAGAGCCGGCACAGCCAGGGCCTGCCGCCAAGACAGCTACTGGTTCCTAAAGCTACTGCAGGCAGAAACGGAGCAGCTGGAAGACTGGTGCTGCCAGATGGACAAGGAGGCCGAAGAGAACAACCTCTCTGAAGAAGTCTCAGGAAAAGTCCTCAGTGTTGTGGGCAATGCCCAGCTACTGATGTCCCAGAAATTCCAGCAGTTCCAGGGCCTCTGTGAGCAAAACTTGAACCCTGATGCCAACCCATGCCCCACAGCCCAGGACCTGGCAGGGTTCTGGGACCTGCTACAGCTGTCCATCGAGGACATCCGCATGAAATTTGATGAACTCTACCACCTCAAGGCCAACAGCTGGCAGCTGGTGGTGACCCCCAAGAAGAGGAAGGAAGAGAAGAAACCACCCACTCCGGTTCCAAAGAAGCAGCCAAATCCAAGCCGGCCGTGAGCCGCGACGAGGCCTCAGACGCCAGCGACAATCAGCACCAGGAGGCCCACGAGAGACTCCCGGTGGCCAAGCGGGCAGCTTCTGTGCGTCAGAACTCAGCCGAGAGCATGGACAGCATCGAGATGTATGTCCCGGAGGCCCAGACCAGGCTCTGAGACGCAGGAGGAAAGAAAATCGTTTTAAATCATTAAAAAACACGAAAACTAAGTGTGAACGGAAAATGAATAAATAAATAAATAAAATGATATTTACATAGATCGTCTGGGACTTTGAGGTATTCTGCTGTGAACACCAAGCCTGCCTTTCTCGGGGGATGGCCTCCGTCTGCCCTAAAGTTTTTGTCTCTACAGTTCTGATTTTTTCTTGTGTGTCCCCTCTGTCTGGAAACTGGTGTGACATTTTGGGAGAAATTCTCGGCTCCGTCTTCTCACTCATTGAGGATCAGTGTGATAGTAATCCTGCTTCCACAGCAGTGAGGGATTCCTTCATTTTCCCGATATCCTGCTGTTTATTTTAAGTAAAACATCCTCCCCCTCAACCTAAGTATCAGGCCCGTGTCCTCCAAAGGCCCTTTGTCAGCTGTGACGTTTTTCCTCCTGGGATCTTTACTGCTCTGATGGTTGACCTTCTCTTTCAGGGTTGACTTTCTTGAGCCCGGGGCTCTGGTGTCTTTCGGGATGGTGGTAGATGCTGGTTGGAACTGGCTCCTGCAGGCCTCCGACGGGTTTCCAAGCTCTTGCTGGGGGGCCACAGCAGTCTCCCAGGTGCAGGGCCGCACACCCCTGGTGTCTGTGGTCGGGGGCAGGACCCTGCCTTTCCAGGGACCCTGTGCTGATCACACCCAGTCTGGCCCCTCAGGATCATGGGCTTCCTGGTCCCCACACCCTAGGGGGATGCAGAGCTGGCATCCTCCCAGGCTGTGGCTGGCTCAGCTGGTTCCCCCAGGGCTGCTCCCGTCCTTGCCCTCTGCCCCTTCTAGGTTTGTCATCGTTTCCTCCCGAGAGGTTTGGATGCTTCTTCTGTAATCCAAGCCTGAAGAGTTTCTATTTGCAGACTCTGTTTATATCCCGGTACCACCACAGCGCCCCTTCTTTTCTGATATGATTCTCAACCTGTTTGTTACCTAAGGATGTTTGTTGTTGGAAAGGCCGTGCCATGCCACCTGACAGCGGAGGGCACAGGGTGACTCTCTGGGCTGTGTCCTCCATCACGTATTGGGCCTATTTCCCGTCTGACTAGTAAGGACCCCTGGGAGGTGGTCAGAGGACAGGTTCAATAGTTGCCCTTACTGGGGAAAAGCCACATCCTCAGAGACGATGCTGAAGGTGTCCTGGGGGCTCCCTGCCAGTGAGTGGGGGCAGGTGCTGAGCCAAAGGGATGGGACAGCACAGGACGCCCCACAAACAACAAAACCTCAGTGTGTGGCTGGCGGCTCCGTGTGCTGATGCCCTTGGGTCCCCACCGCGGAGCTCGGGTGGGGTGCGGTGGCCGCACAGCCATGCAGTGGGGACGGCGCCTCTTGGGCAGCCACAACTGCTGTGGTGTGAACGACCCACCCACCACACACAACCCCAGAGCAAGGCTGCGTCCCATAGACTTTCATCGGGATGCTGAGGTCTGAATTTCACCTAATTTTCACTTGTCACAAAATATCATTCTTCTTTTTCAACCATTGAAAAATGGGGAAAGGCCGGGCGCGGTGGCTCAAGCCTGTAATCCCAGCACTTTGGGAGGCCGAGGCGGGCGGATCACGAGGTCAGGAAATCGAGACCATCCTGGCTAACACAATGAAACCCCGTCTCCACTAAAAAAAAATACAAAAAAAATTAGCCGGGCGTGGTGGCGGCGCCTGTAGTCCCAGCTACTCGGGAGGCTGAGGCAGGAGAATGGCGGGAACCCGGGAGGCGGAGCTTGCAGTGAGCCGAGATCGCGCCACTGCACTCCAGCCTGGGCGACAGAGCGAGACTCCGCCTCAAAAAAAAAAAAAAAAAGAAAAGAAAAGAAAAATGGGGAAAAACGAATCCCCCCCCCAAAATTCTTAGCTTGTGGACCAGAAAAAAAGAGGAAATGAGCTGAATTTGTCCCCTTCTAGAGGTGTTAAGAAGCAAGAGGTCATGACCTTGAAACACAGTAAAATGTGTATCACAACTGTCTACTCCACATCATAAATAACAGCGTTTTTATGGGCTGTAAAATACACAGGCTTTGAAACAAACCAGAGTGGCTCCCTGCCTTGTGCTGTGCCTCTCCGCACACCACACACACGCAGGTGCTGGACACATGCACACAGGGGCACACAAGTGCTCCACACACACACAGGTGCTCCACACACACACAGGTGCTCCCCCCACACACAGGCGCTCCACACACACACAGGCGCTCCACACACACACAGGTGCTCCCCACACACACAGGCGCTCCCCACACACACAGGCGCTCCGCACACACACAGGCGCTCCACACACACACAGGTGCTCCACACACACACAGGTGCTCCACACACACACAGGCGCTCCCCCCACACACAGGCGCTCCACACACACACAGGTGCTCCACACACACACAGGCGCTCCACACACACACAGGCGCTCCACACACACACAGGCGCTCCACACACACACAGGTGCTCCACACACACACAGGCGCTCCACACACACACAGGTGCTCCACACACACACAGGTGCTCCCCACACACGCAGGTGCACACAGGTGCTCCACACACACACAGGTGCTCTGCACACACACAGGTGCACCGAAGTCCAGCAGGAAGGCCTGGGGTGTTCACTGCCCAGCATATTCACCGTCTGACCCGGGGGCGCCCGGTGCCGGAGCTGGCGATGCACACCCAGGAGTCTCCCTGCGCCCTCCCAGCCCCCCTCTTCGTGGACCTTTGTCTCCTGTGCAGATTTTCCCAGCACAGCAACGCGGCTCCACCGTGACAGAAACACAGTGCAAGGCCTCGGTCGGTGTCCCAGACACGCTGCTGCCGCTCCCGAGAGTTCCCCTTAAATCACCCAAATTCCAGAACCCCAGGCCGTGGACGCGCACAGCCCGCGAGGAAACGGCCTTCCCACCGCGCCTCCCGCCCGGGCCCAGGCTTGGCTTTTCCGGCTCGGGAGGTCCCGTCTGACCGTCTTCTCTTCACCTTTGCCTGGGAAACGACATCATTCGATGTACACGTTTATTACCGTGGAAATAAACACAGACTCCGCCTCTCTGCCGAGTTCCTGCCGGGCTCGCGCCGCTGGAAGACGCAGGGAAGGTTCGAGGACGGAGGCGGGTGGGATTTTCCCACGGAGGAAGCTGCAGCTTTAACCTCCCGCAGAAGGACGCGGAGCCGCCCTGGGGGAGCGGGGGTCGCAGGGGGTCGGGAGCCGGGGAGGCCTTTCCCGTCTCATCTTCCGGGGTTCCGACCGCGCGGCTCCTGCTCCCGGGCGGCTCCTGTGCTGCGCCCCGGGGAACGCGGCGGCGTCTGGGTTCGCGCCCTGGCCCAGGGTCTCCGTGAGAAACGCGGTGTCTGCGGGCTCCCAGCGCAGGCGGCCTCCGTCCCTCCCTCCCGCCCTCCCAAGGCGGGACGATGGGCGGCCCCCCAGGCCCGGTGTCCACTCACTGCCGCACCCACAGCTGGACCCCCGCCCCGGCCACCTGCATCCTGCAGACGGCTCCGAACGGGCGCCGCAGACTCGTTTCGTCTTCATGGATTTGTCCTTCTGAAAGGTCGCGGTTGATGATAATGTGTAAAAGTTTTCAAGGACGTGATTAAAGGAGCGTCTCCCCCGGGGGCCGACAGGCCTGGAGGCGGGTTTATACCACGTGGAGAAGGAGGGAGGGGGTTGCACAGGGTTCCCAGCCCACAGCCGCAGCCCCGGGACAGATGGAGACGTTGTAAAACCCCAGGAGAAAGGTCAGCTGCCCGTGAGGGTCTTGATTTAGGCCTGGGCGTCCCTGAGCTTTGAGCGGCAAGAGAAGGGGATCAATGCACTGAAGGAATTCACTCAGGGACCCAGGACTCAGGAGTGTGTGAAGATGCGTGAGTGTGCAGGACATGAGTGTGTAGCATGTGAGTGTGTAGGATGTGTGTAAGGTGTGTGCAGGATGTGAGTGTGTAGGAGGTGAGTGAGTAGGATGTGAGTGTGTAGGATGTGTGTGTAGGATGTGAGTGTGTAGGTGTGTAGGATGTGTGTGTAGGAGGCGAGTGTGTAGGATGTGTGTAAGGTGTGTGCAGGATGTGAGTGTGTAGGAGGTGAGTGAGTAGGATGTGAGTGTGCAGGATGTGTATGTAGGATGTGAGTGTGTAGGTGTGTAGGATGTGTGTGTAGGAGGCGAGTGTGTAGAGCTGAGTGTGTAGGATGTGTGAGTGTGTAGGAGGTGTGTAGGTGAGTGTGTAGGAGGTAAGTGCAGGATGTGAGTGTGTAGGTGTGCAGGAGGTGAGTGTGCAGATGAGTGTGTAGGATGTGTGAGTGTGTAGATGAGTGTGCAGGATGTGTGAGTGTGTAGGTGTGCAGGAGGTGAGTGTGCAGATGAGTGTGTAGGATGTGTGAGTGTGTAGATGAGTGTGCAGGATGTGTGAGTGTGTAGGTGTGCAGGAGGTGAGTGTGCAGATGAGTGTGTAGGATGTGTGAGTGTGTAGATGAGTGTGCAGGATGAGTGTGTAGGTGTGCAGGAGGTGAGTGTGCAGATGAGTGTGTAGGATGTGTGAGTGTGTAGATGAGTGTGCAGGATGTGTGAGTGTGTAGGAGATGAGTGTGCAGGATGTGTGAGTGTGTAGGTGTGCAGGAGGTGAGTGTGCAGATGAGTGTGTAGGATGTGTGAGTGTGTAGATGAGTGTGTAGGATGTGTGAGTGTGTAGGAGATGAGTGTGTAGGATGTGTGTGGAGATGAGTGTGCAGCATGTGTGAGTGTGTAGGTGAGTGTGTAGGAGGTGAGTGTGCAGGAGGTGTGTAGGATGTGTGATCAGGAGGTGAGTGTGTAGGATGTGAGTGTGTAGGAGGGGAGTGTGCAGGATGTGTGTGTGAGTGTGTACGATGTATGAGTGAGCCAGATGTGAGTGTGCAGGAGGTGAGTGTGCAGGAAGCCTGGGTGAGCAGGATTGTGAGTGTGTGAAAACAGCCGAGTACACAGTGGTAGAATAAATACTTGGTGCTAATTCTAACATTGCCTCCTCCAAACTGCATCTCAAAAGGTCTAGAATGTGCCACCCACGAAATGTCTCTCAGCACACGGATTGTTTTCAGCTGAAGGTTTCCAAGAAACGGCAGATGTAGGGCAGGTCCTCTGCTCGCCCTTGGTGCCTGAGCAGTGCACACTTTTCCTAGGAGAAAGGTGTCCTCTGTCCAGGAAGAAGGACATGCTTATGGCCAGGTTTGTCGACACAAACAGACCTTAACAAACACCCTTCACCACGTTCCGTCGGTGTTCTGCAGAGATTTCCCGGCCACTTTCCCACCGTTTTCCGCCCCTGGAACCACAGCCGCTCCGAATGTAGTTACTGCTCACTCTTGATCACTCCGTGTTAAAATGGTCTCTAAGCCCCAAGCCTGGCTGCTTCTGAGTGATCTTCACGTCCTTTATGAAGCCTCCCGTGCCGTATAAAACATTCACAGCAAATGAAATGTGTGTGCTGTTTGCCTATTGATGTCTTTTGTCAGCTTAATTGCAGGTCCTGCTAAACCTGAGAGGGCGGGGGAAGTTTCTCCTCCCCCACAGACGGCACAGACTGTGGATAAGCTTTTCCCGATTTTCCATCAGCGCCTGCTTCTGCCTCCCTGCACACTCACATCCAAACACACCCCACAGTCACCATGGCTGCCATCACCTTCTCATCCACTTTGCTGTAAAATCACTGCCCCTTCTTCTGCTTACCTGCTTCCTTGAAAATCAGTCGATACCAAGGAGGTTATTTCTGAGCACTTCAGGTAGCGCCTGATTTAAGAGATCTCTAAAGGTGTAAATTGTGTTTTGGACCAAATCACTACATATTTGACGAAGAATCATGCCACGGTTTGCTCACACTCTCACCACCTGTTTAAGAGTGAAACATTGTAAGTTTGTACAGAGAGGACAATGGGGCAACTGTGAAGATGCAGCATTGAGTGATCTGTTCATCACCAGGCCATTGAGAGGGTCCATCCTGAGGCACACACTGATGCAAAGGCTAGTTATCAACCCTTTTGCTCTAACACTTGTCTAAAAAGAAAATGAATTTTTTTTTTTTTTTTTTGAGATGGAGTCTCGCTCTGTCGCCCAGGCTGGAGTGCAGTGGCCGGATCTCAGCTCACTGCAAGCTCCGCCTCCCAGGTTCCCGCCATTCTCCTGCCTCAGCCTCCCGAGTAGCTGGGACTACAGGTGCCCGCCACCTCGTCCGGCTAGTTTTTTGTATTTTTAGTAGAGACGGGGTTTCACCGTGTTAGCCAGGATGGTCTCGATCTCCTGACCTGGTGATCCGCCCATCTCAGCCTCCCAAAGTGCTGGGATTACAGGCTTGAGCTACCGCACCCGGCCAAGAAAATGAAATTTATAAAACCCTTCTCAATGGGATAGAACGAGAAGATAAGTCACGTAAGAAAATTACAAGTGATGTATTTTATTAAAAACTACATAATACATGTAATTGTAGAAGGGAAACCGATTTAAATAATGGACCTGCCTTGATCTCTTCAATCCTCCCTTAAGTCCCGTTTTTAATGCTGTCGTTTCTGGAAATCCTGTCTGTGGGGTCCATGACATCACACTGTAATGACTGCTGCCAAGTAGTTACATGTGTTTATAAATACATGTAATAAATGTAAATTATATACACACTCACATACTTTTTTTTTTTTTTTGCTTTGGGATTTAAAACCTCAGAGGTGGTTTTCAACCCACTCTATTGAATAGTTTTGGTGTTTAAATAATTGTTACATAGTTACTGACAAAGACTATTTAAAATGCCAAGTGTTTCCAGCTTCTGCCACTTCTCAGATTATGATGCTGAAAGTGCCGGTTAATGCGAACATGAAAAGGGCTGCCTCCTGTGGTTTTATCACTTTCCTGTTTTATTACTCCCAGTCTTATTTTCTCACGGACAATAAAAGAATACCATTGAGGAACCCAGCCCCGCACTAGCGTGTTGTCCACTGAGAAAGTGCCTTCACTGCAGGCCTCCTGGGCTGTGTGGAGCTGCGGTAAGCTTGCATACACACTCCTTACTCTTACAAAACACAGGTGCTTATCTACTGGAGGGAAAGAGCAAGAAATTACCTGCTCTAGAAATGAAGCCAGAGAAACTGTATCCTTATTATCTAAAATCATATCACACTTCGCCACATGCCTCCTGGGAGGGTGTGTGTGTGTATGTACCTGTGTCTGTGTGTAAACACACACACTACAATTATTCTAAATGTTGGTCAACCAGAATGGCCCAGAACCATTGACACTTCAGTGCTTTTTCCCCACACAAAAAGCATTCAGTCAAATGAGGATATTCTCAGTCACTATGAAGAACGTTGGGTCCTGACATCAGAGCTATTAAACGACCCATAACAGAGATGAGAGAACAGGGCTGGTGTGGTGGCACACGCCTACGCTCTCGGCTACCCAGGAGGCTAAGGCAGTAGGATCACTTGAGCCTGGGAGGTTGAGGCTGCAGTGAGCTATGATGATGCCACTGCACTCCAGCCTGGGGAACAGAGCAAGAATTCATTTAAAACAAGCAAACAGGCCAGGTGCGGTGGCTCACGCCTGTAATCCCAGCACTTTGGGAGGCCAAGGCGGGCGGATCATCTGAGGTCAGGAGTTGGAGACCAGCCTGACCAATGTGGTGAAACACTGTCTCTACTAAAAACACAAAACTCAGCCAGGAGTGGTGGTAGGTGCCTGTAATCCCAGCTGCTCGGGAGGCTAAGGCAGGAGGATTGCTTGAGACTGGGAGGTCAAGCCTTCAGTGAGCTATGATCCTGCCACTGCACTCCAGCCTGGGGGTCAGAGCAAGAACTCATTTAAAAACAAACAAACCAAACTAAGCGGGAGAACAGGCCAACAGTCAATCCTATTTTTCTTCTGTAATGCAGTTTATTTGAACCTAGACTTGTAGGAAAACTACTTGTCTCATATTTCTCAAGAGTTGATGAAACTTATTTTTAATCATTTCATATTCAACTTACATTCTTTTGTTTGTTTTTGCTTTGAGATGGCGTCTTGCTCTGACCCCCAGTCTGGAGTGCAGAGACCTGATCTCAGCTCACTACAACCTCCACCTCCTGGGTTCAAGCAATTCTCCTGCCTCACCCTCCTGAGTAGCTGGGATTACAGGCACCTGCTGCCACGCCCATCTAATTTTTGTATTTTTAGTAGAGATGGGGTTTCACCATGTTGGTCAGGCTGGTCTTGAACTCCTGACCTCAGGTGATCCACCCGCCTTGGCCTCCCGAAGTGCTGGGATTACAGGCGGGTAAGCCACTGTGCCTGGCCTACATTCTTGATCTTAAAGGAAAAGTAGTGAATTTAAGCTCCTTTGATTATTTGAAATTTCTCTCCTTGGTCTCTACTTACTATATGACCTATTTTAAATGTTCTTTCTGATTTCAGAATAAACGCTATTGTTTCATAAGTGCTGTTATACCTGCTTAGCAAGCACAGACTTCCTAAGCCCTAAGTTTCCTGTATTCGTGGAATATGAGGAAAGTGGAATCTGTGGATCAGAATTTGTTGCAACTCAAAATGACAAACTCTAACTTCGGTATTTTTTACCAAAGATAATTTAAAGATGATGGATATTACTCTTAACTGTCTTTTTATTAATTAGATAGCTGTTAAATTAAAGAGCAACTTTAAAAGTTAGCAATTGAAATGTTCACTGACACAATAGTCTGTACTTTGTGACTATTTTCCCCCAATCCTAGTTAATTCACTAAACACCTATTCTATTAACATGCACTCAACAATATATCCTCTACCCATATATTTAGAAGAAAAAGCCAAATTCACCTAGTGTACAAAGGTAATAAGGAAAAATAACAAGAATCAAAATATGGAGATATTTATAATAAAGCCATTAATTGGATAAATGAGACAATTAAAACATTCATCCAGCAGTTCTAAAATACAGATGTGGAGGTTGCTTCTGGCAGCCGGAGAGCTTGTGCCATTCTTTTAGACACGCATTGAAGCCTGCTCTTCCTCTAACAGGAGGGAAGATGCAGGGCACGTAACGAGCCCCGGGGTCTCCTGGAATCTCGAAACTGCCCTGTTTGGAAGTGATACAAGTTCATGGCACTTCCAAACAGCGGCAGAAAATAATCCCAGGATAATAGTGGCCGCCCAAACACAGGTACCTTCACACACACTCCCCCAAAACTATAAGCCAAACAAGATTGCAAATAAAATTCCGCACACCCCTGCCTGTGGCATGCGGTGGACGAGGTGGCATTGGTGGGTGGAGAGGAGAGGGGAGAGGGAGAGAAAAGATTGCTTCTGGGGAGGGAGGTGGGGGGAAAAGAAAGCAGCTCCTGGAGACCAGGCCGCGAGGAAAGAGGAAGTGAGACAACTGGGAAAGCACAGGCTCATTGTGGCAGCCGCTCCTTCCACCCACTCACTGCAACCAACGCCGCCCACTGAGAATTTAAACACCGTCCCACCAACCGAGGGGGCATCCTGGGACAGGACCCCACCCACAGAATGCCTAGGTATAAAACAAATCAAAAGAACACATTCAGATAACTCTGAGACAAAATATAAAATGAGAATGAAACCATTTCAGCTGCTGAACACCTCCAAATGAAGGCCAAGCACAAAGCCTTGGAAAGTTATAGACAATATCCCAGACAGAATTAAATATCCTCAAACAAAAATGTGTAGATACAAAGAAAAGTCTAGAATCAGAAATGTATTTATAAAAAATAATATAAGTGGACCGTATAAAAGAAATTGAGGGAGAATTGATCTAATTCAGAAAAAAAAAATTTATCAGTTAAGAGAAATTTACAGGGTGCTCAGAGAGAGTTTATGCAAATGAAAATTTAATGAAGGACATGGAAGAACTTCAGGAATACATGCTAGAAAATGAAAATAAGATTTTGAAAAACTAGTCAGAGAAAGGTGTTTATAATGAAAGGTAAGTAAAACAGTTCCAGGTCAGGTGCGATGGCTCATGCCTGTAATCCCAGCACTCTGGGAGGCGGAGGCAGGTGGATCACAAAGTCAGGAGATCGAGACCATCCTGGCTAACATGGTGAAACCTCGTCTCTACTAAAAAATACAAAGAAAAAACAAATTAGCCGGGCTTGGCGGTGTGCACCTGTAGTCCCAGCTACTCAAGAGGCTGAGGCAGGAGAATGGCATGAACCCAGGAGGTGGAGCTTGCAGTGAGCCAAGATCACACTACTGCATTCCAGCCTGGGTGACAGAGCGAGACTCTGTCTCAAAAAAAAAAAAAAAGTTCCACATATATTTATGAGTTCTAAAATATAAAATAAAATTAGAAAGTAATATTTAACATTTTAATCCAGACAACCTTCCTAGAAATAAGAGAAAACCTAAAATTCATTTTGAAAGGAACCACCATGTGCCTGAGGATATTGACCCAGAACATTCAGATTCAAGAAACACTCACTAAAACTATTAGGATTTAAATATGAAATAAAAAATGATGATCCCTAGATTAAAATGGCCACATTACTAGCAAAGTGAGTAAAAAATCTGACTGAGACACTTCTCATGAGCCACACATTATGCAGAGACAGCAATAGATCAGCCCACCTAGGACACACATGGAGAGAAAGTGTAAGACAGGGATTTTATACCCTGCTAAATTGCCCTCCCAGCATCAACACTGTAGAAAAGCAGATTTCAGTGTTTATGGCTTCTGGGGACCCAGAGCACAAATACTTCCTCAGGAATTCACTCTACAGCAATTCTCTGTATGGAGACCTGAAGACTCTATCAGGGGTCCAAAATGCCAGGCCATTTATATAAATATATTAAGATTATATTTGTCTATTTGTCTTAATTCTCTCTGAGTGTACCATGAGTTTACAGAGGATTCATGACATAGCCAAAATTATCTAAAACATCTGTCAAAACTGCACCTTTTCCCAATCAATTACTTATTTGCATGAGGCCAGCTTTGCTTCATATACATCCATTGAAAGAACATCAGAAGTTAAATGCAAGAAATGTGAGGATTCAGGTGTCTTCCATGAAGCTAGGCATTAAAATTTGCAAACACAAACCCATATTATTATTACTATTGTCTGTGATTTAAAAATAAAGTTAATGTTAATAAAACATATTATTCTGTTAACATGTAATTTGCATGCAGTTGCTTTTAACAAATGTTTTTAATTAAACATTTTTAAATTTTTCAGTTTTAATTTCTACTATGGTAACTATGGACAGATCTAACCTACATAAGTAAAAGCTAATTGGGATCCTCAATAAAACATGAATAAGGGTAAAGTCACTCTGAGCCAAGAATCTGAGGGACACTCCACAGGTGAGCAGGTTTCATCTAACCCAGAGATGACCGACGTTACCCTCCACAGGTGAACGGGCTTCATCTAACCTGGGATGATGGGGGGGGGTCACACTCCACAGGTGAGGGGGGCTTTGTCTAACCTAGAGATGACCAGGTCACTCTCCCCAGGTGAATGGGCTTCATCTAACCCAGAGATGACCGACGTTACTCTCCACAGGTGAGCGGGCTTCATCTAACCCGGGGATAATGGGGGGGTCACACTCCACAGGTGAGGGGGCTTTGTCTAACCTAGAGATGACCAGGTCACTCTCCCCAGGTGAGCAGACTTCGTCTAACCAAGAGATGACTGAGGTCATGCTCCACAGATGAGGTGTCGTTATATAACCCAGGGGGTGACCGGGATCACGTTGACACAAGGACTGCCCTCCCCATTTAATGTATTTAGCTGTAGATTTGAGATTAAACCACAGGTGGAGTTGTGGATGGAAGAACAGTATATAATTATTGGATGTCCTGAGAAAGTAGAAAGAATACAAGAAAAATATGGGCATAGAACAAGATAGAAAAGCAGGAGAAGATCATTGATTATTACTGTGATACAAAGTTGATCCCAATATCATATAAAACACACAAACCCAACTGTAAATGCCAATAAGAGCATCACATAAGCTACAACTGCAAAGATAACCAGTAGAGCAAAAAGGTAAACCTCCCAAAGAAGGTTTTAAAAAGAAATTTAAAAAGAAATTCAGAAAGAAATAAAAAGGAGCAAACATGGCAAACCTCCGAGAACAGGGACATGCTGACTGTAGAATCCCAGTGCAGAATTCTAAGCTCAATCAGGGTGTGTGGGTGCCTAGCACGCTCACTGAAAGGAAGAGTGGAGGGAGGCTTCGAAATTGTCTCCTGAAGGAAGAAGTCTCCATCTGCTGTGAATACAACAGACACAGCTGAGGCAGCATGACTCACCATGACCCAGACGGGCTGCAGCAGCCTCGTGACAAAAGCAAGGACATAGAGAGTGGCTGAGCAGCCCTGACACAGGACAGGGTAGAATTCACGGCTTCAGGTGCAGACCCAGAAAAGACCATTCTACAACCACAAAGCAACAATTCACAACAATGGAATAGTGATAAATACCTTTGAGTAGATAATACAGCAGCCACCCACACACAGCAGAAACTACAGAATGATGCAGAGAAACAGAAGTACTAATTGCAGATCTTAAAACAGTCCTCTAAGAACAAGAGGCAATTAAGTAAAATATACAGGATGGTACAGCCTAATCAGTAAAGAAAATCTTATAGACATAACTAAAAACCTATATCCAGATAATAAGAATTTTTCTCTTAAGAAGATATGCAGCCTCCACAAAACACTGGTCATATAATTAATCAAAAAATTAGTAATTCTCATAAAACAGGAATGTTATGAATATTAATATCTGATCACAATGTAATAAACAACAAATTAAAATGAAACAAAATGATCCTTTCAGATGGAAAACATTAAATCCTCCATTAAATAATTTTTATATAAAAGGGGAAACTAACAAAATACAAGAATTCATATAAATTAGTGACAATGAACACACTACATTTCAGATTGATTCTTGGTGGTACAGTTAAAATAACCAGATGAAATTTTATACCCTTAAAAATATACATCAATATAAATAAAATAATGAAAATATAATGAATCAAACTGTCCACTTAAATAGCCAAAGAACCACTGTTTAAACCAAAATAAGGCCAGGTGCAGTGGCTCACACCTGTAATCCCAGCACTTTGAGAGGCCGAGCAGGGGGGCAGATCACGAGGTCAGGAGTTCAAAACCAGCCTGGCCAACATGGTGAAACCCCATCTTTACTAAAAATACAAAAATTAGCGGGGCGTGGTGGTGGGTGCCCATAATCCCAGCTACTTGGGAGGCTGAGGCAAGAGAACTGCTGGAACCTGGGAGGCAGAGGTTGCTGTGAGCCGAGATCGCGCCATTGCACTCCAGCCTGGGTGACAGAGTGAAACTCTATCTAAAAAAATATAAATAAATAAAAATAAAGCAAAAAACAAAACAAAAGAAAAGAAAAAATAATATAGGTAAAAGCTAAAGTTAATAAAGTAGAAACAGGAAAAGAGTGAATCAAATTAATAAAATATAGGTTCTTTGAAAAAAATTAACATAACAGACAAACCATCAGACAAATAATGAAGAAAAAATAAGATAGCACCAAAACCCGAAATTGAAAATAAGAAATAAAAATTGCACCAACATGGCACACGTATACATACGTAACAAACTTGCACATTGTGCACATGTACCCTAGAACTTAAAGTATTAAAAAAAAAAAATTGCAGGCCGGGTGCGTTGGCTCACACCTGTAATCCCAGCACTTTGGGAGGCTGAGGCAAGCAGATCACGAGCTCAGGAGATCGAGACCATCCTGGCTAACATGGTGAAACCCTGTCTCTACTAAAAAAAATACAAAACATTAGCCGGGCATGGTGGCAGGCGCCTGTAGTCCCAGCTACTCGGGAGGCTGAGGTGGGAAAACGGTGTGAACCCAGGAGGCAGAGCTTGCAGCAAGCTGAGATCGCGCCACTGCACTCCAGCCTGGGTGACAGAGCGAGACGGTCTCAAAAAAAAAAAAAAGAAAGAAATATTGCAATAGAAGACATTAAAGATACAAAGCTAATTTGTACATCATTATGCAAATACATCTGAAAAGCAGATGGAATTTCTAGTAAAGTATAGTTCGGCAAAATTAGAGATAGCTTAAATCAATTTATGTTAAAAAAAAAAAAAAAAAAAGTGAAGTTACCACAGAACAAACCCATGCACAGAACGGTAAAAAGCACCAGGCCCAAAGGGTTGTATGGGTCATTCTTCCAAACTCTGAGAGGCAGAATAATCCTAATGCCACATAGATTATTCCAGACACAGAAAATGGAGGAAAAAAATGCAATTCACTCTGTGTTGGAGGAATTATTCGATATAATTAGACATGAGAAAACCAACAGAGTCAGCCTAAAAAACTAATGAAGAAGTAAAATATTTTTCTTCTCAGATGAATCATATATTTGGAAAACTTCACAGCATTAATGACCAAAAATAGCTCAAGAATCCAGTAATGTAACAGTATAGAAAACCAATATAAAAGGATCTTTCATGTGCACAGAAAAAAGATTAGTTAGAAGACATAATGAAAAAGAAAACTCAATTTACCACAGCAAAAAAGTACATATGAATAAACTTAATAAGTTGTAAAAGCTACAGAATTAAAGTAGAAACACTGCTGAAAGACAGAAGCATACACTTGGAAACAAGAAAAGACATTTTTGTTCAAGATTTCAAGAATTTATTTATCCATAAGTTAATTTAGAATTTTAAAGTAATCTAGTTCAAATCCCAACAAGCTTCTTCCTCTTTCTGAAGCTAGAAAAGTTGACTAAAATACTTTGGAAAAATCAACACACAAGCATAATGGAGAAATTATATAAATATGTATATATACACATATATTCCAGGAAATATCCCATGAAAATATTAAAATGTAAAGTTCTTCAAAGTGGACAAGTAGAAAGAGTAGTTAGACAGAAGCAGATGTGAGTATACCCAGAAAAATCAATTTTAGTGTAGAGATAATTCTCACAGCACTGAGGCAGCATGCTTTTAGTAAATTATGCTGTGGTTCCTTGGTTGCCATTTGGAAAAATTTTCAAGTTAAATTTTTCTTCACACCACACACAGGAATAAATTCTAAATGGATCAGAAATAAAGATGCAGAAAATAATGTCTCATTCAGATGCCAGGATGGGGGCCCCTAAGTTTGATGAAATTTCAAAAGCTGTAGATTAGCTTCTACCCCTCCAAAAAAGTGGGAACCGTGTAAACAATATCAACAAAGAGATAACAAGAGAAAATATTTGCAAGTTATGTCATAAAGAGCTGATAGCTCTGATAAATAGGGGTTTTTAAAACTGAAGTAAAACAACAAAACCTTACAAAAATGTAAGTGAAATTACTGGACAATTCATTTATAGACGGCACTTAAATATATGAAAATATGCACAACTTTACTGATAATAAGAGAAATGTGAATCAAAACCACATTAAGATCCTATTTCCAGCCATCAGGTTGGGGAGCAATGGGCCTCTCAGACATCGCTGGGGAGTATCTGGTAAATGGGAGCAAAATGGTAACCTCCAGGGGAGGGGAACTGAGCAATACCCATCAATGTACTCACCCTTCGACCCAGTAATCTCATGTCGGGGAATTGGCCCTGAATGCATACCACCACCAAGTTAAAAATGTGTAGGCAGAACATTATTTGTGGCCTTTTAATTTTAGTCCCCAAATATTGGAAACTATGTATATATACATATAAGAAATTGGTACAGTGATAAAACAGGTGCTGTGCAGTCGTTCTAAGGAAAGAAGGGAATTTTAATGAACTGACGGAGAGTAACTCCTGGGATATACTAAGTGAAAAAACAAAGGAACATACATAGCATTTTGTGTAGCAAATGAGAAATTTAAAAATAACACATATAGTTGCTAATGTTTGCAAAAGCACAGAAAGTATACATTAGAAACTAATGAAGGTGGGTGAAAAACAAATCGACCCCAAAGTGGAATCAAACAGCAACAAGCATACTTGAACATACGTCAAACAAGCAACATAGCCACCCTGCAGTGGGGGGACAACCCCAGCAATGTGTGGATGCAGCATCTGCCCTTCAGTTAAAGGAGGACGAATGGAGCTACAGACAGGTCTTGAATTCTTGTCGCTTTAATGCATCCATGCTGGGAGACAAGATTCTCACTGTGGAAGATGGAAGAAGCATAACAGAAACTTAAAAAGAAATCATGGGCAGAGCACAGTGGTTCACACCTGTAATCCCAGCCCTTTGGGAGGCCAAAGCAGGAGGATCACATGAGGCCAGGAGACTGAGACCAGCCTGGGCGAAATAGTGAGACCCCATCTCCACAAAAAAAACTTAAAAATTAGCTGGGAGTGGTGGCCTGTGCCTGTTAAGGTGGAGGGGGGAGGAACAAAAAAAAAAGCATGAGCATTGGAAGGCAAAATAGGACCCTGTGGGGCGGGACAGGAACTGAGGTCAGGGTACCTGGCATTTGTGACGTTGGCCACGATGGGTCCAGATCAACAACACCCCAGCCACCAAGAAGCAGCTCCCAGCACCAAGTCTGTGTCGAAATTCCATTTCCCCTGGAAGGACCTGGGATTCCTTTGAGAAATGGTTGTTCTGGAGCTGGGCGGGGACATACTGAGATAATGAGGACACAAGGCAGAAGCCACAGCAGGGGCTCCACTGGCCGAGTCCAGGACAAGCCAGGTTTCAGCATCAACAGGAAAGGGAAGGATTTCAGCCCAGTGAATTCCCATTGAAAACAGGAACGAAGGAGAGCCCACTGCAGGCAGGTGGGTGCTTACTTCAGGGAGTAGGATCACTGTTGCACACCCAGGAGTAACTGCAGAGGGAATGGGTGAGAGATGAAGCCAGCATTTTGCAGCCCTATGGTAAACAGAGTCAGCTGACTGGTGCTGATGAGTCTAAAGGGAGGGACATTTGGTCCAGGTGTTGTTAGAGGGCTGTGCTTCATGCCAGAGCTGAGATCGGACCCCAGAAATCTGTGATTTCTGGAAGAGAAACAGGTGTGACTCCTCGGAGCTGTCAGAAAAGGCACGTTCTGCTATCAGTGGATCAAAAACAAGGTTTTCTAGGCAAAAGGCATCGGTTTTCCCCTGCAGCACAGAGCAAAGATGTCCATGCCATATTGGCTTGGCTGTAAGGAATCTATGCTCTGGGAAACTTTTTTTTTTTTTTTTTTTTGGTAGAAGGAGAAGTAAACAGAAGATCCTAGTGGAAATTACATAACAAGACAACTTGAAATTTATTCTGTATCCCCGATGCTCAGACAGAAGCTCTCAGCCTCCAGGACAGTTGTGCACCAACACCACTCCCCAGGAGGTAAAACTGCCACCCACAGCCAGAGCAGGAGCCTGTTGACACAGCAGGCACGGCCAGACACCAACGCTGCTGCTGTGTGCTCGACAACTGAAGCACTAACCCTAACCCTAATCCTAAGCCCTAACCCTAACGCTAACCCTAACCCTAAGCCCTAACCCTAACACTAACCCTAACCCTAACCCTAAGCCCTAACCCTATCCCTAACCCAGAGAAGAGGTTCATTTAACACAGTCATCCCTGGCGACAGGAAGGGAGCACGGCATGCCCTGAAAGACAAGGAACAGTCCTCCCAGATCAGGACCCTCTCACTGGGAGTCCCTCTTGTGTCATGAGACCCTCAGTGCTCAAGGAAAAGTGCCCCAGGTTTGGGGCAGCCCCACCGACCCCAGGCAGCCAGGGGGTGCAGAGGGTGCTGGGCAGCGAGAGGAAGGGAGCATGGGGCCATGTGGTAGCCGTGCCTCTCCTGCTCTCTGGGACTGTGTCAATCCGCCAAGTCAGTGTCTTGTCTGGAGGAATCATGTGAGTAGTTCAAACTATTTTTCAAAAGGAAACAACGTGTGTCACCTGAGACCACATGCATGTGGTGTCTTATTCATGCACTGAATTTCATCTTTGTGGAAACAGAATTTTCATTTCTCAAGTCTGCACCAGTATTTCTGCCACTTACAGAATCCTGTCCAATTAGATGAACAAGCAATGACCACATGCACATCTCTCGCTTCTAAAAATGGACTTTGTTCCTCTGAAGTCATCAGATTCCATGGAATTCATGAAGCACTGTAACCTCCACCCTACAGAGGAAGGCACTTCGGAAGCAACCACCAGCCCCTCCGCGTCCACCGAAGCTGTGTTCATCCCCAACACCCACAGCTCCCTGGAGGGGCAGGTCTGACAGGCGTGGAGCCTCCCGGAGGCCTGCGAGTGACCTCTAGTGCCCGCCAGGAGGTTATCGTAAGCCGCCCCTTGGCAAGTTACTTACCCATCGCTTCTGAGAGTCATACTTTTTTCCTTTCTTTCTACAGAAAGTGCCAATGTCACTGCAGGGCTCAGGCACTTCTGCCATGTGCGTTGATGTCTCCTTTCCCTAAATCATGAGTTCTCATAATACAGCTGAACTTGCGTCTGGAGGACAGTGCAGTGCCTGCCAACAGGAACCAAGTTCTGGGTTCTGGGAGCTGCCACCCTGAGGGCACTCGGGCCCTCCTGCCCAGGTGTGCGGCTCCTGGGGCAGAGGCCCCTGGGAAGCCCTCTCCAGCCCCCAAGGTAGGCAGTGCCACCCACAGCAACCACCCCCAGGGGGCTGCCTGCATCCCCAGTGCCTGGGCTCTCCCCTCGCAAACTCCTAGAGGGGCTCACCACCTGGCTTGGCACATGTGCCCACTGCCTGCTCTCATGCCTGAGCCCTCAAAAGTACTTGGCAGGGAGTCTGTGGCAGGGTCTGCCAGGGAAAGAGAAAAAGTGTGATTCGAGGAGGAGGAGAGAAGGTGCTCTGTCCCACAGGGTGTTGATTGGGAAGAGGGACAGTTTCTTGGCAGATATTTCTAGCCAGGCATGACTCCTAAAACACTTTTCTGATGCGGTCAGATGCATGGTGAATTGTGTCCTGCTGAATTACGTTGGATAACATCCTTGGGTTAGATCCACAGTGCTGGTCTAGAAATAAAGACTAATCCCTCTGAACTGACAAAAACAGAAACGGGAGACTGAGTGAACTAGAAGGAAATAAGATGTCACCACACAATTCAAAGGATGATCATTTCCGTGACCCTTTCAATGACTGGCTATTTGCGGGAGAGCAAAAGTGGGGAGTTTTCCTTTAAGTGAAATACTTCTTTTAAAAACGAAGCCTTGGGAAGCCTTTCTCAGGGACGCCCAAGCGATGCTGCCTCTGAGGCTGGAGCGCCGCACCTGCCGGAGCGGGCAGCGTATCCAAAGCACCCAGGTGTCTCCTTAATGCTGACGGTGTAGCCTGGTCCCCCGCAAGCCTGAGAACGGCTAACGTCAAAGGCAGCCGGTTCGGAGCCTGCCTTCACTTGCCCCTCCGACCCGTTCCTCTGAAACGAGTCCTCCGAAAGGAACCGACCTGCCCGAGTCCGGTTTTACCACAACTCGCGCTTTCCTAAGGAATATTCAGGACCAGCCGAGGGCACCACGCCGCTCTTGGGCTGAGCCGGGAAAACAGCGCTGCCGAGGCGAAGCCGACCTAAGCTGGTCCTACTTGGGGCTGCACTTAGCAGGTTCCCGTTCGTTTTATTTTCAAGATGATTCATTTTCAGAAACACGTCCTGTGATCCCAGCTCTAAACACCAACAACAGAATAAAACCACACGGCTCGAAGTTCCGGGGCGCCCTTGCAAGTTTTAGATCATTTGCGGTACTTACACGGGCTTCCTGCCAGGGCTGCGCCCCAGCTCTGCGCGGATAACACAAGCAGCGTCTGGAGGAAGGCTCCGGGGACCGACCCCATGGTCCCGTCAGGCTCCCGGGCTCCAGCCGGTGCTGCTCCGTGTGTCGGAGCCTGCGCTGCTCCTGCTCCTCTCCGGAGCTTCTCTCTCTCTCTCAGCTGCCCCCTGTCTCCTTCTCTCTCTCTCTCTCTCAGCTGCCCCCTGTCTCCTTCTCTCTCCCTCAGCAGGCTCCAAGCACCAGGCCAGCCCTGCCTCTCCCTAGCGGGCGCCCCCTCCTGACTCCCCCGCAGGGCAGAGCGTCCCTGGCCCGCGTCCCTCCCGCCTGGACCCGCGGACAGGTGGGTCTGAGCAGAGCCAGAGCGCTGTGGCCGGCACCAGGCAGACTCGGCTCACCGCGCAGCTCCCTCCTCCGGCTCCTTCACCAGCAAACCTCAAACCTTCTCCCCACAGCTGCGCTGGGGAGGGAGAGGCGCAGCTCCTCCCCTCGCGGGCTTCCCTCTCTCTGCTGCTTGTCCCTGGCGGAGGGAGCCGGGAAGGGGCCAGACCTGCCACCCCTCCTGCCGGGGACATTCCCGTAGAACTGTGTCCTATGTCAGCTCAAAACGAGGCGGAGCAGGGAAAACCAGGCCTCGTTTGTGTAACAGGCTTCTGGGAAGCGAGTTTGTCCTTTTCTGTTTCTATAAAAGGCATTGTTTTAGCGGCAACGTCTTTCCCAGGTAAGTTTCTGTCACCTGGCAAGAGGCACGGCCTGCTGGTTTGTCAAAATCCTGCCTGATGTTCCCAGAGGGTGTTTCTGTTTCTTGTTTCCACGCTGGGAAGTGAGATTATGGCAATTAAATGTATCAAATGACTTTAACTTGGTAGATTTCAAATTTTAAAATGAAGGCTGGCTGTGGCAAAGGAGGCTGACTCCCTCAGATCCCATAACCACTCCACAGAAGGGTGGAGTCGAAGGGGAGTGATCCCAAAGAAAAGGCTGAAGACCCTGCACAGGGGCAGAGGCAGGGTGGAGGGTCGGGGTCTTTGAGGAAAGCTTCCTCCAGGACAGGCGCCCTCCGGAACAGCATGTCGGACACTCTTTGTTAAGGACGATCAGAACAGAGTGGCTGGTGTCCTACAGAATAAACACATCAGGAGCATGTGCACCACAGAGAACTTCGGGAGAAACCGGCTCCTTCACAGAACAGGTGGGGAGGCTGGACCCGGGGTCCTGAGGCCGAGGCTATCCCGTGCCAGGGGGCACAGGTGCCTGATCCCCGAGGCAGCAGCAGGGCCAGTGAAAGGGCCTCTGTTCCCATGAATAACAGCCAAAGAATCCTCATTCCATGGAAACTCTACGCTGGATTTTTCACATGGAAGGGATTCAGAGGAAAACTTAAAAGGGATCAACACACCCATGACCATGAAAGGCACCCGGGAGCACTGGACCCAGAAGCACTTTTGGGACAGAGGATTACTTTTCCCGAGGATCACCCAAGAGGGGACATTGCCTATTGGAGAGGATGAGGCTGATCCTGAAGGGCGGGGGGCTTTCAGAGGGGATCTCCCATGGGAGGACCCCCACGGCTGCTGACAGCAGCAGGGCCAGGGCCAGTCCCAGGGGCTGGAGGCAAGGCTGCAGCCCCTCCCTCCACGGTGCTTTCCAGAGAATCGTCCCCCACTGCAGCAATGCCCCAGCTTCCATCTGAGAAGTGCAGAGGATGATACCTGCTCCCAGGCCTGGCCTGGTGCAGCTGGAGGAGGCATCCTGAGAGCCTGGCAGGAGCCCACCCCTCAGAGACAATGTGCTGGGTACACAGGACACTGCTCGTGGCCCCCACAGCAGCTCCACATCCCTGCGCCAGGCCCTCCTCAAGGGCGTCCCAGGGCCGAGCCGTCCATGCTCAGGAAGTGCCAGGCCCAGGAGGTGCACAGGACCCCCTATGGCGAGGGAGCCAGGGACTCATGGCCCTCACAGCCCTGCCAGGCCCAGAGAGTATGCAGGTCCCCCCATGGCGTGGGAGCGAGGGGCCCATGACCCCCACAGCCCCATGGTGGTGGGTTGACCAAAAGCGCCCTCTCCACGGTGTCCCGTCTGCTGTCAGGAGACATTGGAGACCTGTACTGTACCTCTGGCGTTCTGAAGGTCCTGTCTCCCTGAATGACCACTCTCGGTGCGTCTGTGTGAGGGTGTTCATGTTTCTAATTGCTACTGACTGCAAACTGGAAACAAAATTAGACATTACTCATCAAAAAGTGGCAGGAAACACATATTTCCAGTAAGGGTTGGGTGCAAAACTTGCCTGGAAAGCTGGGAAAGCCCAGCACTGGTCCCACCCCAACCGTGCAGGTGCAGCGAGCGTGGACTCGGGGGCTGCCGCCCGTCTTCCAGGAAAGAGCCTGCTGGCCAGCTCAGGCATCACAACTCACCCCTTTTGGGTTTTTATTAAACAATATGTTCCCCTTTATTTCAGCATTTTATGCTTAGAATTTGGAATGTATTTAATGTTTGCCTCCAAACTGCAAATGGCTTTGTCATGACATTCTCTGACAACTGAGACAATTGTCGGTGAAATATCAGGGTAGCTGCAGGAAGATTTGAGTTATTTCTGATCCCACAGGATCAAAAATAACCCTGGAGAACAAGGTCAAGAGATACTCCAGGTTGACCTCTCTGCCCAGAGCTGACCTGCAGCACTGTGGCCTCCTCACACACTCTCGTCAGCTGTCAGAGTCTGGGCTTTACCAACCAAGGACTGAAATCAACCTGGTAGGGAAATGACTGACTTCCCAAATGCACTATTTAGTGGTCGGCCTGCCTGAATGCACCACGGCTCTGATCCACATCACAAGTGACAGCACACCCGGGCGAGGTCCTCCAGGACGGCAGGGCCTCAGGCTTCCTGACACACGAGCAGGAACACGCCAGGCCATGGCACCCGCATACACACATACCCCTTGCACTCGCTGACTCTGACCTCAGAACTCAGGGAGGCTGCAAAGTGGGGATCTCGGAGTTGGCCAGTCCAGTGAAAATCTCCACAGAAATATCCCTGAGAAGGGGTCACCCCACATGCCCTCTGGGTACCTGGCGATGGGGGGCTTACGGACAATGTTCCCTGTGGACCCCAGCCAGGGGGTCTCACAGACAACGTGCCTTGTGAATCTCAGCCAGGGGGCGCTCACAAATAATGCGCCTGAGGGAGAGCAAAAGAGAAACCCAGCTCCATACACTCCCAAGGCAAACTGAAGACTGGCAGGTTCATGGAGACCGACCACATGAGTTTTTGGAAAGAATGTTTTCCTGATACCACGAAGGATATCTGGCAAAGAAAAATGACCTCATCACTCTGGGGATTGGAGGAGAAGATGAGTTTGTATTGTCCTATTTTTTCTTTACCAAAAATAATGTACAATGTCAGTATAAAATGAGCTTCAGTGGACTTACTGGAAATTCTCTTTGCACAACTAAGCGCCGTTCTGTGCAGTAGCTGAGCACTAGAGGCTCCTTCTGTACAGAAAAGAAAAAGGGGTTGTTCCACGCGTTTGTCACCAAATCACAGACACAGTACAGAGCATGGGGATCTTTTAAAATATATAGGTTATTGTTACAAAAGAAAATCTGTGATTGTGCCAAGTGTAGTCAGATACTAGACAGCGTGTTTTAAATTATGGGCCTCGCTGTTTAAATTGTCAGGCTTAATGGTGTACAGCTGAGAAAAATGTCAGTGGCCGACGTTTACAACATATAAATTTTTGCATCATCAAGCAATTACAAATAGAGATGGTTTCAGGGGAACACTTGTTCCTATCACAGGAAGATTGAATTGAATATAAATACTTAAGAATTTGATCCAAGATACAAAACACATTTTCCAAATTTAGTTGTGAGTGGAATTCGCTGTGGGCTGTAAATCCACCTGTGGGGGGCCTGGCAGGGGGGTGGGCAGAGCTTGCGTAGGCCTGAGGACTCTGGCCCCGTCCGTCCCCTCCGGCTGTGCAAGGCTGAGGAGTTCTGAATCCACCTGTGTGAGGGGCGGAGCAGGGGGTGGGCAGAGCTTGTGTAGGTGTGAAGACTCCGGCCCTATCTGTCCCCTCCGGCTGTGGGAGGCTGAGCGTGAAGACTCCGGCCTTGTCCTTCCCATCTGGCACTGGGAGGCTGAGGGGTTCTGAATCCACCTGTGTGGGGGGCGGAGTGGGGGGTGGGCAGAGCTTGCTCAGGCACAAAGATTCCCTGGCCTGTCCGTCCCCTCCGGCACTGGGAAGCCAAGGCTGCAGCCCCGGCCACGGTGGCTTTGCTTTGGAGCCACATTTGTGTAACAAGTGTTTTATTTTACTTTCTGGTTGAAGGACTCCAAGTCCTTTGAAATAAATGCCTAGGAGTGAATTTTCTATTGTTCTAATTGCTCCTCCAAGCTGTAAACATTTTAATCAAGCTTAGCAAAGTAACTTTGTTAATGCCAGGCTCTGAATTGATCAGATTTTTGGAATTTAAAGCTCTGAAAATGCAAGTTATTAATATTTTATCAACCAACACGATTACACAGCATTGATTTATCTGACAGTAAAAAATACAGGCAGCTTATGTGTTTGAAATACTTAAAAGTGTTGAAAAATAGTAAATACAAGAGATAAAAATAGTTTATACTTTGTAATTTTACTTCTTCCTACTTTTCTTAGTCACTCAGGCCAGGTGCGGTGGCTCACGCCTGTAATCCCAGCACTTTGGGGGGCCGAGGTGGGCAGATCACCTGAGGTCAGGAGTTCAAAATGACCCTGGCCAACATGGCAAAACCCTGTCTCTTCTAAAAATACAAAAATTAGCTGGGTGGAGTGGCAGGCACCTATAATCCCAGCCATTCGATAGGCTGAGGCATGACAATCTCTTGAACCCGGGAGGTGGAGGTTGCAGTGAGCCGAGATCGCACCATTGCAATCCATCCTGGGCGACAGAGCAAGACATCATCTCAAATAATAATAATAATAATAATAAACTGCCACCCAACTCCAAAACTTACTTATCTAGTTAACAGAAACAAGTAATACTTTATGTTTTATTTTAGCTACTTGTTACACAATTCAAATAGAGTTAGAAAGCCATGTATATACACATAAAATTAAAAGTAACTTTTAATCATTTTTTATATTTTTATAAACATATATAAAATGACTAAAAGTAACTTTCACTATTTGTGGAGAGCTTTTTCTTAAATACTATTTTTCTGGAAGGATTTGATTTCCAAAAGAAAGACCTACCTACGGTAAAAAGTGAAAACTTACCCAAGGAAATGTTATAACACCGTATGCACCTGTGCACACACACTCACAGCTTGTTACAGGCAGGCACAGTCACACTCACGCCTGCACGCACACACTCTCACACACTGCTGCTTCCACGCTGATCTCTCTGGTGGGTGGGGACACGGCTCTGCAGGAATCAATTTTGTAATTTCTACAGCAAGTCAGGTGCTTGCCTCCAGGTCAGCGGCTCTGAACTGCGGCTGCTTGCCCCCTGGGACACCACCTGCAGACACTTTGAATGATAATACAGGGGGTGCTGGGACCTATGTCCCGCCTGCAGATATTTTCAGTGATCACACTGGGGGGTGCCGGGACCTGTGTCCCGCCTGCAGACACTTTCAGTGATCACACTGGGGGGTGCTGGGACCTGTGTCCCGCCTGCACATATTTTCAGTGATCACACCGTGGGGTGCCGGGACCTCTGTCCCGCCTGCAGATATTTTCAGTGATCACACTGGGGGGTGCCGGGACCTGTGTCCCGCCTGCAGATATTTTCAATGGTCACACTGGGGGGTACCGGGACCTGTGTCCCGCCTGCAGATATTTTCAGTGATCACACTGGGGGGTGCCGGGACCTGTGTCCCGCCTGCAGATATTTTCAGTGATCACACTGGGGGGTGCCGGGACCTGTGTCCCGCCTGCAGATATTTTCAGTGATCACACTGGGGGGTGCCGGGACCTGTGTCCCGCCTGCAGATATTTTCAGTGATCACACTGGGAGGTGCCGGGACCTGTGTCCCGCCTGCAGACATTTTCAATGGTCACACTGGGGGGTGCTGCCCATAGGGAGGCTACAGTTCCACGGACATGTAGATGAACAGCACACATGACTCTCAGCCATCAGCCTTGGCTGAGCCAAGAGCGATACCTCACCATGCAGAAGGTCCAGAAATGCTTTCGAGGGTGTGGAATCCGACCTGGATCTTGACTGACACAGGGGCTGGGGAGAGGAAGGAGGGTTTCTAAGCAGGGCTGCTTGCCAAGCGTAGCCCCCCTACACCCAGTGTAGCCCCTGGGCCATCCCTGAGGGCTGTGTTATCAGTGGCTTTCACCTCTTTACTAAAAACGAACATTTTATGAGAGACGATGCTGTGCTCACGTTGGACGTCCTGTGAAGTGCATTTCTCTTTGGTTTGAATGCACAAAGTGTTTCCCGAGTGGGTTTTGGGGTGGGCATGAGGCCCTGCCGCTGGGGCTTCCTGGAGCATCCTGACCTAGGCTGGGCCCAGCCATGTTCATGCCTAAGGCTGGAAACAAAGTTAGAGAGGTTAGCAGGGAAGAATTAAATCAGCTCTACACGACCCAGCCAGATTTGAACTTCCACAAGCCGCAGGCTCTGACCATGGAGTCCCCTTCCCTATCCAGCCTTGGCAGGAGGGGTGCGCTGCTGGTGTGTGGCTCTGTGGCTTCCTTGGATTTGCTCTGGTGATGGCATTAAATAAGGAACAGCCTTTTCCAAATCCTTCAAATAAGTTATGGCTATCGAGTTTAGAGAACGTACATGGGGCCTCTGAATTGCTTTGGAATTTCTCTTGGGATATTTTAGGATTAAATAAATAAACAATTTAGTTTAATTGAATCCCATTTGTCTATTTTCGCTTTTGTTGCCATTGCTTTTGGTGTTTTAGTCATGAAGTCCTTGCCCATGCCTATGTCCTGAATGGTATTGCCTAGGTTTTCTTCTAGGGTTTTTATGGTTTTAGGTCTAACATTTAAGTCTTTAATCCATCTTGAATTAATTTTTGTTAATTCAAAATATAATAATTGTATAAGGTGTAAGGAAGGGATCGAGTTTCAGCTTTCTACATAAGGCTAGCCAGTTTTCCCAGTACCATTTATTAAATAGGGAATCCTTTCCCCATTTCTTGTTTTTGTCAGGTTTGTCAAAGATCAGATGGTTGTAGAGGTGTGGTGTTATTTCTGAGGGGTCTGTTCTGTTCCATTGGTCTATATTTCTGTTTTGGTACCAGTATCATGCTGTTTTGGTTACTGTAGCCTTGTAGTATTGTTTGAAGTCAGGTAGCATGATGCCCCCAGCTTTGTTCTTTTTGCTTAGGATTGCCTTGGCAATGTGGGCTCTTTTTTGGTTCCATGTGAACTTTAAAGTAGTTCTTTCCAATTCTGTGAAGAAAGTCATTGGTAGCTTGACGTGGATGGCATTGAATCCATAAATTACCTTGGGCAGTATGGCCATTTTCATGATATTGATTATTCCTATCCATGAGCATGGAATGTCCTTCCATTTATTTGTGTCCTCCTTTATTTCGTTGATCAGTGGTTTGTAGTTCTCAGCAAAAGAAACTACCATCAGAGTGAACAGGCAACCTACAGAATGGGAGAAAATTTTTGCAATCTACCCATCTGACAAAGGGCTAATATCCAGAATCTACAAAGAACTTAAACAAATTTACAAGAAAAAATCAAACAGCCCCATCAAAAAGTGGGCAAAGGATATGAACAGACACTTCTCAAAAGAAGACATTTGTGCAGCCAACAGACACATGAAAAAATGCTCGTCATCACTGGTCATCAGAGAAATGCAAATCAAAACCACAATGAGATACCATCTCACACCAATTAGAATGGCGATCATTAAAAAGTCAGGAAACAACAGGTGCTGGAGAGGATATGGAGAAATAGGAACACCTTTACACTGTTGGTGGGACTGTAAAGTAGTTCAACCATTGTGGAAGACAGTGTGGTGATTCCTCAAGGATCTAGAACTAGAAATACCATTTGACCCAGTCATCCCATTACTGGGTATATACCCAAAGGATTATAAATCATGCTGCTATAAAGACACATGCACACGTATGTTTACTGCAGCACTATTCACAATAGCAAAGACTTGGAACCAACCCAAATGTCCATCAGTGATAGACTGGATTAAGAAAATGTGGCACATATACACCATTGTATACTATGCAACCATAAAAAAGGATGAGTTCATGTCCTTTGCAGGCACATGGATGAAGCCGGAAACCATCATTCTGAGTAAACTATCACAAGGACAGAAAACGAAACACTGCATGTTCTCAACCATAGGTGGGAATTGAACAATGAGAACACGTGGGCACAGGGTGGGGAACCACACACACCGGGGCCTGTCATGGGGTGGAAGGAGGGGGAAGGGATAGCATTAGGAGAAATTACCCAATGTAAATGAAAAGTTAACGGGTGCAGCAAACCAACATGGCACATGTATACCTGTGTAACAAACATGCACGTTGTGCACATGTATGCTAGAACTTAAAGTATAATAAAAAAAATAGAAACGGGGACAAAAAGAAACAATTTAGTATTTGGTTTCCTCTTAACAATTTGAATCATGGTTCACTTTCAGACCTGAGATGTATGATTTGTTTATGAGCTTTTCCTGTTTCTTCCCCCATCTTTGCTTCATTTATATTTCTTCACTTCCTCGTTTTTATTGGCTCTTGCACATGAACCACACTAACTGCTTTCTCCCCCGGACGGTGAGTGAGTGAACACATCACCCCTGTCTACCCCAGACGGTGAGTGAACATGTCACCCCTGTCTCTCCCGGACGGTGAGTGAGTGAACACGTCACCCGTGTCTCTCCCAGACGGTGAGTGAACACGTCACTCTTGTCACCCCGGATGGTGAGTGAACATATCGCCCCTGTCTACCCCGGACGGTGAGTGAACATGTCACCCCTGTCTCCCCCGGACGGTGAGTGAACATGTCACCCCTGTCTTCCCTGGAAGGTGAGTGAACATGTCACCCCTGTCTCCCCTGGACGATCAGTGAGTGAACACATCACCCCTGTCTACCCCAGACGGTGAGTGAACATGTCACCCCTGTCTCTCCCGGACGGTGAGTGAACACGTCACCTGTCTCCCCCGGACGGTGAGTGAACATGTCACCCCTGTCTCCCCTGGACGATCAGTGAGTGAACACATCACCCGTCTCCCCCGGACGGTGAGTGAACATGTCACCCCTGTCTCCCCCGGACGGTGAGTGAACATGTCACCCCTGTCTTCCCCGGACGGTGAGTGAACATGTCACCCCT
Organism: Macaca fascicularis; assembly: GCF_037993035.2. Lineage (NCBI taxonomy): Eukaryota > Metazoa > Chordata > Mammalia > Primates > Cercopithecidae > Macaca > Macaca fascicularis. Next base: position 138,390,977 of record NC_088386.1, read on the forward strand.
GTCTTCCCTGGAAGGTGAGTGAACATGTCACCCCTGTCTCCCCTGGACGATCAGTGAGTGAACACATCACCCGTCTCCCCCGGACGGTGAGTGAACATGTCACCCCTGTCTTCCCTGGAAGGTGAATGAGTGAACACGTCACCCCTGTGGACCACAGGTCCCCTGGCTCCCTGGATAAGTCTGGGTCCTGCGGTGCTGGCCGCACTCTCTGGAGGCTGTGGGCTGCCGTCCATGTGCCCAACACCAATGGGAGGAAATCATCTCAACAGCCTTTCACATTTTCCTGTATTTTTTTCTGCCAGTTTCTTTAACGTCAGGAAGATTCTTGATGCTTCTTACTATCCTTAGAACCTCGTTTTCAGCGGCTGTGATCTTTTCCAAACGTTTCCAGCCAACACCATCACCAGGACTGTGTGCCTGTGAGTGACAGCCGTGGGCTCCCAGGGCAGGTCTGAGGCCAGCGCCAGCGAGCCTGGGGTGCTGCTCTCATTGTTGTGAGCTTTGTTTAGGACAATCACACTTTTAACTGGGCCGGCCTTTCATAAAACAATAGCGTGTAATTCACCTGCCCCCCGCACACCCCAGTGTAGATTTGGCTTCTTCTCTGAAGCAAGGAGTGTCCTGGGGATTGCTAACGAGGAAGATGCTGCACCCACTCCCTTAAGATGCTCCTCCAAGGTGAGCTGAGACTGGCAAGGGGAGACTGTGGGCTTGGTCTTGTCATCAGTGTATTCTCTAACGCGACCCCAAGTTATCTAGGAACACGAATGAGTAATTAGAGTAGCCTTCCAGGAAATATTGCAAAGGAGCATGTGATATGTTTGGCCTGTCTTGGTTTCTCTTTGATAGGGAAAATATTTAATATCCCTCAAAAATCCCTTCTTAAGCCCCTACCCCCTGCTAAATGGGATGGGGGATGCACGGGGATGGGTATGAAAAATCAGCCCTGCTGGGTGCCGGTTGTGAAGCAGATGCACAACAATCCCGCCAAAATCATTGCAGGGAAATGTTGAGGGAGGATCGCGGGAGGGCGCCCCTGAGGAGGGGGGGACCGCGGGAGGGCGCCGCTGAGGAGGGGGGGACAGCGGGAGGGCGCCGCTGAGCAGGGAGGAATCCCGGGGGGGCGCCGCTGAGGAGGGAGGGACAGCGGGAGGGCGCCGCTGACGTGGGGGGACCGCGGGAGGGCGCCGCTGAGGAGGGGGGGTACCGCGGGGGGGCGCCGCTGACGTGGGGGGACCGCGGGAGGGCGCCGCTGTGGAGGGGGGGGACCGCGGGAGGGCGCCGCTGACGTGGGGGGACCGCGGGAGGGCGCCGCTGAGGAGGGGGGGACCGCGGGAGGGCGCCGCTGACGTGGGGGGACCGCGGGAGGGCGCCGCTGACGTGGGGGGACCGCGGGAGGGCGCCGCTGAGGAGGGGGGGACCGCGGGGGGGCGCCGCTGACGTGGGGGGAACCGCGGGAGGGCGCCGCTGAGGAGGGGACCGCGGGGGGGCGCCGCTGACGTGGGGGGGACCGCGGGAGAGCGCCGCTGAGGAGGAGGGGGACCGCGGGGGTGGCGCCGCTGAGGAGGAGGGGGACCGCGGGGGGGGCGCCGCTGAGGAGGAGGGGGACCGCCGGAGGGCGCCGCTGAGCAGGGGAGAACCGCGGGGGGTGCGCCGCTGAGGGAGGGACCGCCGGAGGGCGCCGCTGAGGAGGGGGGAGCCGCGGGGGGGGCGCCGCTGAGGTGGGGGGGGACCGCGGGAGGGCGCCGCTGAGGTGGGGGGGACCGCGGGGGGGCGCCGCTGAGGTGGGGGGGACCGCGGGAGGGCGCCGCTGAGCGGGGGGGACCGCGGGAGGGCGCCGCTGAGGTGGGGGGGACCGCGGGAGGGCGCCGCTGAGGTGGGGGGGACCGCGGGAGGGCGCCGCTGAGGTGGGGGGGACCGCGGGAGGGCGCCGCTGAGGTGGGGGGGACCGCGGGAGGGCGCCGCTGAGGTGGGGGGGACCGCGGGAGGGCGCCGCTGAGGTGGGGGGGACCGCGGGGGGGGCGCCGCTGAGGTGGGGGGGACCGCGGGGGGGGCGCCGCTGAGGAGGAGGGGGACCGCGGGAGGGCGCCGCTGAGGAGGAGGGGGACCGCGGGAGGGCGCCGCTGAGGTGGGGGGGACCGCGGGAGGGCGCCGCTGAGCAGGGGGGAATCCCGGGGGGGCGCCGCTGAGCAGGGAGCTGTGACGTCGAGAGGCCTGATGAAGGACTACCAAGCCAACCTGGGCGGGGGCGCAGGAGCCAGCGGCCCCCAGTGAGACGGAGATGGAGGGAGGAAGAGGAGAGGAAGCGGGGCGGGGGTGGGGGGGTGTCTACGCATACCCGGTGTGTTCCCGGACTTGAGAAAATAACAAGGAATTATTTGCTGCTCGTATCTGAGGCCCCGGGATCAGCCCTGCAGAAATCATCTCGCTGTCAGCCTGTTTCTCTGCGGTCCACTCAGTCCTGGCCTGGCACGTCCACCCCACTTACAAGGCGGCGAAGGTCTGCCACTCTTGCCCTCCCCAAGCACCCGAGGGGCCCCACGGTGTGACCCGGGGCCCAGGATGGTTTGGCCCCCCGTCCATCCTTGGCTCCATCCGTCCCCCAGCCCCACTCCTACCCGAAGGTGGCCGTGGGTTTCGCAAATGCAGGTTGAGGGCTAGGGGAGGGGGGGCACCTTCCCTCAGAATCACCTCCTCCCATTGGACCCTCGGGACCATCTCCTGCCTTCCTCTAAGGGGCTGGGTCTCCCCAGGGCTGCCTCTCAGGCCATTTGTGGAGGAGTTCCTTATGGAGCCTGAGGCTGGTTTCCCCGAGTGAAAATTCAAGAAGAAACAGCAAGATACCTCAATAAAATGCTCCGATGCAATTTTATGTTTCGAATAAACTATACTAAAATGCCAGCGTCTGGTGGAATCTAAGAAGTGAAGGTTCAGTGTGGCTTTTCAGAGGCATTAAAGGTGTGGGCCTCGCTGGCCGTGGACACCTACAGCGTGAGAATCAGGTGTGCAAGCTCAACCGCTTCTCCGTCACACACAGCCGGCTCCACGCACATAGCTGGCTCCAGAGCGACCTCTGCTGGTGAATGAACCGAAGGTCGTGAGGGGTGTTGAATTAATAAACGGAAGTTAATTGCATTGCCAGGTCTGAGAGGATGAAGCATCCCTCAGCCAAGGGAACAGCCATAAAGGGTCCCAGGTGGAAGATTTAAGATGATTTAAAGCACGAGAGGCCTCTACCCACCGCCTATAGGACCAGAGGGAAACCCTGTGTTTCTCTTTCTCTCTTTGCTGATGCCTGGGGCTCTAATGTTTCCTCTCTGTCCCATGGAGCATATTTAACTTTCAAAATGATACTAAAAATTAAGAGAATAAAAAGACAAGCCACAGACTGGGAGATAATATTTGCAAAAATATATATCTGTTAAAGAACTGGTATCCAAACTACACAAAACTCTTAAAATTCAACAATAAGGAAACACAAAACTCAATTTAAAAAATGAGAAAAAGATCCAAATAGACATTGCACCAAAGAGACAAATAGCAAATAAGCATATGAAAATGTGTTCAGCATCATTCACCATAAAGGAAATTCAAATCAAATCAATGAGAAGCCACTTCATACCAGGTGGTGTGGCCCAAATCCAAAACACTGACCCCACCAAATGCATCAAATGTGCTTTGGGACGCTCGCCGATAACTCTCCATGGAGCAGCAGGAATGCTGGTGGGCGTGCAAAATGGTGCAGCCACTTTGGAAGTTAGTTTGGCAGTTTCTTTCAAAACTAAACATGCTCCTACCATAACATCAAGTGCTCAAACTCCTTCGCATTCACCCAAAGAGTTGAAAACTTATGTCCCACAAAAACCTGCACACAGATGTTCCCAGCAGCTTTCTTCACAATTGTCAAAATCTAGAAGTGGCCAGGATGCCCTTTTGTAGCTGAGTGGATAAATAAACTGTGGTCCATACGGATAATAAAATATTACTCAGCACTAAAAGAAGTGAGTGCTCAAGCCCTGAAAAGACATAGAGGAAACTTAAATTCACGTTACTAAGTGAAAGAAGCTCCTCTGAAAGGCTGCATCTTGTATGCTTCCAACCATAGAACATTCTAGAAAAGGCAAATCTATGCAGACAGAAAGAAAATCAGTGGTTTCCAGGGGTCAGCGGGACGAATGAATGGTTGGAGCATGGAGGAGTTTTAGGGCAGTGACACTATTCTGCCTGATACTATTGTAAATCAAAAATAAAACCCCTGGCCAGGCGCGGTGGCTCATACCTGAAATCCCAGCACTTTGGGAGGCCAAGGCAGGTGGATCACCCGAGGTCAGGAGGTTCGAGACCAGCCTGACCAAGATGGTGAAATCCTGTCTCTACTAAAAATACCAAATTAGCCTGGCGTGGTGGTGGGCACCTGTAATACCAGTTACTTGGGAAGCTGAGGCAGGAGGATCGCCTGAACCCAGAAGGCAGAGGTTGCAGTGAGCCAAGAGCGTGCTACTGCACCCAAGCCTGGGCAACAGAATGACACTTCATCTCAAAAAATATAAATAAATAAATAAATAAATAAATAAATAAATAATATCCCAAGCTCCCCCACCCCAATTGTGACTGAACAGACCCCTCTTGGCCAAAGGAACCCCAGAGAAACCTTTAAAACTGAGTTCCCAGTCATGATGGGAAGGAGAACTTGCCTTGTCACCGCTCCCCTCCTTTGCAGTTTAGACACAGTAACTGCCTAGCATGAATGCTGAGATAGAGACCAAAGGCTGGCAGAACCAACTGTGGCAATAAGATGCCAAATTATCAACAGGACCTGAGGCCACATCAGGGAGGGGTTAAGTCATGCACGCTGCACTAAAAGCAGAAACAAGGTTCTCCCTGCCACAGATTTTTCTTTTTCTCTGACAGCTAAACACTGGCCTTGAGATGAACAACGTTAAACCAGGTGCAGCTCACCCCCGCCCCCGCCCCCGCCCCCGCCCACTGCCCCTCTACCCCTTTCCCCCCAGATGCTGCCTTGCTGACCCCTGCTCCACAACCACAACTGTGATTGGACAAGTGCCTCATTTCAGTAATGTTCTCCTGAGCAGGGACCCACATCCCTGGACTGGTTCTGGTGGTTTACAGAGGCGGCCCACTGAATGCCTTCCCATCCTGGCTTCACCATTTCACGTGCAGAGCTTAATTGTAAAGCATTAAGATGTTAAGTCTCCACCCCGATGTGAACATGGGTTACATGTAACATGCATGTTTGTTCAGGACACATGCATCAGGACTGCTTCATGAATATTCATAGCTCCTCCTGTTGAACATGTATGCCTGGCCAACCCGTTCTGCATAAACCCCTGTCCTTCCCCCTCCCTCAAGGCACCTGCTAATGGCTTCAGCAGGAGGCGGTGCTCCCCAGTCTGTGGGATCGCCGCCCTACAAACTGTCACCCTTTACCAGAAATAACGTGCCCTCTCCAAATTTATGGATCCTGTGATTTTTACCTTGACATACATTTGTCAAAACCCACAGGACGTCAACACCAGGAGTGAGCCGGAAGTAAACTGCTGACTTTAGTTAACAGCTTATCAATATTGGGTCATCAACTGCAATAGATGCAGCACACTAATACCAGATGTTAATGATGGATAGCAGGGAAGCTAGACAGAGCTGGGGGTTAGAGAACTCTGTACGTTTCACACAATTTCTTCTGTAAACCTAAAACTATTCAAAAAAGCCTACTAAGTTTTAAAGAAGTCCTAAAGGCTTTGGCCCAGTCAATGGTGGGGCTCTGTGGAGACGTCTGCTGTCCTCTGTCCTGTCTGAGGGACGAGGAGGCTCAGAAGGGCAGGTCCTAGAACGACCCTCCTCCTGTGGCCCGGGAGGTGACAGGCAGCTTCCTCCCAGCTTTGGCAACAAACACAGCATCAGCCTCACAGGCCCTTGTTAACTTTGTTCTATTTATGTCTGAGTGTATTCATTTAACTTAGGAAATCATCTGCCCATGCCTCTTTGGAAGCAAGTCATAGTGAGTAAATATCTGCATCCAACGCTCCAGTCACTGCTGGAGTCTCCGAGGTTTGTAAGCACGGGACGTGGGCTCCATGGAGCTGGGCTATCTCTGGAGTGGATGGGGTTGGGTGTGGACTTGGTGAGTTTGTTTTGCTTATGACTAGAAGGGACAAGCACAGCTTTGATTCCTCAATTCTGAGCATGAGCTGACCTTGCATCGCACCCCTGGTTCCACATCTCATTTTCCAGGTGTTAGAATAGACTGGGTGTCCCATTGGAGCTCACACCCTCCAAGCATCCTGGGGAGTGTGGAGACAGGTCCACTGTGGAGATGCAGGTGCTTGCAACCCTAGTTCACTACAGACTTCCCTCCCAGCGCCTCGATGGGAGCTCCTCTTCCCTGTGGTGGAGCAGAAAACCCCAGGAAGCCGGGGTTAGGTTCAGGGATAAATGGAGAGGAGCGTGGGGTTGTGTGCATGCACTTCCTGTATTTTAGGCAGCACAGTGACAAGCAGCACTGTCCCCTTAGAAGGGAGGATGGTGGACGGAGGCGCAGGGTAGGCCTGGCCTGGAGTGGCTTAAGGGTCAACAGGGCACCAGGCAGGGCCCATGGGAGCCCAGGTGGGAGCAGAGGGAGGGTCAGGAAGGGGACAGGGAGGCCAGACCTGAGGAGCTGCTTCATTTCCGGTTGTGTAAATTTTCATGGTGTCCCCCAGTGTTCTACGGCATCCACAGGATGTACACTTTGAATAACGACACGAAAGGGACAAAAATCAAGAGACAGGAGCTTTTACGTGAAGCTTGAGGACAACCAAGAGCAGATGTAGAAATAAATGACTTCTTGAGTAGACCGAGATGGAGAGATAGTCATAGACACAGGCAGACAGGCACATGCAAACCTTACACGTCTATGTATTTTTCTCGAAAAGCAGAATTGTTTTCTCAGTTTAACAGAGGAAAAATAATTCCCTGGTATTTTATTTTTACCATTTATTTTTGTTCTATCTCTTTATACTTTATACTCTCCCTCTGTTAATAAAATCACATTTCTCAGACATGTGTCCTGTGTCTCTGGACAGAGTTTTGCTGTCTCCTCCCAACCCCCGACTCTGTTCTTTGTGCTGAATTTAGCCGGTGAGGTCTGACTGCAGGGGTCGGACAGTGACCTTGGGGGCGGAGTTCTGGGGCCAGCTGCGTTTCTGTCCTGACTCCATGGGGTCGGGGTGTTGGGGGCGCCCACTCCACATCATCTCACAATGTAGTTCACGCAAAATCTGCATGTAGATGTGTGACAGAAAGCTTGCATCCAGATAGAAAGCAGGAACGTCTGAGTTTTATTTTTCCATCACAACGCCCTATAGATGCAGTGCATGCCAAGACCAGGCTTGTGAGCTCTTTATAAGGCAGGTGCCCTGGCTCTTGGTGCTGGTGAAAGGGGGACATGGGAGTGTCCTGGTTCTGCAGAAGGCACCCCTCCCGGCCACCCTCCTGCCCACTCTGCTTGTCCCAGGGGAGATGGGAGTGTTCTGGTCCTACAGAGGGCACCCCTCCCACTCACCCTCCTGCCCACTCTGCTTGTCTCAGGTTGGACATCTGTTATGCTCCACTCTGAGGTTTTGCTTATTTTGCTCTGAAAAACATCATAATACCCAAAAGAGGCATGTAAGTGGTAAACTCTTCAAAATTTAAGGAATTACCTTATAAATTTAACACAATGATCTTATTTTAAAATCACTCACTATCCTTTGGGGAAATATTTTTATAATTTGTTAAAATTCCACGTGGAAATAGAAAATAAGACAGGTTTTTAAATTTTTATTCTTTATAGAAACGCTAGCCCATCAGACCACACTTGACATAAAATTCCATGCCGAGGTATACGTACAACACGTGCACATGTACACACGTGTACACACACGTACGCATACGCACATGCACATCCACATCCACGCAAAAGCAGCCTCATAAACAAATGTCATCAGTTCCTTTTCTACAAAAAGTTTCCTCACATCAGAGTCAATGCCTCTACCAACCCAATCTTCATTTCAAATCAACAATAAAAAATTCATTTTTTTTTTCAACGTATAAACCTCTGTTGGAAACCTTAAAGAACTCTGATGTCACATTAAACCTTTACACAATCCTTTTCAGCTCATGCACGGAGGTGGCAAAGCCCCAGCCTCCCAGGCACAGCAGCAGGCGAAGGGGCCCTTCCCAGTGGAAGCAGGTGGGACTGTGCGCTTGGGACACGGATGGCACGTTGTACTGAGTGGGTGTCTCTTCCTGCCATCCTTCAAAGAATGGACAAGAAACTTCCTGGAAAGTAAATAATGCTGCATTTCTATGCGAGAGATAAAATAATGTGGAACAAGCTGATCCATTTTACATTGTTATTTGTTTTACCAGATCTTAACTTTAATTTAAAATCAATTCACAGCATGTTGGAACGTGTAGGGCTCAATAAAAAAGGAGTGACTAGACAAATGGTGTTTTAAGTGCAGATGTTCTACTTAAAGACTTAGGAGAACAAAAGGCCAGACTCTGAATAGCGACTGATGAGAGGCCATGTGGGAAGTGCGTGCACCGTCAGAACAAAAGATTTTCTTCAGATCCAAACTTTGTATTAAGTTTTTAGTAATAAAATGCTTCAACTTTATTATTAAGTGACATTGTGCTGTAGACTCTTTTCTCCAAAGTAATGTATTTAAGGAAGTTAAAATCAAATAACACTGAAAGTCTTATACCGAAAAGCCCGATGTTTCGGCCGGACACCACTCATCCCTGTGTGTCCGCGAGCAGGCACCCTCACCTCTCCGCACCTTGTGAAATGGGGAAGGGTGGGGATCCCGCGAAAACTCTCAGGTCTGCCAAGTGTCACTGGAGCCCACTGACCCTCGCAGTGAGCGCCTCCACTCCTCTCCCCAGGACCCACCTCCAAACTGCTAGTGCTGAGTCTTTTTCTTAGCAGCTGTATTGAGAAATAATTCACATATCATACAATTCACCCATCTAAAGTGTACAACACAACACAGTATTTTTTGCTACGATTTCAGTCTTTTAATGGAATGTTAGTTTCTATCACTTTTGCAGATGAGAAAATTATTTTACAAAGTTTCTTCAGATTGTATTTGAATATATAAACCTCCACGACCAAAGTAAGGGCACTCTTAACTGGGAGTTTTCAGCGGCCTCTCGGGGAGCTGCCCTGTGTCTGCACGCTTGCCGCGTGGCTGTGAGCCTCTTGGGTGTGGAGCAGATTTCGTTTGAGTGGAGAGAGCCTCTCCGCCTCCCCACTTTGTCTTCCTCACTGGCTGTGGGAAGTCAGCCCTTGCAGGCTGAGCTGGGTCCATGTGCTCTTAATGAAAGAGAGGTCCTAGGAATTCTCCAGAAAGCAATCGGCAGAAGCTGTCCCCAGGGTCACACGGCAGCAGCGACCACTCTTTAGGATAAAAGAATTATTTCTCAACAATTCTTCAACTAGAAATAAAATACAATAAATGGCTTTCTTACTTTTTAAATTAAAGAACTGTTAAAGATGCTTCATTCATGTTACAGGGTAGAGTATTAAAAGTTGGATGCACTTTATAAAAACCAATTATTTGCCAACTGTTTAAAAAACAGATTTAATTTCATTGTAAGCCTTCAGGATCATTTAAATTTTATCCACAGCCTGTTCGAATAAGTAGCATTTAATTAAATAGAAACAATTATACAAACAGGATTCTAATCTAAAATGTGCTAAATTGCCATATGGTAGCACGGGCACATTACTGTGCACCACCAATGTTCTCTCATCCTTGGATACAAGAAATTCTAGTTTCAGGTGAGGAGTGTTTTTAAAAAAACAAGTCTACACTTAAAAAACTTGAAAAAACTGTCACTTGATATTTGAAGATGAGCATTTTATGTAAATTCATCTAAGAATAGCCACACATTGCATTTGCAAACCTGTCTGATAGTGGCTCCTTGCACATTATTAAACCCATGGCCACGTGTGCGGAGATTCCCGGGGCCTTTGGTTCCAGGGCTGACACGAGGTGTCATGGCTGGAAGCCACGCTGAGGCCCTGAGGCTGCTGTACTGGCGTCCTGGAGTGGGGCCAGCGCCTGTGACTCGGTGCCCCCCTCCCTGGAATGAAGCCTGCAGAGCTGCATGGGGCAGAAACCTGGGTGACAGTGAAGTGCACGGTTAGATCCGAAACTTCTGCAATGTTTTTCTTTTGAAACCTAGAAACAGGCCTGGTTTTCTATAGAAGCAAAATGATTTAAAAACAAATGATCTACACAAGTCTCTACAATCTGAGGGTGGATGTTCGTCGGTTTTTTTCCCAGACCCTGGAATTCCTCCAAGGGTGGAGGACGGAGCTCTGTCCAGTTTCCCGGGGCTGGGGGCGCCTCCCTGCCCTGCGCTCCAGCACCCACGGACGCCCCTGCCCGGCTGGAAAATTCCGTGACGTTGCTCGGATCCTCTCCAGAGAATCCTGCCCCGCCTCCCTCCGTGCATTTAAGGAAGATCCGAACCCGGGGCACGGGGAACGCACCTCCCCCGCCTGCAGGTGCCAGGGGCGTCCAGGTTTCCGTGGGCACCAGGAGGGGACGCAGCCATTTGAAATCCTGGGGTTCAGGGTTGGAACCAGCGCTGGGCGCCCCTAAACTGCACCTCTCAGGCCACGGGCTTGTATGTCGTCGCGACCGGCGCACTGAGCTAAGAATTAACGAGGGGGCTTCGCTCCAGCTCCACGTGCAGCGGGCTGGGTGGCCTCTCCCTGGGCTGGGCGCTTCCAGGGGCCTCCGGGCCTTGCCAAAGTCGGGTTCGCAGCGCTCGCGGGGCTTCCACCCGCTTCCTACCCCGCAGGGGCCTGGACACAACAGCTCCCAGCGTCGGTCTCCCCTCTGCTGGGAGGTTAGAGGCGAATGCTGAGAGCGTCTGCTCGGTTTCTTGGCTTGTGGCTCGCGCGTGGCTGGGCGCGTCTGTGGGTGTGGACCCGACGTCCACTTGTGTCCGGAATTGGTGGGTTCTTGGTCTCACTGACTTCAAGAATGAAGCTGCGGACCCTCGCGGTGAGTGTTACAGTGTAGAAATATATTTTATGTAAATAAGGACAAGAAAGATGGAGACCTTACTAATAGCAGAAAAACAAATGTTTAGACAAAAATGTTAGCAATGAGGAGGTACCTACACTTTTTCATGAAGCATGTCTCCAGGGACAATGCCCCAAAATACATGAAGAAAAACTGACGTAACCGAAAGGGAAAAAGAAAAATCCAAAATCATAGTTGAAGATTTTAACACGCTTGAGAAATAAACTACACACGAAAAATTTCAGTAGGGTTACAGAATTATCAACCATCTTCATTTAATTGACATGTATAAAGCACTCCACCTAAAAGCTACAAAAGACTCATTTTGCCAAATGCACAAAGAACACCTGTCTCACTAGGTCGTATGCTCTGCTGCAAAATAAATGTCTGCAAATTCCAGAATATGGAAATGTTAGGGGTACTCTCTGCCCACTATGGCAATATGTCAGAAATCACACAATACAATATCTAACAAAGTTGCTTTATTAAGAAAAAAAAATACTTCTAAACAATAGGTCAACTAAGAAACCACAATGGTGTATTTGAAAATAAAAATAACACAACATATGAAAAATGTAGGAAGCATTAAAGCATCACTTAGAATTACAAATCATGATGTCTTTAAATCAGAAAAGCAGAAGGCACAAAGTCAGTCCTCCACACCAAGCTCACCAGACTTTAATTATTAGGTAACAAGTATTTTAGTCTTTGAGGTCCATACACCATCTTTTTCACATATTCTTGTTTATTAAAAAAAAGTAAAACTGAAAAAGCAAACAAAAAACCAAAACAACAACAACACAAAAGCACAATTGGCTTGTGGGTTACACAAAAGCAGGTGAGGGCAAGCCTTGGTCTGTGAGTCACGGTTTGCCTGCTCCTGACTTGAACACACACCTTGGGAAGCTAAAATAGGAAGAGCAAAGCAAATCTGAACCTGTAGAGGGGAACTAACAAATTTCAAAGAGAACTGAAAGAAACAAAAAACAGGTAATAGAGGATATGAATCAGTGGATTTTGTAAAGATTATTTAAATTGATTAACCCCTAGTTAAATGAAAAAAATAAAAAATGAGGCACAAATTAATGTTATCAAGAAGGAAAGCAGAAAGCCTACCAAGTAATACCCAAAAGAATATCAGTTATTTTGAGCCAGAGAGAATAAGTGGAATTTATTGTAAATGCAAGATTTGAATGCAAGGTTGGTTTTACACTTGAAGATCAACATGATTCACTTGGTGTATTTTGAGGCTTTGTTATGCATTGTGTGCATATGTATGCAGTGCCTTTCTGAGGTATTGTTCCTCTTATGATATCAAATGTTCATCATTATCTTTTGTAATACTCTTGGTCTTAAATCCCATTTTATTTGACATAAAACAAATGCCCCAGCCATTTTAAGCTTGCTTGCATGCCGTGTCTTTTTCTATTTATTTACTTTCAATCTATCTGTTTTTATATTTAAAGTGTGTCTTCTGTAGGTAGCATTTTCCTTTTTACATAGGAATAAAAATACATAAAATATATAAGAATAATTTTTACATAAGGCATATGTCTTAGTCCATTTGTATTGCTTTAAAGGAACAGCTGAGGCTAGATAATTTGTAAAGAGAAGAGATTTATTTGGTTCACAGTTTTGCAAGCTATACAGGAAGCACAGTGTTGCCATATGCTTCTGGTGAGGACCTCAGGCTGCTTCCACCCGTGGTGGGAAGGGAGGGGGCTGGTGTGTGTAGGAATCACATGGTGAGAGAGGAAGCAAGAGAGAGTGGGCAGCTGTCAGGTTGTTTTTAACAAGCAGCTTTCATGGACACATCTAGAGGAGAACTCACAGCTCCTCCCGCACCAGAGAGGCACTCTCTTAAGGCTCTATCTCCAACACTGAGGATCAAGTTTCAAATTTCAGCATGAGGTTTGGAGGGGGCAAACATCCGAACCACAGCAGCATGCAAGAGCTCTACACTGAAAACTGAATAGTGCCTTGGAGAGAAATTACAGATGACATGAATACATGAAAAGCCAAACCACAAACTTGGAGAAAGTATTTGCCACACATATATCAGGAGAAAAGTATTGCATACAAAATATGTAAAGAACCCATGTACAACTCAATTACTAAACTAATAACCCAATTAAACAATAACCCAACTAATAAATAACCCAATTAAAAGTGGACAAAATATTTTAACAAGTACTGCTCAGATTTATAAATGGCAAATAAATGCATTAAAATGTGCCTAACATGATTAGTTATGGGAAAAGTGCAAATTAAAACCATAATAAGATACCAGTATAATCGTACATCCATTCGATGGGCTGAAATTAAAGTGATTAACCATACTAATATTTTTCAAAGTATAAAACAACTGGAACTCTGATGGCAATGTAAAATATTAACACCATTTTGCAAACAATTTGGTAGTTTCTTTAAAAAAATTAAAACATACATCTAACATATAATTTACTCATTCCATTTCTAAGTATTGACCTAAAAGAAACAAAAGCATATACCTTCACAGGCTTGTGTGTGAATAGTAATAGCAGCTTTATTTGTAGGAGCCAAAAACTGGAAAATACACACATTTCTATTGTATGAATGAATAATCAAATTTCAGCATTTACATACAATAAAATGCTTTTCAGCCATAGGGAGAAATTAAATACGGACAGGAAATAGATGACTTTTAAAATCATTATACTGAGTAAAAAAGTCACATATAGAAAAGTGAACACTGTATGATTCTACAAAATGCAAGCTCACCTGCAAGATATAACCAGAGCAGTCATTGCCTCAGAATGAGAGCAAAGGAATGGAGAAAATACCAAGGAACATAATGAAAAATAGCAAAAATGTTATAATTTGAATGATAATGTTATAATGAAATAATAAAAAAAGTTTTGTATCTTAATTGTTGTGATATATATGCCAAACTGATAAATTTGTATACTTTAACATGTGCAATTTGTTGTTCTTCAATTATATGTCAATAAAATGGAACTTAAGTAAACAATGCAATAAATTACTTAAAATATCAAAAGAAGGATTTGACAGCAGATCTGACAATGGTGAAGAGAGAATTACTAAAATGGAAAGAAACTATCCAGACTAAAATATGGAAAGATGAAAGCATGGGAAACACAGAGAAGAATAAAAAGACATTAGGAATAAAGTGAAAAGGTTAATCATCCATGTGATCTGAGGCCCAGTGGAAGAGGAGACAAATAGGGGCATACACACTATTTAATAAGAAAATGGCAGAAAATTTAGTAAAACCGAAGAAAGATACACATAATGCAGCAGATTAAATAGTGCGACATAGAATAAAAATAAACAAAAGACGACACCCAAACACATCACAGTCAAACTGCAGCAAACTTAATACAAGACAGAAATGTCCAGCTGGCTGGAAAAAAGGAAGCACGTGTTTATTCTGCATCTGAAGGAGTGGCCCAGGGGTGACAGCGGATGTCTCAGCTGAATGGAAGCCAGAAGTACAGGTGCAGGTCTCCAAAGCCTTGTAACGAAACAATGGTTACTGAGAACCTCCAGTTTCCCTGTCAAATGTCCCACATTAATATAATATCCTTAAAAATAAGGGATCATAAGGACTTTTTTTTTTCTCACAAATGGAATGTGTAAGCATCAGTTTCAAAATAAGCAAATACAAAGGAAATGTCTTTAAAGAGGAAAGGAATGGTACGAAATCACAGAGGTACAGGAGGGGATGAAAAGCAAAGGAAAAAGTGAAAATGTAGGTAAAACTAAGCCAACAGTGATCCTATACAACAGAAGTAAGGTCACCTGGTGTTGCCTGTGCAGTGATGAGGACACAGGATCACAAACAGTCACCAAAGCCTGAGGCAGGTCAATGAGACCAGAGTGGCTTAATGTTTCTGCTTATTTGGGAATTGTTTCCATCTTAGAGATAAATATATCAAGGATGAATAAGTATTTACTAGATTAATAACCCAAACATAGCAAACTCATAGGGTTGTATAAAATAATTTTAAAATATTCAAAGGTAGACAAGAAAGGAGAATGAAGAGACACATGACAGAAAAAAACCTGGGAGAATTATTAAC
The DNA here is from genome assembly GCF_037993035.2 of Macaca fascicularis. Taxonomy (NCBI): domain Eukaryota; kingdom Metazoa; phylum Chordata; class Mammalia; order Primates; family Cercopithecidae; genus Macaca; species Macaca fascicularis. The sequence continues at coordinate 138,406,143 of NC_088386.1, forward strand.
ATGGCAAACACAAAATCATGTAAATAAGTAGCCTCTTTAAATATATACAGCCTTAACTCTGCATTTAAGAGAAAATCTCAGTCTGGATTAGAGAAATGGAAATACAAAGAAATTACAAGATCAAAATGTGTGATCTAAGCATACAGTTCAAGATGTTGGAAAGAGAAAATTTAAAAAGTAAGCAGGAGGAGATAATAAATGATAGAGCACGGGAGAGATGGGCTTTGAGACTGCACCCACGGGCACTGGTGCTTGCCTCTTCAGGGAGAGCCTGGCATGGCCAGGAGATGATCATTCATCCAGCATGGCGTCTGAGAGCACAGGCTGGAGTTCACCAGGACCCTGGTAGGAAGGGTCAGAGGCACAGAAGGAGAGAAAAGCCAGGCCAGGATCTCTACGAGCCCAGAGAGACTCCTCATTCTGGGGAAAAGGTGAGAGACCCCCACCAGTCCACACTCCCACCACAGACTCCAGTAACTGTAGCCAGGGAGAGCCCCTCAGTCCTCACTTAGGGAGATGTCCTGAAACCCTACAACAGTGGCCACTCCAGAGAGGAAGGTCACGCAGGGTCCCACACACACACACAGAACCTAAGCAACTGCGGAACCTTGCGGTTTGGAAAGTCCAGACCCACCACACTTCATCCTGCCCTGTGGCCCAACAGCACCTGCATCTTCACATCGCCAGAACCTCATGACATACCCCTGCATCCACCCAGAGGCCTGCAGGTTCTCAGCACCAGCCGGACCCAGCCATGCAGCCGGGTCCCCAGCTCTACCTGCACAGGGTCCTACACCCTGGGGAATGGACATCCAGCACACCTACTGTCCCCTGGGATAAAGGGAGCAGAAGCCTGTGCTCCCCTGAGCCTGAGAGCTGCCTCCCTGGGGCTGCTGGTTCTGACAGCAACCCTGGCCCCCGGGGCCATTGTACAGGGCCGGCTCCCCACACCCACTGCCACTGCCAGTACCATCACCACCAGAGCTTACTCCCCAGGAGATTATCTTTTTAATGTGCTCTTGGACATGAATAGATATTTCTCAGAAGAAGACATACAAATGGCCACAGGTACATTAAAAAATGTTCAACATCACTAATCAGAGAAATGCAAATCCAGACCACAATATCATCATACCCTAGTTAGAATAGCTACAATCAAAGTCAAAAAACAACAGATTCTGGCAAGGATGAAGAGATAAAGGAACTCTTACACACTGTTGGTGAGAGTATAAATTAGTACAGCCATTAGGGAAACCAGTATGGAGGTTTCTTTTTTTAAAAAAAATTTTATAAGTTGCAGGGAACATGCTGGGGATGTGCAGGTTTGTTACACAGTATAGCTGTGCCATGGTTTGTAAGTTGCAGGGAACATGCTCCGGACCTGCAGGTTTGTTACATAGTACAGCTGTGCCATGGTTTGCTGCACCTATCAATCCATCACCTAGATATTAAGTCCAGCAGGCATTAGCTCTTTTTCCTAATGTTTCTCCCCACCCCCTGCCCTCCCCCAGCAGGCCCCAGTGTGTGGTGTTCTCTTCCCTGTGTCCATGTATTCTCTTGTTTAGCTCCCACTTATAAGTGAGAATGTGCGGTGTTTGGTTTTCTGTTCCTGAGTTAGTTTGATGAGGATAATGGCTTCCTGCTTTATCCATGTCCTTGCAAAGGATATGATCTTTTTCCTTTTTTATGGCCCCATAGTATTCCAGTATTCCACAATAGCAAAGACGATATTCCATACATAGTATTCCAGTATTCCACAATAGCAAAGACATGGATAAAGAAAATGTGATACACATTTCAATATCCAGTCTAACACTGATGAGCATTTGGGTGAATTCCACACCTTTGCTATTGTCAATAGTGCTGCAATGAACATATACATGCATGTGTCTTTATAATAGAATATATTCCTTTGGGCATATACCCAGTAATGGCATTGCTGGGTCAAATGGTATTTCTCGTTCTAAATCGTTGAGGAATTGCCACACGGTCTTCCATGATGGTTGAACTAATTTATATCCCCACCAACAGTGTAAAAGCATTCCTGTTCTCCACTACCTCACCAGCATCTTTTGTTTCTTGACCCTTTAAAACTGCCATTCTGATTGGAATGAGATGGTATATCATTGTGGTTTTGAGTTGCATTTATCTAATGGTCAGTGATGTTGAGCCCTTTTTTATAAGTTTGTTGGCTGCATGTATGTCTTCTTTTGAGAAATGTCTGTTCCACTTTTTAATGAGGTTGTTTGGTTTTTTTGTTGTAAATTTGCTTAAGTTCCTTGTAGATTCTGGATATTAGACCTTTGACAGATGGATAGATTGCAAAACTTTTCTCCCAATTTGTAGGTTGTCTGTTCTCTCTGATGATAGTTTATTTTGCTACGCAGAAGTTCTTTAGTTTAATTAGATCCAATTTGTCAATTTTTGCTTTTGTTGCAATTGCTTTTGGTGATTTTATCATAAAATATTTGCCAGTGTCTATGTCCTGAATGAATTGCCTAGATTTTCTCCTAAGGTTTTGATAGTTTTGGGTTTTACATTTTAGTCTTTAATCCATCTCGAGTTATTTTTGTATAAGGTGTAAGGAAGGGGTCCAGTTTCAATCTTCTATACATGGACATGGCTAGTCAATTCTCCCAGCACCATTTATTAAAGAGGGATTCCTGTCCCCATTGCTTGTTTTTACCAGATTTGCCAAATGTCAGATGATTGTAGATGTGCGGTTTTATTTCTGAGTTATCTATTCTGTTACGTTGGTCTATGTGCCTGTTTTTGTACCAGTACCATGCTATTTTGGTCACTGTCGTCTTGTAGTATAGCTTGAAGTTGGGTAGTGTGATGCTTCCAGCTTTATTCTTTTTGCTTAGGATTGTCCTGCCTATAGGAGCTCTTTTTTGGTTCTGTATGAATTTTTAAATAGTTTTTTTTTTTTTTTTCTAATTCTGTGAAGAATGTCAATGGTAGTTTAATGGAAATAGCATTGAATCTATAAATTTCTTTGGGCAGTATGGCCATTTTCATGATATTGATTCTTCCTATTCATGAGCATGGAATGTTTTTCCATCTGTTTGTGTTCTCTCTGATTTCCTCAAGCAGTGGTTTGTAGTTTTCCTTGAAAACTTTACTTCCCTTGTTAGCTGTATTCCTAGGATTTTATTTTCTTCATGGCTATTGTGGATGGGAGTTCATTCATGATTTGGCTCTTTGCTTGTCTTTTGGTGTATAGGAATGCTTGCAATTTCTGCACATCAGTTTTTTTATTCTGAGACTTTGCTGAAGTTGCTTATCAATTTGAGAAGCTTTGGGGCAGATGTGATGCGGTTTTCTAGACATAGGATTATGTCATCTGCAAACAAAGACAATTTGACTTTCGTTCTTCCTATTTGAATACCCTTTAATTCTCTCTCTTGCCTGATTGCCCTGACCAGAGCTTCCAATACTACGATGAATAGGAGTGATGAGAGAGGGCATCCTTGTCTTGTGCCAGTTTTCAAGAGGAATGCTTCCAGCTTTTGCCCATTCAGTATGATATTGGCTGTAGGTTTGTCATATATGGCTTTTATTATTTTGAGGTATGTCCCTTCAATATCTAGTTTATTGAGAGTTTTAAACATAAAGCAATGTTTAATTTTATTGAAGGCCTTTTCTCTATCTATTGAGATAATCATGTGGTTTTGTCTTTAGTTCTGTTTATGTGATGAATCACATTTATTGATTTGGATATGTTGAAACAGCCTTGCATCCCAGGTATGAAGCTGACTTGATTGTGGTGGTTAAGCTTTTTGATGTGCTGCTAGATTTGGTTTGCCAGTATTTTATTGAGGTTTTTTGCATCGATGTTCATCAGGGATATTGGCCTGAAGTTTTCTTTTTGGTTGTATCTATGCCAGGTTTTGGTATCAGGATGATGCTGGACTCATTAAATGAGTTAGGGAGGAGTCCCTCCTTTTCACTTGTTTGGGATAGTTTCAGAAGAAATGGTAGCAGCTCTTCTTTGTACCTCTGGTAGAATTCAGCTGTAAATCCATCTGGTCTTGGGTTTCTTTTGTTTGGCAGGCTATTTATTACTGCCTCAATTTCAGAACTTGTTATGGGAGAATTGTATGAATCCTTCTCCAAGAAGCAAAACCTTTCCTCATTTTCTTTGAACTTAGGTGGCCCGTTAGTAGGCATGAGGCAGCCAGCGTTGTTGTCTCACAGCAGGAAGCACAGAGCCATGCCACCCTGAACTGATGCTGCGTCCTTCCCATCCTCCGGGATTCTTCCAGGTCTGCAGTCTCAGGTTGATTGCTGTCTTTGCCCACGAGACAGGGAAGGCTTAAAATGGATGGTCATCCTGATGACGTTGGCTCCAAGCCCTTGTGGCCTGTTGGCCTGGCGTCACTCGACCTTCTGTCCAAGCAACACCAACACAGACTGGGGACCCTTCAGGGGGCTTCTGGGGTCCTAGATCCAGAGCATAGGCACAGAGGGTGGATGGGGCAGGGCTGTCCACGCAGCTCACCTCAAACTCCGTTCTTCCTACAACCTTGTGCTAAGCAGGGCTGGAAACACAGCAGTGGAAAAGGTTCTGCCCTCCAGCATCTTCTGGGCTTGTGAAAAGCGGTTTACCAGGGGACAGAGGCACAGCAAGGTCAGAGGTGGGTGCTTCCAAGATGCAGTGGGGCAGCCACGTCAGGCCCAAGACACGCTCTCCACACCCACAGCTGCGTGGACACAGGAGGTGGCCGTCGCTCAGGGAAGTGTGGACGTTCAGGTAGTACCCAGGTCTTCCGCAGTAAACTGAAAACTGTTTGCAGCCCCAACTCTACAAGCATCAAGCCCCCTCCCGACTTTCACTCCTGCTGGCTGATCTTGTCTCTATTTCAGCAACCAGCTCCCTGCCTGGCGTTCCCATTCGGAATTCTCAGCCTCCCCCGACCAGCATTGGTGTTTGGAATTCTCAGCCTGATTTCCACCTCCCGACCCTTTGCCTTCATTTCTTGCTTTCCAGTGCTGACCACAGGTCTCCTCCACATTATTTTATAAATGTTGGGATAACGGTGCACACGTCTTTTTTCCCCGTATCCACCTGGCGGATGCTTCTCCTGGTGGACTGCTGCCTGAGTCATTGTTCTCTCACGACCCAGTCCCAGATCCCTCAGCTCTGACCCTCAGTGGCCTCTGCTCCCTCCTCTGAAGCTGTGCAGAGTCCTTCCCCTGGCAGCGCTTGCTACAGAGTGTACTGGCCAGCGCTCCCACTGGCACAGACCTTGGCTTCTCCCTGCCTGCCAGCATCCCTCAGCGTCCTCCCAGGCTTTGACGCTGCCAGGGCCTGGCCATGTCCTGTCGGGGGCCAGATCCACATCCCTTTACGCCAGCGTCAGCCGCGTCTCACAGGGAGCTGCGGCGTGAGGTCTTCAGTTGCACAATTTTAGTAAAGTTGAGTCCGGCTTTTACCCTTAATCAGTAGGTTTATGACTTATGGTGTCTGTCGTTTACTAATTCTTCCAGGATCTCTCACAGGCCCACGTCTGGTGATGGGATGTGGGAAGCTGGCTCGCCCCATACTGGTTAACCCGTCGGGTCTCCACCACACCAGGGACTCGACAGGCTCTCAGAAGGTCACAGAGCTTGGGCTGTGGGGAAGGGATAGAATGGAAATAAAGTCGTGCACCACCTAACGACGCCTGGGTCAGGAGCGGATCACGTCCACAACAGTGGTCTCGGGACTAGAGTGGAGCTGAACAATCCCTGTCACCCAGGACTTGCAGCTGCGCTCACCTTGTTTCACAACATTCCCTTTTCTGTGTTTAGACACACACCGTGCTGTTGTGTTACAGTCGCCTGCAGCATTCGGCACAGTCACGCGCTGTCTAGGTGTGTGGCCTGGGAGCCCAGGTGTGCGGCAGGCTCTGCCCTGCAGGTGTGTGGGAGCCCAGGTGTGCGGCAGGCTCTGCCAGGCGGGTGTGGGGGCCTAGGTGTGCGGCAGGCTCTGCCAGGCGGGTGTGTGGGGGCCTAGGTGTGCGGCAGGCTCTGCCCTGCAGGTGTGTGGGAGCCCAGGTGTGCAGCAGGCTCTGCCCTGCAGGTGTGTGGGAGCCCAGGTGTGCGGCAGGCTCTGCCAGGCGGGTGTGTGGGGGCCTAGGTGTGCGGCAGGCTCTGCCCTGCAGGTGTGTGGGAGCCCAGGTGTGCGGCAGGCTCTGCCCTGCAGGTGTGTGGGAGCCCAGGTGTGCAGCAGGCTCTGCCAGGCGGGTGTGGGGGCCTAGGTGTGCGGCAGGCTCTGCCAGGCGGGTGTGTGGGAGCCCAGGTGTGCAGCAGGCTCTGCCAGGCGGGTGTGTGGGAGCCCAGGTGTGCGGCAGGCTCTGCCAGGCGGGTGTGTGGGGGCCTAGGTGTGCGGCAGGCTCTGCCAGGCGGGTGTGTGGGGGCCTAGGTGTGCGGCAGGCTCTGCCCTGCAGGTGTGTGGGGGCCTAGTGTGCAGCAGGCTCTGCCAGGCAGGTGTCCTGTGATGTTCACGCAGGGATGGGATTGCCTAACAAGGCGTTTCCCAGCACGAACTGCCATCTGGTTTCCAGGCTGCATCACTGCTTCTCACTCACCCACATGTGCTGAAGGGAGAGGTACAGGAGCTTGCACAGCAAACAGTTTAATTTAAAAACTGCATCAGCTAAAAGCTTCATGTTTCATGACGTGCATGGCCATAAGATGCCTGATGTCTGCCCTACTTGGCAGCCTGCCTGCAGACTGCTGTGGAGTCCTGAGTGAGTCTGTGCCCCGTGGCCCTTTATCCACGAACACAGTGGCTGCTTCGGGCTGTGGGCCTCGGGATTCAGCTGTGCAGGTGCCCTCGCCAGCCTCCCGACAACCTGAGGGAGAAAGCGCCCAGACTGGAAGGACTGGAAATTAGGCTGTCAGTGTGGAGGATAACAGAATATCAGTGAGCAGAGCAGGTCACTGTGACCCCGGGAGGGCCAATTTCCCATCATCTGGATCTGTTAGCGCTCTCCAGCCCGAAATAGCACCCTCAGGACTCACTTTATGCTCCCTCTCCTCTAACAGCCTGTTTTATTTATTGTAAACGAGGCCATATAACCTCTAGCAAGTAGGAGCGAAAAACCATATGCCTGTGCCATATTTCAATTGCAGGAGACGACCAGTTGGATTTCTGCCTGTAGAGTGATCAACTATCCCCCATTAGAGCATGCTTGTCCTGCAAATAAGAGTTTATCACTAGGGTACGAATTAACTGGTGTCTTTTTCAGCAGATGATGTGAAGGGTCCACAAAATATCAAAATAGGCTCCATCTCACCAAGAGGCAATGGACACAAAAGCCACTTCATGCAGCCTTTTATCTGAAATGCTGCCAGCGCCTGGTCTCCGTGACTACCAGCGAATCCTGGTGCCGTGTGATACCGACACCATCCGGTCTCATTCCTGGGTGTTATGTATCCCATGTGCCTTGAAATCCCAACATGGTAATATATCCGCGTCCATATCTAAATCTAAATCCATACCTTCCTGTATCTGTATCTCATCTAAATCTGGGCTCACACCCATCTACCTGGAGGGCGTAAACACTGACTCAGGGAACTTTGCACGATGGCATCTCTCAAATGGAACTTTAAGGCAGTGAGTTTGGGTCTAAGTTACGACCCCATTACTTGGGCCATGTGTAATCTGTGGAAGCATAATTTAAAAATAAAATATTGCAAATATCAGAACATCCTTATGAAGCTGCCTTCTGTGGGAACTTTGTCAAGCTGCACATAACCCGAAGTTCTGCTTTCTGAGATGTGATCGGAAAATACCTTCCCTGTGTTTCCATTCAGAAGAACCCCAGGGTGGAATGCCAGAAAAATAGGCAGGTTCCATTGTTGGAGTAAGATAACATAAAGGTCCTCACATGTTTTTGACAAAACCACCATCCTAAGACAAAATGTGTAAGGTAAAAATAACACTATTACTAGAATATTAAGCTTTGAGTAATTGCATAGAGGGACAGATGCATCTCTTCCTACCCAAACAAGAGGAATAGCAGAATCTGGGCCTGGGAAAGGATGCCTGTGTCCACGATTCCTACCAGGGAAAAGCCCGCATGACAAGTGTGGGCTCAGAGGAACCTACTCGGAGGCCGAGCCCTGGTGTTCTCCTAAGGGATGCATCGTGCTGTGTTTGCAGTCGTGTGCCCGGAAACAAATGTGCTTCCCACTGCATGGTGGGTGTTGGACCATCTTTCCATTTGGTTCCCCCATTAATGTTTTTTTTAAATTGAGCTTTGTTGAGGTATAATTGGTATACCAAAAAGTTGCACACATTTAATATACACATGTTGATGTGTGTGGACCTGTGCATACACCCCTGCTACCATCTCCACAACCAAGGCACTAAACACCCATCACCTCCACAATTCTCCTGTGTGTGTTTATGTTCCATCTCCACAACCAAGGCACTACACATCCACCACCTCCACAATTTTCCTGTGTTCCTTTGTGTTTTGCTTTGTTTCATTTTGTCTGGTTTTGGTAAGAAAGCTAGCATGGGGTCTATCCTCTTAACACGTGTTAAGACTCACAGCACACGTGAGTCCACGGACGTGCACCGCACCGCCGTTACTGTAAACACCATGTAGTGCCGCAGGTCCCAGATCTCACTCATCATGTGTGACTTCAGCTTCGTACCCACTGAAGCTGGAGCAGGTGACCACTGGTTGTCAAGGCCGCCCGACGTCGTGGCAGGCGGGTCCCGTTGGGCATCGTGGCCACGGTGTGGCGGGCCCTGCCTGCCTCTGTCACTTGCTACAGATACACGGGTGGGTCCTTGTGATGGACGTGTGACCGGGTAGGATTCTACACAGTGCATCATCCTTAGTCTCCACTGAAATTCCCAGGATTCCAGGCCGTCCACAGGCGAAACTTTAACTTTTTATGTGATTTGAAGCAGCAAGCCAATTCTGAAAACACATTTGAGCCTCTATCCACACATTAACCACAATCATGGGCCAAAATCAGCACGCACATCCGACACGTGGCATCTGGATTTACATAAGCCTGAACAGTAACCTAAAAACTTGTACTTACTGCTTTTTCTTCTTTCATTGGAAGGAATTCCAAGCTTGGAGAAAATATGCAAGCAATGTAGAAAGACCTCCCCCATCCCCAGATTCTTCTGTGTTTCTCTTCTCTCATTTGCTGTATCAGCAAGGAAGTAAGGAGAGGATGTTTGACGTCAGTCAGCACCTAAGCACTCTTAACGTAGGTTGCACATGCTGTGACCCTTTACCTGGAGTGCTTCAGTCCGTCAGGACGGGGTGCTGGCCCATGGAGCCACAGTGAGCAGCGTCTGCACGATGCCTCCGTCTGCTCTGGCACCGCGTGTCCCTCAGTCTGTTTCTTTAATGACATTTCCATTTTTGCAGAATAAAACTCCCTTCCAGTTTTTTACACAATGCCGGCCCCTCCCCCACTTTTTTCCAGATGTTTCCTTGTGGTTGGATTTGGGCTGTGCTTCCCCAGAATGAGCTGAGAAGAGCCTCCTGTCCTAGCTGGGCCCCGGCTGGGACCTTGGGTGTGACCGCTGGCCTTGTCTCCTGTTCTCTGCCTGCGTGGGCGTCTTCCCTCCACGCCAGAGACACCTGCGGGTGGACAGCAGCCTCCGGGGTCATGAGTACGGGGCTGTTCCCCTGCACATGCCTCTTGATAGCATTTCTTCATTATCTTGAAACCAGGAGAGTGTGTTCCCTGTTCCACAGTTAAATTTAAAAAGGGGTAATGGGAAGGATGTCCACTCACTCCCCTTTTGCTTTAATAAAACTGTTCTTAAATGGCCTGGGTCACCTTTGTCACCCTATAGAACCCTGCAGAGGACTCTGACTCCAGACTCCTCCTGGCCTCTGCAGCTGGGGAGGGAGGGGTTGGGACGCCCTGACCTGGGCAGGGGCTGTTTCAGGAGGTAAAGGGGCCGGGAGCCGGTGGGAACCCAGGAGCCCCTGCAGAGGGTGAGCCTGGGATGTCTGCTCCACTCCCCAGCACTGGGAGGCCCCGGCCCTCAGGAGGCCTTGCTGGGCTCTGCCCTCCCAGAGGCCTGAGCAGGATGGGAGCCTTGGGAGAAGGGAGAAGTGGGGCCCCCAACCCCCATCCCTCACTCAACCGGGACGGGAAGGTGGGTGCCCAGAAGGAGCTGAGGAACTTTTTCACCCTCCTCAGAGGAACAAGGGGGGCTCCCCAACCAGATGTCTGAGGGGAATCCCCATGCAGGGTCTGGGGGTGACCTGCCCACTCCATCTCAGTACTGGGACCAGCACTCCGATGGGTGCTCCAGGTCTGGGGAACCCACTCCCAGGCTCACCCTGCAGTTCACCCAGAGCCTCCTGGGTCTGGGGAGAGCCTGGCCCAGCACTGTGAGAGGGTCTCCCAGCAGGAAGTCCAGGTCCTCACCAGTGTTACTTAGGTAAGGAAAAGGCTGGAAAATACCTGAGATGGTAAAAGTCAGCTAAGCCTGCGCACCTGTACTCATGTTCTGTGATGTTGTGGTGAATTAGAGCTTCTCCCTGAATTCCTTGGGGACAGTTTTCCTGCAAGTTTGTGTTTTCTAATTCTTACAGATTCCTAAGGACTGTTTATAGGAACTATTGAGCCTAATTTTTTAATAGGAAGCCATATATCTTCTACAAGATTGTGAAGATGAATTTCTATTCATTGACACTGCTCATACCTTACTAGCTATGCTCCTGATCAAGTCCTAATTAACCCACTTTACATAAAGAAATGATGCAGATTTTATTAAAGCTACTGATGTAGTTATTAATAAAGCTGCACTCCTCCTATAAGTGTATTTGTAAGAAAAATTAACCCAACAGTTTAAGTTTTAAACATTCAAGAGCTGTAATTCTACTGTGCTTGCCCTTTGAAATTCTGCTTTAGTTCCTAAGTTCAGTTCTTTGCCCCAAGACCCACGGCGACCACTTTGGTGAAGGGAACATGAACAGCTGAACCAAATTTACCCAAAAACCCAGAGTTTAACGCGGTGCGCTTGACCTCTCACCACAGGGGAGCCCACCTGCTGATCGGGTTCAGGGGCTCTGCCAAACTCAGGGTGTGCCCCCAAGGCCTGGCACAGCTCCCATGACTGCCCGGGGGTCCCATGGCCACACTGAGAAGCAGCTGATGTGGCTCCCACTCCGCCCATTGCGGGACCCAGGCCCGTGGCCACGCTCACCACGAGGGCAGCAGAGGTGGGTCCTGAGTGCCTGGGAGGGAGAGGAAAGAGGCTTTGTCGGATGCCCAGTTCTGCTGCCCTGCTTCCTGAAGATGACCAAGTGCTCACTCCCCGGACCCTCTCCCTGACCCTCTTTTGGTCCCGCTGCCCAGCACCCCATCCCCTTCCACTAGGAAAACGCTGTGCTGGAGAGACAGGCCCTTCTCCCCGATTGTCTGGTGACTTGTGGGCTTGTGACTTGTGGACTCCCTCTCCGGACGCCAGGCAGCCACTCACCCCTCAATGTCACCAAAGCCGGGTCTCACCTGATAAAATGCCACCTCCACTGTCTGGAGGCCAAGCATTTGTGCCACAGGCTTCCAGAGTTCAGGTCCCAGCTGGAGGACGCTTGAAAGAGAACGTTCCTGTCATCAAAGACCAGTGAATACTTTTTTTCCTTTTTTTTTTTTTCCTTGAAAAATCACTTGATAAAGTGAAAGCAAGTTTATTAAGAAAGTAAAGGAAAAAACAATGGTTACTTCACAGGCAGAACAGCCCTGAGAGAAATTATGACAATTTCTTGATTTCATGCTAAACAAGGGGTGGATTATTCATGAGTTTCCTGGGAAAGGAGTGGGCAATTCCCAGAGTTGAGGGCTTCTCCCCTTTTTAGGCCACATAGAGTAACTTCCTTGTGTTGTCGTGGCATTTGTAAACTGTCATGGGGCTGGTGGCCCTGTCTGCAGACCTCAGGCCACCTGCTAGCCCTGCGGCCTCCGGGCTCAGGGGAAGCCCAGCTGTGAGTTGGGGACTTATCCAGCCCTCGATGGGAGGGTGGGAGCAACTCCCTTCCCGGCCCCTACAACCAGGCAGGAATGGAGAGAACTCCTCCTTGTCTTCTTCCTATTCATTTAAGAAACAAGACGCACCATGAGATGTGAGGCTCCTGCCCTAAAATATTTTTAGCTGCAAAACATGAAAGATTAACAAAAAAACAAGAGAGAGAGAAAGAAAGGAAGGAGGGAGGAAGGCAGGGAGAGGGCTCCAGGTGTCCACACCCTTCTGGGGCAGGTGTACATCCTCACATTATTGCAGCTGGCAAAGCTGTAGCTCACCTAGCCCAAAACCTGCAAATTTGCACCTGAGAAAAGTGAAGCTTAAGGACACTAGGCAACCTGTGTGTAGACCTTCAGCAACATTCAAAGCTGGGTGGCTGCTTGCAGGATGGAAACGGGATCCGGGTGTGAAGAGCACTTTAAACTGGGTGGGACGCGTGGACATGACACAGGGCCAGCTGGAAGGAGCCTCAGAGGCCACATAAAAAAGTAAAATAAAAAGGCCTACGGGTCAACACTGGCACTGTTCTCTTTAATGAACAACGCCCCTGCCTCCATCCCTGCATGTTGTATGAGGGTGTGTCTAATGGAAGAATTAATATTAATAAGCATAAAAGAATGCTAGAAATAGTAAAATCCATTTCCCTATGGCCATAGTAATATAGATTCAGATAAGAGTTATCTATGGATGCAACATCATTGGGTAAAAGATGATTGGTGAATGACATATTTACATAGCATTGAAATGTCATCCCAGAGATGATATTATACATATCAATGCTTATTAATTTTAGAGCTAAGAAGTATTTTTAAATGAATAAACCTGGTGGACACCACTTTAAACAAAAGTTCAGCATCAGCATCGCCGCCGAGGGAGCAATCCAACATCCTGCTGCCATTTAGGGCACTGAGAAGGACCCAATACCACTTTTGTAACAATCCTGCCCCAGAAATTATTTATGCTGAATCTCATGAGAAGAACACACTCAATCCAAATTCAAGAGAATTTAGCAAAATAACTCTCCTGGAGGTTTTTTGTTTTGTTTGTTTGTTTTGAGACAGGATCTCACTCTGTCATCCAGGTTGGAGTGCAGGGGCACAATCCCAGCTCACTGCAGCCTCTGCCTCCCAGGCTCAGGTGATCCTCTCACCTCAGCCTCCTGAGTAGCTGGGACTACAGGCAGGCACCACCATGCCCAGCTAATTTTTAAAAAAATACTTGTAGAAATGAGATATCACTCTTTGTCCCCATCCAAAGCTCACCTTGAACTGAATTAATCCCCACATGTCAAGGGTGGGGCCATGTGGAGATAATTGAATCATGAGGGAGGTTTCTCCCAGACTGTTTTTGTGATAGTGAGTAAGTCTCATGAGATCTGATGGTTTTATAAATGAGAGTTTTCCTGCACAAACTCTCTTGCCTGCTGCCATGTAAGATGCAATTTGTTCCTCCTTGCCTTCTGCCAGCATTGTGAGGCCTCTCCATCCATGTGGAAATGTGAGTCAATTAAACCTCTTTCCTTTAGAAATTGCCCAGTCTCAAGTATGTCTTTATTAGAAGCATGAGAACAGACTAATACAGTTACCCAGGTTGGTCTCTGGGCTGAAGTGATCCTCCCGCCTCAGCCTCCCAAAGTACTGGGATTACAGGCATGAGGCACTGTGCCCAGCCCTGTTCTGGAGTATTCAAAATGCCAATATCGTGAAAGATGTAGGAAAGTGAGCTCACAGTAGGAGCCTGAACACAACTTAAAGTCCAGGAAGGAGCCCGTGGAGAAGAAGATGTGATCGGAAAACCAGGCTGCGTAGGAGAATGTGCTTGTTACCAGGAGACAGGTACTGAATTACCTAGGGCGGATGTGCAGGAGAATGTGCTTATTACCAGGAGTTAGATGATGAATTATCTAGAGCGGATTGTCTCGATGTCTGCCAATAATGCTCCAGTTATTCAGCTAAAATCTTCCAAAATGTGTGTGTGGTAAAATGTTAACAATTTGTGGGTCTGGTGAGAGTGAAGGGTGTTCCGCGTTCAATCTGTAGAACTTTCTGAAGGCTGAGTTTTTTCTTTTGGCCACAATGGTATAGTGACTAGTACCCTGTAATGTGAAATTTTTCTTAAAGTAGCTTGAGAACAAGTTTATTAACTCAAACAAAGAGGGAAAGAGGAAGAACCGCATGTCTTCATATGAGATATTTTGACAGAAGGATATTTGTGTTGAAAATATGGAGCTTGAGATGGGATCATGGCTGTATACGCCGGTGGCGTGACTACCAAAAGACTGTGACTACACACTTCACTTCTAGGTTACTCAGGAAGGTGGAGTTTAAGGAGCAAGAGGCCTCCTGAGAGGATTGTCAGGCCGACCTGTGAAAGATGCAGGCTCAGCTGGCATTTACAGCTGGCATTTACAGCCACATCTTTCCCCACAGACTTAAAGTTAGTGTTTCAGATACAACCTCAATTTTGTGCTTTCAAAACAAAAGCAAAACATTTCCATGTACAAGTTTAAATATTTTATTGGTTTAAAGGAGACTTCATTTCTTGAAGACAACATATGCTGTTTCTCTATTCAGAAATCCAGACCATAAATTAATCCATACTGATGAGGAAACAGACAACAATTATTAGGTAATAATTACGAATTACATTAATTGGTAATGACCAATAATTACTGCCAATATTATTCCAGCTCTCTGCAAAACAAGACACTCATTCTCAGAAATAATTCTTACCCCTAACAATTCCACAAAAGAATACGACTCACATTAATCCAGGAAGAAATACTATGTCCATCTCAGGAAGGAGCACCACGTCCGTCTCAGGAAGGAGCGCCACGTCCGCCTCCTCAGGAAGGAGCGCCACGTACATCTCCGGAAGGAACACTACGTCTGCTACTATGTCTGCCTCAGGAGGGAATACTATGTCCCTGGCAGGAAGGAGCACCAACGTGGTTAATCCCAGGCACGAGCACTTCTGCCAGTCTTTCAGTCATCTCAGGCATGAGTTCTAATCTTGTTAATGTCAGTAGTGAACACTACCACTGTTACGCTTGAGAATGGGTACAAACAACATTGGTCTCAGAAATGGGCACTACTGAGATACTTTTGTTTTCTAAGAAAATTAAGTCTAAAAAGGGATTTTTATGGGATTGTACATATACTTCTCTAGAAAGAAGTAACATAAAGGTGCTTCCACCAAATAACTTTTCAAGGGAAAGTCAGCTGACCTGCATATTAACTATAATAGATGAAATTAACAAACGTAACCACACTGCCTGAAGTAGACGTCCCTTCTCCTCAGCTGGGTAGATAGGAGATCTCTCCAAACATGTTAAAAGCCACTAGTTCTTCTATGTTTACCAGAAGGGATGTTCTATTTCACTTCCTGAACTTTTCCCTAACATCTTTGATTGCTTGATATTTAAAGAACACATCACTGGACAGATTTTTTTCCAGTATTAGAATCTCTTTTTGCTTGTTATTGCCTGTTTTTTTTTTTTTCCTTCCTGTTACAAGATCGATTAAAAATAGACCTTCACAGTCAAGAGTCTGGAAGTAACTCTTGGAGACAAATCCTCACACTTCCTCCTCTCCCTTTCACTCTCCCTGAATGTTCCATGTGGATTCAAAACAGCCATGGTGATACCGTTCCCTGGTTTCCTTTCTTCTTACCCTCATGTTCAGAGCCATGAGTCATTTGATAATATGCCTCATTATGCCCTCAGCATTTAAAGATGAACATTTCCATTTCAAACTTCCTTCTTTCATGAAAATATTTGCTTCCTGAACATAACTGATGAGTTACAAGAGGTTGTTAAGTAGAATGCAATCAAAGGAACACAAAGTGAAATAGAAGAATATTTTGTCCACAGTAGATTAGGATCATGTGAAAAATCAAAGGGAATAAAAAATGAGTGAGCTTTGTTTTCCAGCTGGGAAAGGCGTTGGCCGGGGGTAACATCCCTGGGATGAGGAGATTGCAGGGCCCTGGGCAACCGTGCCCCATGGGCATTTCCTGAATTCTCTGCCCATTCTTGGTCTTCCAGTAGACAGCTGGGTTCACCTGCAGCCTGGGTATTGGTGAGGAATCTGGTGCCTCGAGGCAGGAGCGCCAGGAAGCAGCTGAGATGGGAGAACGCTTTCCTCCCGCACTAGTGATCTGGGTCCTCAGGTGCTTGGTGTCATGGAGGCCAAAACAGTGGCCTTCCTTCCTCAATCATCATTGCCCTTTGACAGGCTCAGCCAAGAAGTGGGCGAAGCCCTAAGTGGGACCTGGTTTCATGCATTGCTAACAACCCGGAAGGATCGTCATTATTTTAATCCATGTTTCATAGACGAGGGACTCGGGAAGGCGTCATTACCTGGTGGTCGGTTAGCTTTTGCTGGGTGGCAAACCACCCTAGACCTCGAGATTTAAAGCCCCCGTTTGCTTACCTCCTGCTTCTGCGGTTGGACAGCTTGACCTGGGGCAGCCGGGGCTCTTCTCCCATCTTTGCTGGGCTTCCTCCTGTCTGTGGCGTGTGGGACAGGAAGGAGGAGGTACATTGTAAAGCTACAGAGACAGCTGGGTAAGCAGAGACACATTTAAAACGTGATTAAATGCTTGATTTTCAATATAATTTGAAAACTGAAATTGATGGGAAAAAAATTCTAAAAAATGAGTTCTGGTCAAAATTATTTACATTAATAAATGTTTTCCCGAAAAATCTTATATGGTTAATAAAAATGCAGAATGCTAAGAAACTAGTTGTTTCCTTCAACATTGTTGACATTTTGAAAGCACCTTTTGATGCTTTTCTATAACAGATGAGGAAATAAAAAGTAACCCCCACATAACCTTTATTTCACTGCCTAATTTGTATAGGCGGCACTTTCATTTTTAGATTTCAAAATACGTGACATTTATGCTTTTATGCTGCAGGGATTATTCATATGGTTTAGGCTTAGTGTATCTTAAATTACCTCAAAATAATGGTGCACAGTTTACCTCCAGTTCTTTTACATGATGTCACCATTTCTTAGTTATTATTTCATTTTTTATATTGTTTTATTTTTATTCAAGTAACTTTAATAATAATTTTTGGGTTTATATACTGATGATGGAAAACCCAAATGCTGCCAAAGTATTTTTAAAGAAGTTAATTCTGAGTGACTGTGGCCTGGGGAACAGTCTCAAGAGGTCCTGGGCGTGTGCCTGCGGCCATTGGGTGACAGTTTGGTTATTTCAGGGGGACAGGAATTGCAGGTGAAATCATAATCAATACATCAGCTTACCCCAAAGAGGCAGAACATCTCAAAGCAGGGCCTTCCAGGAGACAGGTGGCTTGTAGGGATTCTCGAGCTGGCAGTTGGTTGAAAGGGTTAAGCTGTTGTCTAAAGACAAAGTCAGGAGAGAGGGACGCTGGAGTTGAGATGGACAGTCTGCAGCTGTCACAGGACCCTGGTCCACACTCAGGCTGGAAAGTCGGCCACATGGTGCCAGCTTAACACAGAAACTCCTTTAACAAGATGTTATGGTCCCAGGCCTCTTAGATAGAAGTTTGGGCAAGAGAAAAAACAAAAATAAAACAAAAATAAAAATAAAAAACGAAGGAACAGAGTTTAGTCCTCGATACCTTGAGCTCAAATCCTTTAAAATTTAGAAAAATCGGTGGAATAAGATTCTTCTGTGTCAGTCTCCTGAGATCTCTGCCTAAAATGCCTTTGTTTCTTCTGTCATGAGACTCTGTAGGGAGTTTCAGTCCTGCCTGGATTTCCTCTGTGCATGTTCAGTTTTAAATTTATTTTATAATCATTTTTCTGCTTAACTTAGCAATTTCACTGGGACATTCTTAGGCTGAATGTTTTGTATCACTTATTTCCTGGGAAATAATTTAGGCCACAAAGGTATTTATTTAATTGAGTCTTTAAATATTATATTCTGTTCAAGTTTTTTCTTACCTTTTCAGAAACATCAGCGATCTTTTCTCAAATCACTCTGTTCTTTTGGGTGTGGAATTTGCCTTTGAAGCTTCCGTTCCCTGCTCTTGTCTCCTTTGCGGTTCTGCAGTCCCATCTTTAAACGCATACGGCTCCTTCTGGAGAATCTTTCGGGGAGGCCACCCTTGCTTTATTTCTTTGAGACCAGGGCCAGCTGTTGGCTGAAGACCCCCCCCTTGCTGGGGCCGTCCCTTGCAGATGTGGTCGTGGGCCTGCATCTCACGGCCCGTCCCTCCGTGGGGGTGGGTGGTCATGCAGAGAGCCCTGCAGGCAGGTGTTGGCAGTCCTCACGGAATAATGTTATTCTCTGCTAGAGTTTAGGGTGACATTTGGGGATCTGGGGTGGTGGTGTTCATTTGACCAGCTCAGGGTTTCTGTTTGGGTTTGTTTTATTGTAAGCCTCTCCCCAAATCTGCCTGCTCCTCTTGTCTCCAGGTCTCTGTCCCTCGTACACAAGATTTGTTAGTCATTCTTCAGGGCAAACCACTCACAGGATGCAGCCACTTCTTTAGTTCATTGAAGACAGAGATTTTCCTCCATTCTTTTTCTATCTTTTGTTCAGTAAGACAGACTGATTACAATTCTTGTTGTGAATAAAGTAATACTAACAACAACAACAAAAAATCAGGTAAACTCACAGCTGTCACAGCAAGGTGCTCCTAGGCAGGCCTTCCACCTTCCTCCAGACCACAGGGACGCTCCCTGCACTGCCTGTTGGCCACACCGCCTGGGTGGTGCATTGCAGGCACCCCAGGCTGGGGGAGGACAGGCCAGGTGGCGTGCACAGGTGAGAGGGAGCCTGGATTCTGCAGTGGGGCGGCTGGGCATTCAGACATGTCCTAGGGAGACTGGGGAGCAGGTACACACTGACATTTTTCATTCTGGGAACTTATTTTCTATCAAAGTGTGTTTTACTCTACTCTACCCTTTATGCCAGAGACAGGCAATTATGAATAGAGAGAGAAGATTCTGTTTTTGTGGATAAGCGAGTCTATAAATGAAGCCTGCTGGTGCATATTTATATTGTTTCTGCTACTCAGCTGATGAAAGGATCATCTATCTTAAAGTCATTTCAACAAAGGTGGTTTCAAGCCTTAGATCTGTTTAAATTAATTTTGGGGATGGTTTGCAAAGGAGGTTTTGAAATGAAAACAAAGACCTATCTAAAGGATTTATTTCCATTGTCAAAAACTTAAATGAATATACATTTATATAGTCTTAGCTGCCTTTCTTGGACCAAGATGCAAATCTATGTCTTTAATCCTTTCCATATTTTAGGACAAGTTGGCGTGTCTATAGTTATAGAACTTTGCAATTTATTTTATACCTTTAGTAGTTGAATGTTACTAGAGAATATCATCAACTTGACCATTTTACCCCTTTATAAGCTCCAAACTCTCAACAAAGGCAATGACAGCAAATAAAATAAAGCCAAATAAACTTTGCAAACTTGAATATAGTGTTTACATTTTTCTCCCTTTGCTTGCAGTGGTCTGATTTTCTTAGCAATCCACCATAAAGTGGCTCTCTGTAAGACGATAGCCTTATCCCAGTGATCTGGCTGGTGGAGGTGCCTTCAGGCCCATGTGGGGTCACATGAGGCTTCCTTGATCCCCTAACCCTTGGCTTCTCCAAGACCAGGAGAGTGGACACAGCAGATGGAAAGGGCTCTCCAGAAACCTTACTCTTTAGAGACTCCAGGCCGTTCTTGATGGGGTCAGCAATTCCTAGGCCAACGGGAGAAGGACGATAGCTCATAATTGTTGATTTCATTCCTTGTAACAACGTACCCTTGAAAATGCTTAATGAAGTCTTGGGATTGACCCACCCCACATCAGTACCTGAGATCTCCGAGATTTCGTTTAGGCAAACTCAGATATGTTTGGCTCTCTCCATTCTAGAGGAGATTTTTGAAACTCTCAAGTACTCGGATAATTCTAGACTACACAAGAACACTGGGTTGCATGCCAGGCCTCAGAGGTCCCTCTCGCTAACTCCTGTTGGTTTCTTCACGTGCACTGAAACTGCCAACGTTCCTGTGGGTTATTTCCATCTGGAGCACTGTGTGGTTGAGCTAGTGAGCAATCCTATAAATTGTACGAATCCCTCAAATACAAACCCTGCATAATCCTTCACAAAAACAAGCCGGCCTGAGCCTGCCCTTCCTGGGGCCAAGAATGCATCTCTCTTTTCCCACACTGGGAGGGACTCAGGGCACAGCAAACGCCGCTGGCACTGAGGATCTCAGGGGTGAGTAAATGCTGCTGGCATTGAGGATCTCAGGGGTGAGTAAACGCTGCTGGCATTGAGGATCTCAGGGGTGAGTAAACGCTGCTGGCATTGAGGATCTCAGGGGTGAATAAGTGACTTCCTAAAACCCAGCAGTAGAAGATCAGTGCTGCCTAATCTTCCTCAACCTAGGGCCTGACGTGATCCAGCTTCTGGAGAGACCAGCTGCGCTTAGGAGGTGGTTAGGAGAAGTGGGAAGCAATCTTGCAGGAGCCTGGAATTTGAGGTGAAAATGAGAGGAAGATGAAGAGGACAATGGGACTCTGTCACCACAGGCCTTGGGAGCCAGGGAAGTCCCAGCGCTGCTAGAAACATGGGAGAAGGTGAGTTAATCACTGCCGCCAGGTTGTGAGAGGTTTTACTTTGTGTTCATTTTATACTCAAAGGCTGTTGAAAAATCAAAACTGAAAAAGAAATTAAGGGGATTTTTCTCTCCAATGTATTTTCTCTTTTCTGTTCCTCCTTGGTTACTGTCTGCAAAACTGAAAGTGACTTCTAGCTTGAATAGGCAGGACTGTCCCGACGCTGTGGTGAAGAGGTGAGATAGGGTCTGTGTTCTGCTGGCAGACAGATGGACCGGCGATTAACAAAGGACTGTCCCGTTGTAGACGCGGAAAGGAGCAGAGAGGGTAGCTCGCAATCTTCTACTTTAGTTTTTTCCTTTCATTTGTTTCTTATGGAAGTAAAAATTGCAATGAATTGCACAATTTGATGTACATTTGATGAGTTTTGAAAAATGTATCCACCCATTTAACCACCTCTCCCACGAAGACAGAACAGTTTTATTCTCCTAAAATGGGTACTGTGCTTTCTCCCTGCCAAAAGGAAACAACACAGCCCTCAGTCTTAACTCTTCTCATTTGTATCACCACACATTCATTCTGCCTGTGTTGGTGCTTCCTGCAGATGAAATTGAATGCAATGTAGTCTGTTCTCTTGTGTCCCACATAGTGTTTCTGTAAGTAATCCACGCCGTTGCACCCGTCACTGATTCATTCCTTATCTTCTGGGTGGTGTTTTCGGTATTGCACAGTTATACTGTGATGTGTGTCCCACAGGCTGAGAATGCATTTTACATTTTAAAACGTTGGAAAAATCAGAATAATACTATTTTATGACATATGAAAAGTATATGAAATTTAAATTTTAGTGCCCGTAAGTAAAGTTTATTTGAACACAGCCACGCCCATTCGTGTGTGGACGCTGCTGGTGCAGGATGGCAGCCACAGTGGAGGGCAGTGGCGTGGGAGATCACACCGCCTGCAGGCCGGAAATAGGTACCCTCCGGCCCTTTGCAGAAGTTTGTTGACTGACCCCCGGCTTGGCTAATTAATTTAAACATTTATTCCTTCCTAATATAATCACTTAAATGTATAAATTTCCCCGTGAGCCCCACATTAGCTGCATCCCACACATTTCGGCATGCTGTCGTGCGTCACCAGCTTGAAATATTCTCGAGTTTCCCTTTGGATTTGCACTTTGACCCAGGAGTCTTTTAGACGTGTGTGCGGTGTTTTCTAATATGGAGGAGTTTCCTATATATTTTATTAACTTTTACACTGATTTATTTATAACCAGAGAGCATAAATGCATCATTTAAACCTTTTGAAATTTACTGAGACTTGCTGCCCAGCTTGTGGTCTATTTGGGGACCATTCCGTTTTTACTTTACTGGGATGCGTATCCTACAGGTTTTGCACTAAGATGCTCTGAGTATTTCAGTTAAGCCTCGGCGCTCTGTCTTATCTCTCAGTGCTTTGTCCCCTTGCTGATGCTTCTGTCCATCAAGTACTGAGACTCAGCTGTTAACGTTTCCATTGCGAGTGTGACTCTCTCCGTTTCTCCCTTTAGTTTTGGCAGTTTTTGCATCATACCTGTTGAAGCTCCATGAGTAGGTACACACCCGTAAGATTTGTGAGTTTTCCTGGTACTGACCAGTCATTATCACTAAGCATTTATTTTGATCTCTGATAACACCAGTACTTCCTCGCAGTGATGTCTGTCAGTCTGAGGCTGATGCCACGCCCGCCCTCTCAAGCCCACGGTCTGCAAGGTGCCTCATCGCCATCCTTTCATTCAAGCTGTGTATTTAAAATTGCCATCATGTAGTTGAGTCTCCATCTTCCATTTAGCCTTAAAGAAAACTTTTTACTAAAAAATTTAAGTCATTTACTTTATTATTAATTAATTACTTTTTTTGAGGCAGGGTCTCTCTCTGTCACCCAGACTGGAGCACAGTGGCAGGATCATAGCTCACTGCAGCCTCCAACTCCTGGGCTCAAGTGACCCTCCAGCCTCAGCCTCCTGAGTAGCTGGGACGATAGGCACCTGTCACCACACCCAGCCAGTTAAAAAATGTCTTCATAGATGAGGTCTCCCTATGTTGCCCAGGATCTATTCACTTTAAATAAATGATTGATGTTGTATGACCAGTTTGCTGTGTGTTTTGTATTTGACACATTTAACTTTGGTCCACATTTTCCCCAACCATCTGCAGTTATTTCTTTCAGAGTTCTGTTGTAGCTCCTCTGTATTTCATTATCTATAACCTTTTAAATGTGTTTGCTCAAGGAATTACATCTATCCTGAACTTATCACAGTCTACTTAGATTAATGTAAAATTAAAAATTTGACAATTGTAATAAAATTCAGTGTAAAATTAAGATGTTTACCATTCAAAATTCTCTTTACTCTTCTATTTTCTGTGCTCAATCATCTGTTTTACATATGTATATGTGATACATCTCGTACATCTTTCGCATTAAACAATAATTTGTCTTTTAAGGAAATTAAAAGAAAGTTTTTTATGTTTATTCCTATATTTACTATTTTTAGCGTTCCTCTTTCTCATTTGTAAATCCCAGTTTCCACCAGGGCTTATTTCCCTAGGCCTTCATTTACAATGTATGTAGAATTTTGCTGCAGACAGAATTCTTGGTTCTCAGTGTTTTATTGTTATTTTTCTTTCAGCATTAAAAATGCACTCCCTTGCCATCTGCCCCCAGTGTTTCTGGAGAGAGTCTGCTATCATTCCACAGCCTTTTTACTTGACTGTGATGTTGTTTTCCCCCAGATGCTTTTTTATTTTTCCTTTATATTTGATCTTCATTTCTTTGACTACAATGTGCAGGTGTGGTTTTCTTTTTATTAAACTCACATGGTTTTGCTGAGTTTCTAGGATCTATAAGTTAATATTTTCACCAAAACTGAAAAAAATTCAAACATTATTTTAAAAATATTTTTATTTGCTCCAATTTTTCTCCTTTTCTGGAGCTCCAAGTATGTGCACGTCAGATCACATGATGTTGTCCTAAAGTTCTGTACTGATACTCTTTTCAAGATTTTTCTATGTTTTATCCTGTTCTTCAGATTGGATAACTTCTTTTGATCTGTTTCAATGCACTGCCACTTTCACTTGCCACCTTGCATCGTTTTTTGAGTCTATATAAATGATTTCTGTCGCCTCCCTCATTTTTTGAGTCTATGAATGATTTCTGTCGCCTCCCTCAGAAGAGTGATGATGTTAGTCTAGCAGGTGTTTGAGTGGAGGCTGCTCACCATCGACTTCGTACGGGGGATGATTTGGCTTTGCCCTAACTTTGGTTAGAATTGTTCGCTCCATCCAGGGCTTCAGCCAAAGCCTGAATTAATCCAGTGTTTATTAGTCATGGAAAGGAAGGAGCAAACTCATGCTTTCCACCAGAAAATATCAGCCTCCCCGAAACCCCGTGAACCTGGATGGGAATGCCGCAGTGGGTCTTTCACTGATAAGGTCAGCAGAGGCCTCTGTGTGAGCGCAGACCATGGGGGTGACGGCTCTGCATTGAATTACATCCCCCCGAAAATTCATATGCTGAAGTCCTGACCCCAGCTCCTCAGAATGTGACCTAACTGGGAAATAAGTTTCCTGCAAGAGTGCTTGGTGGAGAGGAGGCCGCCAGTCTAATGCAGTACGACCGGTGTCCTCACAGAAAGGAGAGTGTGCACCGATGATGCACACGAGGAGAGCCCCACGTGACGGTGAAGGGAGATCAGGGCGAGGCTGTTCGTGCCAAGGACACTGAAGCCGCTGGTGAGACGAGCAGCTCGGGAGAGGCAGGAGCAGATCCTCCTTCCCGGCCTCCCTGTGAAACCGTCCCGCTGACACCTCAGTCTCTGACTTCCAGCCTCTAGAACTTGTGAGACGGCAAGTTCCCGTTGTTAAACAACAGCCCAGCACTGATACAGCTGAAGAGAGGACGGAGGTTGGGTGACGCCTGTGGGCCGGGTGCCCATGTGGAGAGCACCGTGGCGATAGCAGACGGGCCAGGTGCCCATGCGGAGAGCACCATGGCAATACCAGAACCGAAAACCTTCAAATGCACTTATCCTTCGACCCAGACCCAGACATTGTGCTTCCAGATGGTGTTACACAGAGGCCCCTCCATGCAAACTGTGCCGGAACAGTCAGAGGCTCCTCCGTGCAAACCATGCTGGGACAGAAAGGCGAGACCCGGCCAGCTGACTGGCATGGCCTCTGCTGCTCGGCGGCCTGCAGGCACAGGTCACCTTCCATGCTGACCTGAAACACAAAATCATTGCCGTATTTATCAGAAGCCAGTTGCTGGACACACTGTCACACTCTACCCTCAGCCCAGCCTTTATCCCACAAAAATGGAGCGACCTCCAGCCACAGCACCGTGAATGCTCAATACCTCCTCCTAAATGTGTGTGTACTCAGGGGCCCACTCTCTGGAGAGCCTTCAGAGAAGTCTTTATAGCCGTATTTGCAGAGATTAGAAACTACTTGAAACTGTTGGAATATAACTTCCCTTCCCCCGCTCCAATCCTAAAACATAACGTCCAACTCATTTAAATAGCAGGCACCTTGTTGTCTGCTTGTCATGAATGACTTCCTGAAAATTCATTTTTAAGTAGGCCTGAGTCCCCTCTATTTCTGCAGAAGTTTATACTCGTTAAACTCAAAAGCAAGTTGCGTTTACCTAAAGGAGAAAAAAGAAGCAGCCAGATGATGCACTGTTCAAATGAGTGGTTTTTAACCCACATAACTCCTTTTTAACCCCCCAATTCTAAGCGTCATGACAAAGAGCTGATTTGCAAATGCTGCTTCTGATGGGGGCGTGGGGTTGGGGTTGGAAATCTCCACTAGGAGCCAGTCTCTGTGCTGGGAGTTTTTCCTTCCTTCCTCAGGGCCTCTCCTCTGCTTCCCTTCCTCCAACTGTTATTTCCTCCCGTTAAGAGGGTTTTGGTTAAAACTGCAACTGCAAAGACACAGCCGTATACCAAGGCCATTGGGTATAGCTTTTGCTGTTGCATAAGCGTTTCTCAGATGTGAGGACCAGCGAGAGAAGATGCTAATTGATGGCATTTGCAGTCGTGTCTAGGAAATACGTCTCTACAAACTGCAGACAGAGTATTTTGAGGGAGGGCTGCTCTAAGGACGGAATTGTAATGCAGCTCAGGGGGGGTCGGAGCTATTTTGCATTTACCTGTGGAGATCGGGCCCTCCGCGCACAGTAAATCTTCTCAGAGAACCCCCTCCAAAGTCAGAGACTCTCCAGATGTCCCTTTAAGGATTCATCAGGCCCTAAATCACACGGCTGACCCGGATTTACTGCAAATCGGCTTCACCTACACGGGGTGCTACATGTCGGTTCACGGACAGGTTGGAAATTTATGGAGCAGAGGGCAGCCGAGGGGCTGCCTCCGACGCCTGCAGCTGCTGGAGATTGACTGCGGCTCTGTCAGGTGGAGAGGAGCTACGGTCTGCACACCGGACCGGCATAATTCTCCCCAGATGGGGCTGCAGCTCGGTTAGGAGGCCGTGCCCCCTGCCCCCACCTCTCGTACTAAAATATGTCAGGAGCATTTTGTTGTTGCCATGATGATTTACACGATGCAGAAACCAACGGCGTCCGTCACAGCCTCTGTTCTCTGGACAGACGCCGCGGTCACTTCAGCCCCTCCCTCGCGGGGTGAGCGCGTCCCCCACCCTGGGGGGCCCGGTGGGAGTGAAGTCCCCGAAGGGCGTAGAAAAGAGCCGATATCAGGGTCTGGCCCTCCACCGAGAGGGTGCGACGGTCACCTGCCGCCCACATCACCATCCGCCACAGCTGCGTCTGGGACCGATTCCCAGCCCATCCCGAGAGCCTGAACCACTTCACAGAAGGACCAGGGTCTGGGGTTCGCTGCGAATGAACAAAAGTCAGTGGACATCATTTTGAAGACGTTTTCTGAGGCCCACGGTTGGCTGTCGGGGAACTTGTAGACCAAGCATTAGTTTCTGACGCTCCAGCTCTGGATCGGGGTGGGAAATGGAGATGGAGTTGAGACCCGCAGCAGGAGGGAGGCATGTCCAACACACACCTCAGAGCGCGTCCAGCGTGCCTGTCACCCGGGACACAGGCCCCAGAGCGCGTCCAGCCTGCCTGTCACCGGGCAACAGGCCTCAGAGTGCGTCCAGCCTGCCTGCCACCCGGGACACAGGCCTCAGAGCGCCTCCAGCGTGCCTGCCACCCGGGACACACGCCTCAGAGCGCGTCCAGCCTGCCTGTCACCGGGGAACAGGCCTCAGAGTGCGTCCAGCCTGCCTGTCACCCGGGACACAGGCCCCAGAGCGCGTCCAGGGTGCCTGTCACCGGGGAACAGGCCTCAGAGTGCGTCCAGCCTGCCTGTCACCGGGGAACAGGCCTCAGAGTGCGTCCAGCCTCCCTGCCATCCGGGACACAGGCCTCAGAGCGCCTCCAGCCTGCCTGCCACCCGGGACACAGGCCTCAGAGCGCCTCCAGCCTGCCTGTCACCGGGGAACAGGCCTCAGAGCACGTCCAGCGTGCCTGCCACCCGGGACACAGGCCTCAGAGCGCGTCCAGCGTGCCTGTCACCCGGGACACAGGCCTCAGAGTGCGTCCAGCCTGCCTGTCACCCGGGACACAGGCCCCAGAGCGCGTCCAGGGTGCCTGTCACCGGGGAACAGGCCCCAGAGCGCGTCCAGCCTGCCTGTCACCGGGGAACAGGCCTCAGAGCGCGTCCAGCCTCCCTGCCACCCGGGACACAGGCCTCAGAGCGCCTCCAGCCTGCCTGCCACCCGGGACACAGGCCTCAGAGCGCCTCCAGCCTGCCTGCCACCCGGGACACAGGCCTCAGAGCGCGTCCAGCGTGCCTGTCACCGGGGAACAGGCCTCAGAGCACGTCCAGCCTGCCTGCCACCCGGGACACAGGCCTCAGAGCGCGTCCAGCGTGCCTGTCACCCGGGACACACGCCTCAGAGCGCGTCCAGCGTGCCTGTCACCGGGGAACAGGCCTCAGAGCGCGTCCAGCGTGCCTGTCACCCGGGACACACGCCTCAGAGCGCGTCCAGCGTGCCTGCCACCCGGGACACAGGCCTCAGAGCGCGTCCAGCGTGCCTGTCACCCGGGACACACGCCTCAGAGCGCGTCCAGCGTGCCTGTCACCGGGGAACAGGCCTCAGAGCGCGTCCAGCGTGCCTGCCACCCGGGACACAGGCCTCAGAGCGCCTCCAGCCTGCCTGCCACCCGGGACACAGGCCTCAGAGCGCGTCCAGGGTGCCTGTCACCGGGGAACAGGCCTCAGAGCGCCTCCAGCGTGCCTGCCACCCGGGACACAGGCCTCAGAGCGCGTCCAGCGTGCCTGTCACCCGGGACACACGCCTCAGAGCGCGTCCAGCCTGCCTGTCACCGGGGAACAGGCCTCAGAGCGCGTCCAGGGTGCCTGTCACCGGGGAACAGGCCTCAGAGCGCGTCCAGTGTGCCTGCCACCCGGGACACAGGCCTCAGAGCGCGTCCAGGGTGCCTGTCACCGGGGAACAGGCCTCAGAGCGCCTCCAGCGTGCCTGCCACCCGGGACACAGGCCTCAGAGCGCGTCCAGCGTGCCTGCCACCCGGGACACAGGCCTCAGAGCGCGTCCAGCCTGCCTGCCACCCGGGACACACGCCTCAGAGCGCGTCCAGCCTGCCTGTCACCGGGGAACAGGCCCCAGAGCGCGTCCAGCGTGCCGGCCACCCGGGACACACGCCTTAGAGCGCGTCCAGCGTGCCTGGCACACAGGACAATTGCTGTGTGAGAGGATGCAGTTTAGCAATGACACTCTGTCCAACCTCACAGTTCACAGAGCGCTGCCATGTGCCTTTGAACCCTTCAGGCAGTCCTCAGAGGTGGGGTTCTAGGTCCCAGGGAACAGGAAGGAAGCTCCAAGGTGGCTCAGCACGACCGCCCGAGGAAGACCTTCTTGTTCCTCACCTGTGTGACGGCCACAGTCTCTCCTGCAGCTCCACATTTACTAACAGCTTTAAATATCCTTTAAACTCCTCCCATGCCTTCTCCTTATTGACATGTGATATGAATCCTTAGACCTGGAGGCCCTTCTGAGCAGATCTGGGTGGGGAAATGCCAGCCTGTGCTTCCGTGAAACTCAGCAGGTTCCACCTGAGGCACGTGGAGAGGTGACTGGATGTTGGTTAATTCAGGAAGTCACAGCTGTCTGCATGATTGTGGGCAATGCTGCAGTTTGATCGCTGAATCTCCAAACTTGTCAGGAGGACAAACAGCATCACCTATGTCTTTAATGTGTGCTGATTCCTGAAACCAACCCAAGGAGGGTACAAAAGGCAGGGAAGACACAGGCCTTTCCGAGGACACGTCCTGGCTGCAGAATACATTTTATGTAATATGAAAGTAAGGAAGGAGATCACTACTACTCCTGCTGCCCTCCTCCCCCGACCTTGCCTAGTTCACAAGACAGGAGGAAAGAGAGAAAGAAGCAAACGTAAGATAAATAGCCAGACAACCTAGGCACCACCACCCAGACCTAGGAGTTAAAACAAGTAATAATAATAAAATCAGCCCCTGACCTAAACTACTTGTGTTATCTGTAAATTCCAGACACTGTATGAAAAAAAGCATTGTAAAACTTTTTGTTCTGTTAGCTGATGCATGTAGCTCCCGTCACGTTTCCACGCTTGCTCCATTTATCACGACCCTTTCACGTAGACTCCTTAAAGTTGTAAGCCTTTAAAAAGGCCAAGTATTTCTTTTTCGGGGAGCTCGGCTCTTAAGACACGAGTCTGCCGACGCTTCCAGCCGAATAAAAAACCTCTTCCTTCTTTAATCCGGTGTCTGAGGAGTTTTGTCTGCGGCTCGTCCTGCTACAAAAGGAAAAATTTCAGGAAGAGAAAGGAGCCGTGGGCATGAAAGACTAGGAGGAGGTGGTCATAAAACCACTAACACATACGTTTCTTAAATGCTGTTTGTAACTTAATGTTTCTGAGATGAAATAAAGAAATCTGGAACTAAAATTTCTGGATTATTCCAGGGGGGTAAAAAATGTGGCATGGGGGCGTGTGGAAGAGAAGGATTTGACAGTTATCAAATCTTGTTTTTGAAAAATATATTTGGTTACATGTGAGTTTTGGACATTTAGAGAAAACAGTGGAAGGAAAGGCACAGAAATAATAAATTCCAAATCTCAGGAGAAACAGAAAAATATGGAGGAGCAACGAGGAGAAGCCAAGCCCTCCATCAGGCCGACATGGTGGAGAAAGTGAGGCGGGAAGAACAAACAGTCAAACAAATACGGCAAGAGCTTCCTGTGTGAGAACCAGACACGCAGGAGACCAGCCTCGGAGGCACGAGGAACGCAGCCGTGAAATACAGAGTTAACTTCTTTTCAAAGAGACATGAAAAAGACACACTTTCACCAGGAAATGACAGACGGGATGAATATCTAAATATCCGGAGTTTCAGTAAGTGGACCGGCATCCCTGGAGGAAAAGGGATGCTCTCAGTGCATCTCAGTGCAGGACGCCGAGGAAAGTAAATGTCAGTGTCTAATTAACGTGTAGGAAGAGCTTCGATCGCACTCGTAAATTCATGAACGCATGATAAAAGAGACAGCTTTTCATTTCATAGTACAACTTCATTTTATAGTAAATCTTGACAAATGCACAGGGAACAAATGTTCTTGTCCTTTGCTGATGGATTATGATCTGGGCTATTTTGGAGGACAGTTGGCCGTGTCCATCACAATTGGAAGTGGTCGTTTTCTTTATACACACAAACACACATGCAGCCCCTTGACTCCCACGTTGGGGGTAGGGGCCGGGATTACACACTGTCTGTGGGCAGAACGTCACAGAAGTCCGTCTGCCCAAGCTCTGAAACGCAGACAGTACCAAGGTAAAGGAGAGACGGCACACACCACCTCTCACGGAGTGATCCCAAGCATATTTTATATCCAGGAAAGGATCCTGTCGTTTATTACATATGGTCATGAATCATTCAATGTATTTTGCAAAAAGTTAATTTAAAAACTTGGAAAAAGTAAATAGCAACAGGTTAATGGCGGTGATTTTTGATTGGGAAGTGACAGACTCCTTCCCGCCCCACTCGCCCCAGGAACACCTGCCGTGTCTGCTCCAGCTCAGGTATGGGGCAGGATCACGTGTCCTCGGAGATCTGAACATCCTCTGCCCACAGGGATTGGGTCAGGAGTGGGAACATCACCCAGGTGACACTACCATGCCCGAGAGAAGACAGGCAAGGGCTTCACGTCATACACAAAAGCAGAACGGTATTAAAGGACACTGCTCAGTGGGTGACCTGGCCGAATAACTCAGCCACCTCTCATCAAATCGAAGAGCTTTCAGGGAAGGTGCTGGGATCTGTTAGCTCTGATGTGCAGCAAAGAGACCAACTGTGGCTTGGATGGGTGTGCACTCCAACTGGATGATGGAAAATGAAAGAAAATCATGGGAAAAGGTGAAACTTGAAAAATTCCTAGTAGTAACCTCAATTTGATCCCCAGTCCCTGGTGTTGGAGCTGAACTTGCAACGCAGACGAAGTCACAGGACGTGTGGCTTGGCCTGACTGAGCTCTGGGGGACCGTTGCATATGCTGGGGACGCACCACGGCCTTGGACTGCTGCACCTCAGACAGGCCTTGGTCCTCAGCCCAGCCACTCGGTGACCGCTCTCTCCAGTGACCAGGTCGGCAATCCCAGGAAGAGACCGAAGGCCCCAGGAGGCCACCGATGGCCCCGTGACACTCCTGCTCATAAACCCAACTGCAGCCCTGTGGGGTCTGTGTGCTTTACGGAATTTAAAATAAAGGAACTGAACATATTAAATCATCTGCCATGTTGGACTTGTTATTAAAATATGAATACTTTAAATTTGTATTTAATATTCAATTTGAAAAATTTAATTATTGATTTACTAGATATAAAAGAGAAATTAGGAGTTCATAAAAATAAATTTAGAAAAAACATTATATTTAATTTTTGAAAATTCAGGCAATTAAACACATAACTGCCAATCTAATAAGAATACTATTTATTTCGTGTATTGTCAATGATTTGAGAAAATAATATATATTTATATATTTAGTTTTTAAAGTCTTAGGGAATTTAAGTGACTAAAATGGCAAAAGAGGTTGTCTTTAAGGGAATTTAATCATTGAGTTTTTTATTTAATTCTGTGCTATTCAAAGAAGAACTTTGTTCTGTATTTAAGCAAAATGTTAGCTGGATGAGTCAGGCTAAAGATATAAGAAAAAGACGACTTCCAATCACAGTGTTTATTAGTCGGGTTGGCTACCAATCACAGTGTTTGTTAGTCGGGTTGGCTACCAATCACAGTGTTTGTTAGTCGGGTTGGCTTCCAATCACAGTGTTTGTTAGTCGGGTTGGGTGGTAATGTAAACGTACCTATTGACAGGAGTTTTCTGGACATGAAAACATTTACTGGGCTTTAAAATCCCTGGTGACAGCCGGGAGATCCCCACAGGGTCACCAGGGAGGACAGGAGGCCATGTGTTGGCCACAGGACCCAGGCCATCCTCAGAGCCCTGTAGGATCACCAGGGAGTGCCATGGGGAGGACAGGAGGCCACGTGGGAGCCACAGGACCCGGGCCATCCTCAGAGCCTCAGAGGGTCACCAGGGAGGACAGGAGGCCACGTGCAGGACATAGGACCCGGGCCATCCTCAGATCCCTGCAGGATCACCAGGGAGTGCCACGGGGAGAACAGGAGGCCACGTGGGAGCCACAGGACCCGGGCCATCCTCAGAGCCCTGCAGGCAGCTCTCCCGCCACTCCAAAGGGGACAGAGTGACTGTGTCCAGGAAGGGGTCCCCAGCACCTGCCTCTCCACACAGCAGACATCCATCCAGGGATAGGAGGTTGCATCCACACCTGCACTCCTTCCCTGTGTGGACATGGTGAGGACACTCCGAGCCTGGCTCTCTGGACACGCTCTGGGGAGGCCACTACTGTGCCGCCCTGGCCTGGAGGAAGCTGACTGAGGCCTGACTGCGCCCCGGCTCCTGGGTCCAGCCTGCACCATGCTGAAGCCCAGGCCAGCCTGGAGGAAGCTGGCTGAGGCCTGACTGCTCCCCTGTGCCTGGGTCCAGCCTGCACCATCCCGAAGCCCAGGCGCCAGCCTTTGCAGTGAGCAGGGAGAGCCCAGAGTCACCCAGGACGGCGAGGACCAGGGCACCATTGGCGCCTGGGGCCACCTGCTACTCATAACTGGGTAAACGTGATACAATGAGACAGTTTTTCTTTGTAGTAACTAGGTCAGATTTTATTAGAATTATTTGACACTTGCTGGTATTATCTTTTCGTATAAGTTAGCTTCATTAATCCAAAAAATGCATTATAGACTTTTTCTCATTTGTCAAAATTACATGTCATAGAGGAGTTTTGATGTGAGCTATTGGTCAGCATACAAAAACAGCTCAACTGTACACAATTATTTTATAGTAATTCCAAGTATGAGATTTTATTAGCACACATGCAGGTTCAAGTTTTTAGCATCTGTTAAAACCATGTTTAAGGTAGGAAGACCGACAATGCGATTAAATGCTGCCTGCCTCCTCGACGCCCCACTCGCCTCTCCCAGTCTTGAGGCATGTTTAGAAAACATGGCGACTGGTGTCTTAAGCTTATGTCAGTCATTCCACTATTGTTTTTGTTTGTGCTATCTATTCTTTCCCTCTTCTCTTCTTTTCTACCTTCTTTTGGATTTTTAAAAATCAATAAACATATTTTTAGAGTAGTTTTAGGTTTAAACATTATTGTTTAAGTGTTATCTTTTATAATTGGGAGGATATCAAGGTTTAAAATCTGAGATTGTCCAGTGTTGCCTTTCTGATCCCTGGGAATCTACGTTGAGGGATCCTTGCGGGTGGGAGCAGGCGGAGCTCTGTGTGTAGAGGCGGGTGGGAGCAGGGGGAGCTCTGTGGACAGAGGCGGTGGGAGCAGGGGGAGGTCTGTGGACAGAGGCGGGTGGGAGCAGGGGGAGGTCTGTGGACAGAGGCGGGTGGGAGCAGGGGGAGGTCTGTGGACAGAGGCGGGTGGGAGCAGGGGGAGGTCTGTGGACAGAGGCGGGTGGGAGCAGGGGGAGCTCTGTGGACAGAGGCGGGTGGGAGCAGGGGGAGCTCTGTGGACAGAGGTGGGGCACATTCTGCAAATGTCCAAGGCAGAGACACCCCCAGTGTCAGGCAGATTCCTCCTGAAGGTGGCCGCACTTGCACCTCCTCAGCTGGAGTCACGAGACATGAACTGTGGCCTCTGGCTGCTGAATGGGCTTCTCCCAGCCGACCCGTGGTGGCAGTTGGGGCAGCAGAGTCTTAGGTTTCCTTTGGGGCCAGTAGCATGTCGAGGCCCCTTCTCGCTCTCTGTGGCCTCACAGCCTCATTCCCGATTCACTTAGATTCTGCTGGTGTCTTCCGCACCCAGCCTGGCTCCCAGGAGCAGGTCAGCTTCCCCCGCCTGCAGCCCCGTGCCTACCCACAACCTCCACTGAGCCCACCTAGAGCTTTCCCGCCCCGGGGCCTGAGGAGCAGATGCTGGGGAGGCACCTGCCACGTGGGGAAGTTGTTGGATCTGTAGGAAAGGTCACCCTGGTTTTCCTTAGCAAAGAGCCTGGCTGAATTGTGCCCCAGCTTTAGGGATTGGTGGAGGGTGAACTTCAAAGTGATGATTTGCAGGTCCTGGCAGAAAAAATTTCTGAGCAGTGAAGTGTTCAAGAAGTGGTGTGGCTGCTTCTAACAGCCGATAATTTAAAACCGCAGAGCAGCCATGGACTCCCTCTCGCCGGGGGAGGCCCACGCCAGCCCCTGACCAAGTGACTCCAGACCCTGCCCTGAGCCACCTCATTCCTCAGCCGGCGTGAGCATTCGGGGTGTGAGCTGCTCTGGAAACATCCCCAGGCCCCTGTGCGGCTATCAAAGGGGCCTTTGGAAGGTCTGAACTTCCTGTCCTCAGACACTGGGATTAGCTGAAGAATCACAGGGAGATGCTTCAGATCTACAGGATTCGGTTCAAAACAAAAAAATACACATTTAAATGTTAATACTTAGCTTCCCCCAAGCACTTCTCTGGCCATGGTGTTGGTGCCTTTCCGCTGGGACAGGTGGGAGTGCAGGTACCTGGAAATGAGGTGAGTCTGTAACCCCTCTGGGTGCTGGGTGGGCGGAAGCTGGGCCATGGAGTGAGTGGGGGGCCGTCACATCAGAGAGAAACTGCGTTTGCACTGTTCCCTGGTCCAAACTCCCACAGGACATACTGGAGGGGGTACATTTTTCAGGGCGGGAAATTGTACGTTGACGTTAGTAGCCGTCCCCCCACAATGCAGGAGGGTGGAGGCCCTTTTCCCTTTGAGCCGGTGTGGCTGCTTCTTTAAAGCGGCTTCATCACACAGAGCATGTGGGAGGGACACAGCTTTCTTTACAACCAAAGATGCTTTTATGATTAGGAGCCCTGCCTTCTGAAAGCTTGTTTTTTTGTTTTTTTTTTTAAGAGGTGATTTGTTGGGAATAACAATCAAATTGCAATAAAAGCCGGTTATGTGCCTTCACAGCTTTAACATGCCACAGGGCTTGCTCTGCTCACACTCACAAAACAGTGGTGTCAGCACGGCTGCGACCCAGCCCTGGAGACGATTCACAGAACATCTGGGAAACGTGCCTCATTACAGCGACAGCCAGCACGGAGACTTTGATGAAAGGCCCTCCCCTGAATACCATCAGAAGAAATGCTGTGCCCTGCCTAGCCAGGGAAGCCTCAGGGAAAAATGCAGGGCATGAGGGGGGATTTCAAAGGCAGCTGGAGGCAGGGTAGGCGCGGGGCTGACACCGGCTCCCAGCCGCTGCCTGTGCACGCGTGTCTGTGTGCACATGCGTGTGTGTTTGTAAATGCCATGCATGGGGCTCTGGGGTGGTATCCAGGTTGGGGGATCAGCAGAAAACAGAGTGAAAAGCCCCAGGAAGCCAGCAGGACTCTCGAGCTGCCCGTGCAGGTGAAGGGGCACATCTGTGGCCACATCTGAAGATATTTCCGAAGGTTGGAAGGGAAGCCCATCGCCTACACCGTGCGTGCTGAGTAGAGCTTAATTCAAGTCTTCAAGTCTGGGGCGTTCGCATGTTGACAGAAGCCTCCTGTATTTATTTATTTTCCTCTTAAGTTATGTTTCATTTGAAAACAGGCGTTTCTGCAGAAGGCACCGTGCACCGTCCAGCAGGAGGCCGGCCCTTCAGGACTCAGAGGCAGAAGCGTCTGGGGAGGGAGCACCAGCGTCCAAGAGGTCACCGATTACGACCTTGAGCCCTTGGGGGACCGGTTCCCTGAGCAGGCCCCTGGGCTCCCGGGCAGGCTGAACACGCAGCTGTCTCAGTCTTAGGCCTGTGGGAACAGAAGATGCCAGCGAGGCCTCCTGGGCCTGCTCCGAGCTCCCCGAGGTTTGCAGCTGGAACCGCGCTCCGCCCCCGCCTCCAGGAAGTCCCCACCTGGAGCAGAGGCCGCGTGGCCTGGACTGGGGCGGCGACCTGGGCACCTTGCTCTACCTGGAGGCTGACTGGAAACGGGGAGGCCTCCTGCCCGCGTCCCTCTGCGGCTGAGCCCCGGTCCGCCCCGCGCGGGTCTCCGAGGCCCCGTCTCCCTTTGGAGGGGGTAAGACCCCTGAGCGGGAACCGAGCTCCCGTTGCCCACGCTGCTGCCCGCACTCCACGACCCCGTGAAGGCCCCGAGGACACCGGGCCGGGAGCGCAGGACGCGGAGCGGGCGGGTTTTCAAGGCGCGGGCGGCGCGGGTGTCCGGAACTGAGCGCACGCGGCGTTGGATGCGCCCTTCCCGGGGTCTGCAGCGCAGGCGACGGGTTCCCCGTGGTTTGCAGCGGGGCGGCCCCGCAGAGATGGGAAGGGGGAGATGGTGAAGGGGCCGGGAGCTCTGGCGGCCGCGCAGGACGCGATCGTGTGAGGACCCCACAGGCACCCGTGCGCGCCCCGTCGCCTTGGTCCCCGACACCTGCGGGTGGGCGGGGCAGGTGCAGGGCGTGGGGAGGCCGCTGTCCATCACTTTCCTGTTCTAATGTGGTTCTGCCGGGACCCTATTGTTCAGGCTCTGAGTGTCCAAAGCCCATGTGCGACCCGCGATTCGACTCACACTTGGCAAGGAGGGAGCGA
Source organism: Macaca fascicularis (assembly GCF_037993035.2). Taxonomy (NCBI): domain Eukaryota; kingdom Metazoa; phylum Chordata; class Mammalia; order Primates; family Cercopithecidae; genus Macaca; species Macaca fascicularis. The sequence continues at coordinate 138,442,894 of NC_088386.1, forward strand.
GGTGCCCCCACTCGCCCCCAGGTTCATCCTGCGTGGGGCCGCCTATCCCTGCGGGCCGGTCCTGGAGAGAGAGTGGACAGTCTTCCCTGGGCGCCCCCCTAGGACTCAGGCCTTGGAACCCAGGAATCAGGAGCAGGTGCGTTTCCACTGAGGAGCAGAGGAGTGGGGTGCGTCCGAGGGGGGCCCGCGTTCTGGTAACCTCCTTGTTCTGGGCACTTCTGCTGCTGTCTTCCGGTGGGGTGTGTGCTCAGGATACAGAGATTAATGATGGCGCAGAGGCGTCCGTGCACACCGCGTGCAAAGCCTTTCTCCTGCGGTCCTTGCCCAGGGAACAGAAAGCACACCTCAGGCCTCAGCTGGGGCCTCTCACCTGCACCTGCACGGGCTCACCTGCCCGTCTGTCCCGTAGGACGGCGAGTCAGGGCTAACTCCTCACTGTTTGACTGTGGGGCCGTCAGAATGGAAGAGCCACGAAGAGAAGGAAACACACCTGGAGCTGAATTCAGTTTAATAAATGTTTAAACTATTTGCTAAAATCCAACATAAATTTAAAGGTGCAGAAGTTGTCAAAGCTGTCATTCTACACTCATGAGGAGACCACAAGAAATGAGATACAAAGAGAGGATTTTCCCTGGGCTGGCGATTATTCATTTAAAAAAAAAAAATTAAAGTTGCAAAGCAAATATTTCACTTTCATGGTTTGGTAAAACCTAACTGAAAATCTGCGTAAATGACTTTACTTCCTAAAGATGCAAAACTTTTAACTTTTCATTTTACCAAGTTTTTACTGTCTAAAATGAGTTTTTCTTCTGATTTGGTAGTAAAGATTACCCTTTTAACATTCTCAAATGGAACTATAAATACTGAATATTAATACCCTATTTTCTATTGCTCTCATTAAACACCAGTGAATGTAATTGCAAACTAATCTGGCTATTTAATTTCTAGAGAAATTATCAGTTTCAAGAGTTTTGCATTCAGCTTGTAGCACTCATGAACTCATATTGGAATGTTTTCTAAAATCTAATTCTCATGCAGAAATTAAAGCTCTTACCACATAAGAGAAGATGTTGGAAGTGGCTGCGGCCATCCCCACCAACCCCAAGAACTGTGCATTTTTATGGAACTTCTATTATGAGCAAAGACCTTTTGGAAAAACACTCCAAATAGCTGCTCCTTGGAGTTTGCGGTGAGTCTGGGGCAACAAGGCGTGGACTCATAGAAGTAAAGAGAAGGTTTGAGCTGAGAGTCCAGTTTCATTTTGTTTTCTTTTACATCTGCTAAGTAAATCCCACACCTGCCTGAAGAACTTGGATACCTGAATGTGTATAGTTAAGAGCTTGGGAATTGGCCATCATTTGCTTTGACCAAATGGTAAAGTTAGATTTATCAGAAACTCTACCTCTTAATCATATTTTCCCTAGTCTCTGTGGGAAAACAACAACAACAACAACAAAAAGATTTTTTTAAAACCCCACAATTGTACAAAAGCAGCATTGGTAAAATAAGGCAATTACTTTGTAAAGCAGTAAGATTTTAGTCTTCATAAGAATGGCAAATTGCAAGGACATTATTTTTAAATTACCTTTCAAATCACAGGTTAATTTCCAAATTGGGTATAAAATTATGTAGAATAACATGAACATACATAAAATGAATTTACATTTTATTTTGGTTGTTTACACAAGGAACATTCTGAAATTTTACAGAGCATTGAAAATAACAAGATAGTTTTCTGAATTCAACATAACATCCCAACCTGATTTCCTAACATTGCAAACTAATTTTACTCTGCCATGATGGCCATCAGGGTTATAGTCATCTTTTCTAACGACCTTAGAGATCAGGGTGTGTTCCTGGGCATGAAAGGATTTGATGGTGGTCACCCCAGCTCCACCTGCTGCTGTGTCCTGTGATCAGACACACCCATCTCCCAAGGCCCAGCTCCAGGGCCTTCCTCTCCTTGGTTTTCCATTGCACTTCACGTGTATTTTACCTGGCCTTTTTCAGGGAAACCAGCTTTGAGCGCCTTCAGAAAGCTCCTCACCTTCCCCAGACATGGCTGTCCCCGGCCCTCAGTCCCAGGCCCACCGTACGCTCTTGTTCACTGTAGTGCGCTGTCCCCAGGAGGAGACGCCTGCAGGCTGGGGGCATTGCATCAGGATTCCCCTCGATGTGTCCCCTCGTGTCTCAGCATCTTGAACAGCTCAGCAGCTCAGGGGTCCCTGTGAGATGGCATGGACTTTCCCCACCAGACTGCAAAGCTCTTGAAATCAGGGCGCTCTCTGACAGTCCTGTAAAGTCACAGGTTACTCAGCAGTGTTTAGATGCCACGCAGTTTTCATGAATAGATTGGCACCACAGAGTTTCACATTTTGACTCTAACTGAGTCTTCTTTCATATACATTGGGAAACTGGGACTCAGGAAGGTGAACTAACTTCCCCTCATTGCTGAGGGTGTGAGTGTCAGCCAGGCTAAGACACCACGTGGCCTTGACTGTTTATGATGGTCTCTTTGGACCTCAGCATTCTGCACTAATTTTGGGGAAGCTAAATAATTTGTCCATCAACCCCAAATTTTTCAATGAATTGGAGTCTTCCAAATCTACCTCATTTTCTTATCTAATTTTGCAGCAATGCACATAAAAGGCTAAATAAATTAGATAACACTTTAAAAATTAGACTGTTTAATAAGCTATTGCAACCACAGAGATTAATTAGTCCATTAAAGAGTACAGAATCTGCTATAATGTACATTTTTAAAGAATGTCAAAAGTATACTTACAAAGCTTGCACATAACTTGTGGCACTTTTTCTACATATATTACATTTGGACAAAGTATGGAAACTTAGACCTGGGAAGCATGTTGCTGAACAGGTCCATGCTCACGGAATGAGCCTCCTGCATGTGACAAACTGGATAGAACGGATTTGAACACCATAGCCCACCCCTAGTGTCAGAAAGCAAAGGTCTTATGTGGCGTGCAGCCTTACAGCGTGTGGGGAAATGTGATCGGTGTGGCACACACTTTATTTTCACACATCCACTAGGAACACAGTAATGAAGGGCTAGTTCTTGCCCACAGCAGGACTGTGGGGAAAATCGGTGGAAGGTTGAAACGTGCATGAAATCCCCAGTCTCACAGCTCCATTTTACCACCAGTGGACATACCTGCAAATTTAGACACAGGCTTTAGTCAGCTTCCTTTTATACCCTCTGGTTAACAAAGTAAAAGAGACTCACAAAGTAGCCACTTACCGATGAATCGCGGGGATGTGCGCGCGTAGCTTAAGCTGTTGGAGGGACTCGGATGGCTGGGCATGTCTGCTCCAGGTGGCCTCTCCACTCTGCCTTGGCCTCACGGTGTGCTGGGTGTGTGCTTCTCCCCACCCCTGCGTGTGGCTGGGGACACTGGGGACACGCAGAGGTCTCAGGGCTGCAGGGCACAGAGGCTCACTCCTGCCTTGTGTTTCCAGGTGTCCAAGTTGGAAGAGCTTGCTGCTTGCTCTTTCATTTTTTCTTTTCTTCTTCTCCTTCTCCTTCTTCTTCCACACAGGTCATTCAGTTTATAGTAGAAAAGCTGGGCAAAATTCAAACACAAAAACTGAAACCATCTGATGGTCTTGAGAGCTGTTTCTGGTCAGAGCTGGAGAGGAGGCAGCAGGGCCCGCAGCTGGGCCCACGCTCACCCAGGGCATTGGCTGGTGCGGAGGTGTGGGGAGGAGCGTCCTTGGGGGTCTGGGAGTGTGAGGAGGCATCAGAGTCTCAAGGTTTTCCGGAGACCCTGTCATGCTACATCCTAAAGTAACGGTTCTAAAATTAAGCCATTTCCCACAAGAGTTAAATCACCTGGTTAACCCCGTGTGAACTCCTTTTTGGTTCGGTGACTCTTCTGGGGAAGCACTTGCCCATGAGTCGAAGTAAACTCGCCTGGGGGAAGAGGACACTTTCCTGGAACCTCACATTTTCCTGGCAAGTTTCACCCACGATGTCCTGCATTCAATAAAAAATAACCAGGTGTACAGGGAAAAAATGGCCAAAAATCAAGACAATTAAAGGGCAAGAGGAATAGGTCTACAGCAGACATAATTACACTTGCAAGACACAAGGAGACACTGGTTTTAAAATAATTGCAGTTGATTTGTTTAAGGAATTCAATACCTTTATGGAGAATGTTATCCAAAAATAGAAATGATGAAAAGCAGTTACGTGGAGATTCTAGAATGAAACACATTGACTGGAAATCGGAACAGGATGGATGGAGTGTGAAGCAAATGATGTGCATCTGGAGACAGATGATTAGTGAACAGGAGGATGAAGCAGAAGGAACTGAAGCATGAGAGACAGAATGTGCACTGGGAAGATGTGAGCTTCCAGACACGGGGACTTCGGGGAAGATCCGGGTACGCACAACTGGAGCCACAGAGAGACGAGAGAGAAAAACGGGTGCTCAGGTGAACAGGTTCACTGAAAATGACCTTAAACTGGTGAGAACCACTCAGCCAGGGTGAATTCAGAGAAAAGCACATTAGGTACGTGGGAGCACAGCTGGCAAGAGACAAAGGAAAAGTCTCCAAAGCAGCAGAGCTCGGAGGAGGCAGCTCTGCAAAGAGCAGAGACAGAGCTGGCCCTGACGCTCACCGTGTGGACTGTGACACAGAAATTAATGAGCATTCAAAGCACTAAAACAACAACTACTAACCCTGACTACAACATCCAGGTGAAATGGAGGCATTGTTAGGAAAGCAGCCACTAGGAGCACAGGTCACCAATGGGATCAGAGCAGAAGGAAGAAAGTGACCCAGATCACCAGTGGGACCTCAACAGAAGAAAGACAGTGATCCAGGGCACCAACGGGACCAGAGCAGAAGAAAGATGGTGACCCAGGCCACCAATGGGACCTCAACAGAAGAAAGACAGTGTCCCAGGTCACCAATGGGATCACAACAGAAGAAGGACAGTGCCCCAGGCCACCAATGGGATCACAGCAGAAGAAAGTGCCCCAGGTCACCAATGGGCCAATGGGACCACAGCAGAAGAAAGACAGTGACCCAGGTCACCAATGAGACCACAGCAGAAGGACAGTGCCCCAGGCCACCAATGGGATCACAGCAGAAGAAAGTGCCCCAGGTCACCAATGGGCCAATGGGACCACAGCAGAAGAAATACAGTGACCCAGGTCACTAATGAGACCACAGCAGAAGGACAGTGCCCCAGGCCACCAGTGGGATCACAGCAGAAGAAGGACAGTGCCCCAGGCCACCAATGGGATCACAGCAGAAGAAAGTGCCCCAGGTCACCAATGGGCCAATGGGACCACAGCAGAAGAAAGACAGTGACCCAGGTCACCAATGAGACCACAGCAGAAGAAGGACAGTGCCCCAGGCCACCAGTGGGATCACAGCAGAAAAAAAGACAGCGACCCAATCACGAACGGGACCTCAGCAGAAGAAAGACAGTGATCCAAGTCACCGGTGTGCCCACAGCAGAAGAAAGACCGTGCCCCAGATGACAGCTCAGCACTGCTGGGAAAACAAAGACGGAAAGAAAAGGAAGTATACAGGTGAATCTAAATAAACACTGAGAGTGGAAGCAAGAGAGGGAATGCTTTGATGGTTGGAAATAATGTAATTAAAATACACACCAATAATAACACAAGTAAGAGTGAAATGTAGGGGGCGCGTAAGTTCCATGCATTGTCTAGGAAGTGGCCAACAGAAAACAACAAAGACTGTTAATCAAAGAAGCTGCTATAACTGCCAGCGTGAGCTGTGAAAGAATGTCCACTAACAAGCTAACAGGGTGGGGAATGGGATCATTAAAGATTTAGTCAACACAAAAGAAGGCAACAAAGGGATAAAAGGAGCACAGAACAGGGAGAACAAATAGAAAGCAGATGTTGATATAGCACCATGAGTCCCACTTGTCCGTAACTTAATGGCATGATGGAGCAAGTCCTCCAACTAAAAGGTGAATATGTCTTACTCTGAATAAAAATAAAACAAATGTATGCACTTAAGATATTCATAAACATTGAAAGGATATTATATATATTGCATATAATACTTTTTGCATATATATAATATATGCATATATATAATAATGCAATATATAATACTGAAATTATTGTACTACCTTTGCTTTATTTTTAACATCATATATATATATAATGTTAAAAAATATATATATAATGTTAAAAATAAAGCAAAGGTAGTACAATAATTTCAGTCAAATAAGACAATTAGGAAAAAGTATTTGATACAAAGATACTGCATAGTGATGAATGCGTCATTCCACTAACAAGACACAATGATCCTAAGTTTGTGCACATGGGCTCTAAAGATATAAAACAAATAGAGTGGTAGTTTACAAAAAGAAGGAAAAAAAGTAATTGATTATAGTTAAATAATTTTAAAGTACAGCATTGATGAAACAGTTGAAAACATGATGAACAAACCTTAACTTAGTGATAATGAATATCCTGTATATAAAACTTCTGTGATGCTGCCAAAGTAATACTGATAGAGAAATGCATAGCCTTGATTTCATACACAGTTGTCCTTGGGTATCCATGGGGAATTGGTTCTAGGACCTCACTCAAATACTAAAATATGTGGATGTTCAAGTCCGTTATATAAAATGGTGTAGCATTTGCATATGACCTATTCACATCCCCCTATACTTTAAAGCATCTCTAGGTTGCTTATACTACTTAATACAATATAAATGCTATGTAAATAGTTGTTATACTGCATTGTTTAGGAAATAATAAAAAAAAAACCTGTCTGTACATGTTCAATAAAGTCCGAATTAAAAATATATATATATTTTTCACTCTGCAGTTGGCTGAATACACAGATATGAAACCTGCAGATATGGAGGGCCAACTGTATTTGAAAATAAGAATGACTGAAATTTTATGACTTAAGTAGTTATCCTAAGATATTTTTAAATATCAATACTTAAACTGAAAAAAAACAGAAAGAAGGAACTAAGAAATTAATTAATGGTTAGAAGTTAGAAAGCTAAAAGTTAGTTCTTTTAAAAGAAAAATAAAATTAGTAAATACCTATTAGAACGGGTCAGAGAGAGAGAGAGAATATAATTAAGCAAAATCCAGATGAGCAATGGGTCATCACTACAGCTCTTACACACATAAAAAGGGATGATAGTGGGGTATTAATAAAAGTTTATGACAAGGGATTTCAATGATTAAATGGAACATATGACAAGCGGTTTCAATGATTAAATGGAATATATGACAAGGGATTTCAATGATTAAATGAAGTATGTAGAATAACACATTTCTTTCAGAAGATCTTCCAAAACTGACTCTCTCAAGGAGAAACAGAAAATCAGACTGGGCATGGTGGCTCACACCTGTAATCTCAGCACTTTAGGAGGCTGAGGCCAAAAGATGACTTGAGGCCAGGAGTTTAACACCAGCCTGGGCAACATAGCAAGACCCCTCATCTCTACAAAAAGGAAAAATAAATATAATAAATAAAAATTTAAAAGAAAACCAGAATATTTTAATGTTTGTTAAATAGATGGAACCCATAATGTAAAACTGTCTTACAAAGAAAATTAAAATTATTTTGTAGTTCAGAATTCTTTATCTTGAACCATCACTGGAGACTTCCTATAAACTTTGAAATTTTCCAATGACTGGTCCTTCCCTGAACATCTCATCTGGGCCATGATGTCCCTGGAGTGCCCGGGTGTGGCTGGGCCCTCGCTGGGACTACAGCACGGCCACCTTGTCCCTCCAGCCAGCTTGTTTCCTGTGCCGCCCTCACAGGGCTGACCCTAGGAACCTGCTGCCCACTGCTTCTTGATGGGGGCTGGCCTCCGTTGGGAAAGCAGCCACAACGGCTCATCTTGCATGGACTTAGGAGAGAGATTCTCTGGAAGCAACCAAGGAGCATTGTCTGTATCTGTGCTACTAGAGAAAATACTCCAATCTTATAAAATATGACGCTGAGCTTTTCTAAAACACTAGTTTACTTTCTCAATTGCCGTTGCCAAGGGGATCTTGGAATGTCCGGGAGAAGAGGTCACTTGTGATCTAAACAGACAAGCAGATGAGTAGCCTAAATGGAGGGTTGGCTGTGAACTTGGTTAGAGATAAGTGACCCGATCCGGACGGACGAGTGATCCTGAAGAGGGGTCACACACTTCGAAAGAAGCATCCCAGGCTGAACCACAGACATGCCTTGGAAAGACGGATAGTTAAACAGGGAACTTCCTGCAACTGGAGGACAAAATGGAAATTGAAATATTGATTTCTCTTACCCTCCAAGGAGAAAATCAGCAAAAGGAAGAAGAAACAATTTTTGAAGAAGTAATTACTGAGAATTTTCCAGAATGTATTTTGCATATAAATTACCAGATTAATTTCTGAGCAAAGTAAGTAAAAATAAGACCAAGATTAGAAGAGCAATAAAACTACAGAACATCAAAGAAAGGAATACAACTGGAAGCTACCAGGGATAATCTAATTTAGCTGCAGATAAAACAATTTAATTACATGGAAAATAGAATTTTTCACAGCAATATAAAAAGGGCAAAAGAAAATTGTATGTTTTCAAAGTTCTAGGGGAAAAATGCCATTCACCTGGCATACCTGTATTAGTTCATTTGCATTGCTCTGAAGGAATACCTGACGCTGGGTGATTTATAAAGACATTTATTGGCTCACGGTGCTGCAGGCTGTGTAAGAAGCGTGGCGCCAGCATCTGCCTCTGGTTGGGACCTCAGGAAGCTTCCACTCATGGTGGAAGGAGGAGGAGATGCAGGCAGGACACAGCAAACTTGGAGGAGAGAGGCGACGGAGGTGCCAGGCTCCTTTAAGACAACCAGCTCTCGCGTGAACTAACGGAGCTCTCGCGTGAACTAACAGAGCAGGAACTCACGCGATACTGCAGGGATGACGCCAAGCCGCCCCCGTCTGGATGACCCGAACGGCTCCCACACTGGTGATCACATTTCAACCAGAGATTTAGACCGGACCATGCAAAATACCTCAGGGCCACAGCTACCTTTGGTGTTATTTAAGGTGCAGTTTAGTAGACATTTTCTCACACAGAATTTTGCCACACAGAGACCATCAATTAAAAAGCTGCTGAATTAAATGGAAAAACTCAAATTCAGGAAGAAGTGAGAAGTGGTGAAGGGAGAAAAATTGGAAAAATATTTCTATATCTTTTAACAGGAGCTGATTGTGGAACCTATCTCCACAATACCTTCATAAAAATGATAAAGGAACAGGGGTCATTTGAGTCATTTGTGGAGGCACTGAAACCACGCGGGGATAAGACATTCAGCCATGACCTTGCGTGAGACCAGGCGGGTCAGACCGCTGCGGCGCCGGTGCGGAGGGTGGAGACAGAGCTCTGGGCTCTCAGTGAAGGCCAGGTGCAGACTTAGGCTTTGGGTAAGTATTTAATTAAGAGATTGGCATTATATCTTCCCCAAATGCGGACAGGGAAAAAAGTTAATGAAAATGTGCATTTGACAGACAAACTAAAAATATTATGATCTGGGGAGTTTTAAAATCAGTGCGGAAAATGCTCTATAAACAAACGCTGAGCCAGAGAAGTTGGCAGCTGTGGTGATGGCAGCTGAGGCAGGGGCGCGGCATCCTCGTGGGTGGGGATCAGGGGCGTGGGGTCACCATGGGTGGGGGGCAAGGGTGTGGGATACCCGTGGGTGGGGGTCAGGGCTGTGGTTTCCCTGTGGGTAGGGGTCAGGGGCATGAACCCGTGGGCGGTGATCAGGGGTGTGGCCTCGCCGTGGGTGGGGGCAGGGGCGTGGCTTCCCCGTGGGTGGGGGCAGGGGCGTGGCTTCCCCGTGGGTGGGAGGCAGGGGCGCAGCGTCCCTGTGGTTGGTGATCAGTGGTGCGGCCTCCCCGTGGATGGGGGGCAGGAGTGCGGCCTCCCTGTGGGTGGGGATCAGGGGCGTGGCTTCCCCGTGGGTGGGGGGCAGGGGCGCAGCGTCCCCGTGGGTGGTGATCAGTGGTGCAGCCTCCCCGTGGGTGGGGGGCAGGGGCGCGGCATCCCCGTGGATGAGGGGTCCAGGGCAGAGGACGCAGCCAGGCCTGCCTGGAGAGTGGAGGGGTTGCGATGTCAGCCCACCTGACAAGCAGATGAAGCCAATTTACAGACTCTCAGGACAAAATGAACAGAATGAAAAAACCTCCATTATAGTGTAAAATTTTACCAGCTTTCTTAGGAACCTATAATTTCTGAAGAAGAAAATTTGCCGAATGTATAGAATTATTAATTATTAAGCTTGATCTAAAAACCACATACAAACTCCTATACACGTTGTTTTTGTAGGCATACATTGAATATTGGCAAATATTAAGTAAGTACTTAGGCAAAAATATAAATGACAATCAGCAAAATAAACCACATTTACATTTGAGGAATGAAAAGAGAGCCAAAACTTCCCCGTAATTTGAAAATAAAATGCAAACTCATGAGCAAAAGAAAAAAATAATAATGGAAATTATAATTATTTGAATAAAATATGTGTGAAAATCTTACGTAATATAAGCTCCGTCCAAAGAAGAATTTAGCGAGAAATATAAAGCCTTGACTCCATATAATAGAAAATTACAAAAAACATTTTCCAGCTTACATACTCAATTAGTAAATGTAAACAGAACGATAGTTAACCCGAAGGTAGTTAAAGGAATAACAAAGTAAAGATAAAATTAATGCAATTAAAAATAAAGCCCCCAAAACAGAACACCACTAAACCAATAACTTTATTTGAAGAGCTTAGTAAGGTAATCCCCCTCGAGAAATATCAATTCAAACCATAGAGATGATGCGTAGAACCAGGAGAATAATGCCAGGAGGAATAGAACAAAGTGTAGTAATCGAGATGGAAAACCCTGTGGAGTCAGTTATGAAAGATTTCATGTGAGTCAACTGGGTAGAGTCAATTGGGTGCACAGACAGAACCAGCAATTCACCCAGTTTCCGTCTGCCCAAGTCCAGCAGGGCCTGTCCAGGAGCAAGCGTCACTGTGGGCAGTCAGTGGTGGGAGGAGCTCACAGCTGTGGGCAGGGGAGATAGAGCTCCAGGAAGCCTGTGAGAAGCTCAGGGTGTGGGGAGCCAGGAGGTTGACCCAGCCCCCTAGGGAGAGACACCCTGTGAATCGCTCCTCACCCCCGTCCAGCCACCTGAGGCAGAGACCCTGTTCACCCTCACTCCTCACCCCCAGTGGTGGTGCACAGTGAGTATTCTGGCAATACGTAAAGGAATTAATAAAAATGAATGGAGACCCTGTTTACCACCACTCCTCACCCCCAGTGGTGGTGCACAATGAGTATCAGGGCAATAGGTAAAGGAATTAATAAAAATGAATGGTGAGTATTCTTCCATCCCTAGCACCTACATCCCTCCCATGGCACACATAGTGTGGGTGCTTTAAAAAGTTACCAAATCAATGAGAAATCTTTACCCAGCCTGAGATAGTCTAGGTATCTGCTTACAAATCAGAGGTGGGATTGAGATAAAGTTAAATTAATATTTGCAATGTGTGCATAAATTTCTGAACTTGGAATAACGTTGCGAATCACTGTACTAGCAGAAAATTTACCAACTGTACCTGCGGAAAAGAACACCGCAGTTGTGATTGCTTTAGATTAAATTCACTTTATCAATGGAGCATGAATACAAATTAAGAATCTGGGTCTTCATATTTCAGGCTGTGCCTCACATATTATTTATTGATTGAGGTTGGGAGGGGGCCCAGGCCCAGTCCCATTTCAGAGATCTCACTTCACTTCAGGAATAATTATGTACCTGGTTTCCTGGCATTTCTGTAAACGTTAAGTTTGTACAGATGTTAGTTGGATTTCCAATTTTTGTTTTTACAGAAACTGTCTGGGTAAACATTTTTTTCTGAATATGTACTTGTTTCTTATTTAATTATATTGGTGTTGATTAGATTCTTTTACCTGTGACATTTTAAGTTGTGAATCATTTTAAATTGAACAGATGTTTATTAAAGAAAACAAGTTAGAGTCTTAAGAGCAAGCCATAACAAGAATGTCAATTTAGCTCCAGTAGTAAATATATTCAGATAACTATTGATTTGAAAATTTACTTGTTTATTGTCTTAACCTATCAGGACTCAGCCCATTCAAAAGTTGAATATTTTGATAGAAATAGGTAAGACACTCTGACAGTGCATTCATCACACACCCAAAATCACATGGAATTGTAAACAGATGATTTATTTTGGTGAAAAATACAGACAAGACCTCGGCTGGGCGTTCCTGGTACGGCGGGTGTGAAGGGTTCAGGGCCTGAGCTGGCCAGTTTTGTCCATACCTCTGTTTCTCCTGTTGATGATGGGGCCGGCCCCTGTGGTGCCCAGTTAATTTTTGTTATAATAGTTAACTAGTGAAGAAACTCCATAACCTTTCATAAAGCATTTATCAGATCTATTCATAGAAGTTAGATTTGCAAAAATGTTCACATAAGAGAATTTTACATGTATAATATTTGTATGAAAAATACAATGAGCTTACAGCATTTCTCTGGGCAAAACCTGGCACTAGGAGTTGAGGTGTCCATATACAAACATGAAGGCGTAAGAAACAATGTGTGTGCACCAAATAGTTCCTGTTGCTCTTGAAAATAAGAGTGAAGAGAGTTAAACGCATGGAACCGACTGCAGGCCAGGGAGTGGCCTGCACAGCCGGCCCCAGCCAGCTCAGGGGCACTCGGGGCTGTGGGTGCAGAGAGTAAGACGTCCCAGGTTCACTCAACTGACACTGTTTCGTAGGGGGATATTTCTTGACATCATCCCAGTTTAGTATCTTTTAATTAAATCAACATTGTCACAGATTCTGTAGCCTTAATTAGAGTGAGCAGAAGATTTAGGAAAGATACTAAGAGCTTAAATTTATCAGTTAAACCCTAGAGTTTAAATATAGTTCTAAATACAAATTAAAGAAAATAAAGTCTGGTCATTTTATAATTACAAAAATTAAAGCATGCCACGAGTTCACTGGTCCCTGTCTTCCCATGCAGACCCTGGGAGAGACCTCCATGCAGGCACGGGCCATTTCAGTCCTCCTAGTTAGCCATGGTTTGGTGTGTGGTAAATACAAACGACGCTTCCGCTTATTCTAGAAATAATTATTTTCACAGTTAAATTTAAAGGATCTAATTAAAATGTGCCTGATTACAATTTAATTTTGATGCCTATTATTATTTTAAAATGTAGCTTCACATAAAGGCTTCGGTGCATTTAGTGCAGAAGCGTCTGCGTTTCCGGAGCTGGAGCGCCTGTCCTGGGGAAGTTCGCTGTGCTTTGTCCCTGGAGGTCTTGAAGGGTTCTGCCAAGACAGAGGCGGTTTTGTGTCTCACAACAAGACTGTTTTAAGATTTTGGTTGTTTCTTTCTTTCGAGGGAATAGACTTAATAAATATTTGTTAACTTATCTGTTGACCCAAATGTGTATTTCTAAATTGCCTACTCAGAGAAACTTTCTTATAGACTGGGCTCATTTAAACTTATGATAGAGATGGTTAATCACAGGAGTGATTCCAGAACGGTCAAGCAGTGGTGGTGCTATGAATATGTAGGTGGATGGAGAACACCCATCTTCTCTATTAAGTTAGAAACATACGCAGAGTCAAGTGACTGTCTGAACTTAGAGCCGTCCGTCTCTCCTGTGCTGACCTTTGTTTCTCAGAGGCTGCTGATGCGCAGTAGGTTCTGGCTGGCACTTGACTGCTGGTCCTTAAAAGTGTGTGCTGGAGGCTGGATTCAGTGACTCAGCCTGTAATCCCAGCACTTTGGGAGGCCGAGGCGGGTGGATCACCTGAGGTCGGGAGTTCGAAACCAGCCTGGCCAACATGACGAAACCCTGTCTTCATTGAAAATACAAAAATTAGCAGGGTGTGGTGGTGCGCACCTGTAGTTCTAGCTACTTGGGTGGCTGAGGCAGGAGAATCGTTTGAACCTGGGAGGTGGAGGTTGCAGTGAGTCAAGACTGCGCCATTTGCACTCCAGCCTGGCTACAAGAGCGAAACTACGCCTCAAAAACAAAAAACAAACAAAAGTGCACTGGGATAAGACAGCAGTGCTCACCCTCCTTTAAACTATATCACAAAGATTGGATATGATTTGTTGAGAAAATCGTATTTTTATTAGTTATTTTAAAAACACGTATTCGTTTAAAATATTTCCTTAAAAGCTGGTGTAATTTTACCCAAATCTTGGCATGTCTTGAATGGACCAGTGCGTCTCAGCAGCCGCAGCTTTCCCGAGCTCCGACGGGATGGTCCAGGACACCGTCCTCAGAGAGTTCCAGGCTGGGAGAAGGTCTGCAAAGCAAAAATCCATCACATTAATGTCTAACTTTTCCCAAAACTGGGTAGAAATGCAAAGATGGCCTGAGCCCCTGCAGCTTCCATTGCCCCCCGCATCCCAGCTACCATTCCACCCAGTAGTCAGGTCCATCTTGGGTGTCTGCCGTGAAGCTTTCACTGGGGCTTCCCAGGATGTCCTCTGCCCGAATGTGAGTCTCCACAGAGCTTTGCTTCCGCCCCTCATGCCACCCACAGGAAACCCACTGGCACCGCATTGCTCCGTGCAGCCGGCATGGTCTTCTCAAGCCAAGGCTGAAGCCTTCCAGCACTGACTACCTTAGTAACCTCATTGTCATATCTGTGCCTAACATAAAACACATTTTGCTTCAAGAAAGTGTTTCAGGTGATCAGAAATTATTTGTAAATAATGCTTTAAAAATTGCCTAATTTGTTGTGATACTTGTTAACCTGGCACCTACTGATTTCATTGCTGGGAAATTACCCTAGGAAAATAATTTTACATTAAGATCAAATGTTATAATTAGAAAACTCCTGGTCTCCATAGGAAGGATGTGTTTTAGTGAACAGTGATTTACCACCGTGGTGAGACGCTGGACGTCCGAAGCAGATGGACCGTGTGCTACACTGGCTGGGAGGGCATCCAGAATCAATAGCTGAGAGATTGCCGGGAACTCTGAAATATTTGTTAAATAACAAATTGTTTAATAATTTATGGATTATGATAAAATTAAGAATTATATCAAGAAGTATTTTAAATTGCATGGAAATGGAAACACAACATTGCAAATTTGTGTGACGCCTGTATGTCAATATTAGGAGGGAACTTTACAGTACCAATTAGCTACATTAGAAAATAAGATTTTAAATCACTGATTATAGCTTTAAATTAAAAGAAAAAAATCTAAAAAGTAAAGTCAGCCATAAACTCCACATATGCAGATGAAAGGAAATAAAAATCCAAGTGTAAATAAAGAAAACAGAAGGCAGAAGACAGAGAACATCAGTGGCACCAAGTCCGGTTCTTGGAGAAGGAGAGCACGTTTCACAAATGTCCAGCCAGGCTGATGAAAGGATGAGGATAAGACACGTTTAATAAAACCAGGAAAGTGAGGCAGGCGTCACCAGAGAGTCTACAGATATTAACAGGATAAGAAGGTGTTGTGAAAAATACATGCCAGTAAATTAGACAACTGAGACTAAATGAAAAAATTCCTCGAAAAACACTGAATACCAGAGTCCTCTCAGAAAAAAACTAAACAAAAAACCCAGATACTTTGATTAACTGGATATCTATTAAAGAGATTTAATTTTAGATGAAAGCCGCCTTTTTTTTTTTTTTTTTTTTTTGAGACGGTGTCTCGCTCTGTTGCCCAGGCTGGAGTGCAGTGGCGCGATCTCGGCTCACTGCAAGCTCCGCCACCTGGGTTCACGCCATTCTCCTGCCTCAGCCTCCCGAGTAGCTGGGACTACAGGCGCCCGCCACCATGCCTGGCTAAATTTGTGTATTTTTAGTAGACACGGGGTTTCACCATGTTAGCCAGGATGGTCTTCATCTCCTGACCTCGTGATCCACCCACCTCAGCCTCCCAAAGTGCTGGGATTACAGGTGTGAGCCACCACGCCTGGCCCCACCTTCTTCTAATAAAAACTTCAGGTCAAGGTGGCTTCACGGTTGAATTTTACCAAACTTTATAAAATAAACAATCAAATTCTATAAAAATCTTCCAGATAATTGAAGAGAATTGTCCCACACTCATCTCTAAGGCGTTACAATGATCCCAGAGACATCACAAGAGAAGAAATTACAAATCAGTATCCCTCATGAACAAAGATGAAATATGTTCCCTGGAGCACTTTAGTCAATGAAATTCAGCACTGTGTAAGAGGGTTTGCATGTTATTACTAGATTGGCTTTATCTCAGGAATGCAAGGCTGTTTCAATGTTTGACAATTAATAAAATCCAGCATATTAAATTAAACACGAAAAAGTAGGTGATCATCTCAGTGGTTAGAGAAAACACATTTGACAAAACTCAACACCTATTCTCGATCAAGATTCTTAGCACACTAATAGAATAAGAGAAATGCTTGAATTTTATAAAGGATGCCTGCAGAAACCTACAGCTAATATCCTTGAGGGTGAATGATGGAATTTCTTTCCTCCTGACACGAGAGATGGTAGAGAAAATGTTGTGTGTGTTTATGCAAAATTAGGATTCTCTGGGCAAATTTTGTTAAAAGAGGGGACCTGAGCTAAAAGGCAAGTGTTAGGAATTGTAGCAAATATTCTGCCTGGTTAGATTTTGAGGGACCATCGTGGTGGAGGGAGGTTCTTTCTGTGTTCACATTTCAAAAGGGGTAAAACCTGGGACCGTGGAGGCAGAATCAGTGAACTTAGGAACTTTTGTTAAATCTATTCCATGAATCCCTTGGAAATCCAAGCAAATCATTGTTACCAATAGCAGTAATAAAAACAAAAATTCTGCCCAGAGTTCTGTGCAGCAACACCAGCATTAGAGCAGCAAAGCAGCGTCCCTTGGTTCCACAGGGAATGAAGTGGGATCTCTAGGCTGTTCTCCAGACCGGCCTGTTTTCCAGGTAACAGGTGAACAATTTCCCAATGCAGTTAGGGGTGTGGCTTCCGAGCTCTTTCTGCAGAGGCAATGAGAGGATGAGGTTTCCTCACAGGAGGTGAGCAGGTGTCCTGCCTGCAGCACAGGATGCCCTTGTCCTTCCGGAACACACGTGGCTGAGGCACCCCTGTGGAAGCCAGGTCCACGGTCATGCTCAGCAGGGATGGGGAACACGGGAGGGGACACGTGTCGGGCAACCTCCCCTTTCTTCAGAGCCACGGCCCACACACGGGTGGAGCAGAAGAAGGATCGGCGCTTCCACAACACAAAGGTCCGACCAGCAGAGCGGGTCCTGGAGCACAGGAGGTGGGGGCAGCGGTCTGCAGAGTCTGCTGCGATGTCTCCCAGTGACCATCGCTCCTGGAGGGGATTAAATCGAGCATGGAGGGGCCGCGAGGTGGCCACACAGCTGCCATCCGGGCTGCCGACCCAGTTACTGTTGTCTACGGTTGCGACTTACTCTCTAAACTTTCTTTAGTGTTTTTTGCTGTATTTTTGTTGTAAATCATCCAAATACGAGAAGCTGTCTCTGTTCTTCTACAATTATCAATAGTTTAAAAAATGATTCTTTCTTTTTAAACGTCTTCCCACTTCACGTTATGTCACTTTTAAAGAATGACAGGGATTTTGAAAAACATTTGTCAAAACAAAGGAAGAACAGCTATTTAATTTCTCATAGATAAGGGTAAAACTATTTCAAAGTCATTCCAGAAAAAAAAAAAAAAAAAGGAAAGGAAAGAAAAGAAAAGTCTGGGGTAAGAATGGTGACTCATAATGCATGTTTAAATTTGAGATAGCATTGCTGACATTAAAGCAAGAAACCCTGTATTAAACCACCGCCTGAGTTGCTCACAGCCAGTGACTGTTAAAGGCACTTCCCCATCCTTTAATCCTGTCTCTCACGATATCTTCAAAATACAGCAGGAGTCCGAGGAGCTTTGTCATTTCCATGGTGTGAGGATTCGACAGGTGTCTGCTCAGCTCTCACAGACTCAGGCACAGGATATGTGGTCTTCTCATGCCCTCCCCACACCTGTGTACTGCCCAGGGGAGGCACCCACGCCTGCAGGTCCCCATGCGGCAAGGCGCCCAGAGGGTAGGTCCCCACATGATAAGGTACCCAGAGAGCAGGTCCCCACATGGCTAGGCGCCCAGAGTGTGGGTCCCCACGTGGCCAGGCACCCAGAGTGCTGGTCCCCACGCGGCAAGGTGCCAGAGTTCAGGTCCCCACATAATGAGGTACCCAGAGGGCAGGTCCCCACATAGCAAGGCAACCAGGCCTGCAGGTCCCCACGTGGCAAGGCACCCAGTGCTGGTCCCCACGTGGGAAGGTGCCCAGAGTTCAGGTCCCCACCTGATGAGGCTCCCAGAGTGCAGGTCCCCATGTGGCAAGGCACCCAGAGTTGAAGTCCCCACACGGCAAGGCACCCAGAGTGCTGGTCCCCACATGATGAGGCACTCAGAGTGCTGGTCCCCACACAGCAAGCCCACAAGCATCCTCCACTCCGCCCTCTCCTGCCAGCAAAGAAGACTCTTTGAACCTTGCAGAGTGGCTGTTGCTAAATATCCCTGAGTGTATGGTATTTACACTGAAGTCCTGCCCGCAGTCAAAGCCGTTCTACTTGCTTCAGCTCCTGGGGGTTGTGGTCCTTGCTCCCTGCTCAGGCCCCTTCCTTCTTAATCCAAGGCAGAGGCACCATTTCTGCCCCATGCCACAGTCTTACCTTGTTCTCAGACGCTTTATGATTCATCTGATTTGATGCTTGCAAATGGGATTCTTGGAGATAAAAGCACCACCATGACCTGTACCATGTGTGTCTCCTCTCGCCCCCACCCCAACCAACCCGAGTCCCTGTGGTGGTCAGGACCTTCTTCAGCTGGGAGCTGAGTGCTGAGAAGGGCGTGATGGTGGAGGTGGGAGCCGGTTGGCTCGGGATGCTGAGGGCATGTCTTTCCTCTGGGTCTCTGGAGCCAGAGGGTGAGCTGGTGATGGGCAGGGCTGGGGGGACTGAGCCGAGCTGGGGTGGGGATGGGGAAACAGCATTTGATCCTAGGGAGCCCCAGCTGCCCCAGCTGCTTACTGCCACCTGGACACCACCCTCCAGGATGGCCTGGGACCTTCCGGGGAGCACTTGAGCTCTGACTTCAGAGACTGGGGCCGCTGGTGACAGTGATCAGTGAATGTGCATCCAGTACAAACTTAATTTAACTGGGGAATACATTTGAGCAATCCAGGAGAGGGGTGATGGGAACCTGGAAGTGGCACTGGGTGGGGAGCAGACAGGTAGAGTCACCTGTGTCACAGGGAGCCCTGGTGCTGCCCAAGTGTCCCGCTGTGAGAGGGCCAGGGATTGGCGGGCAGTGGGGGCAGCCTCAGGCCCACACTGGGGACCTCCTGCCACACCGTGTCAGGAAGGTGAATCTGAAGGCAGCTTGGGAACTATTCGGTCTGAGGTGCAGCGGGCACATGGCTCCAGACAGACCCTGCACACCCATCTCAGGCATCGAGACCACTCAGGCCTCGTCAGCCCTGCAGCCCTGTGACAAATGGTCACTGAGGGGTGAGGAGAGGGCTTCGCTGGGGGATGGACAGCAGAGAGAACAGGGCACCCCCGGCATCCACAGTGTGGGTGCTGCTGAGACCTGGGGGGGCTGGGGGCAGCCACAGGAGTCCACAGGCATCCGGGCCATCCTGGGAGGGGGTGGGTGGGGAGAAGCCCCCGTGTGGGGCCTCGGATCAGTACCCCCACTTCAGGGAGACGGGCATGACCCCAACTTTCAGGGACTGTCCCCACCTGCTTGGGTCCCACCATAGATGTCAGACTCAGTTGTCCCAGACGTGGGCTCTTTGTTTGGAAGCAAACCTGGCTTTACCCCCACTTAAAAGAAAATGTTACATCACGAAGAAAAGGGATTTCTCCTCACTGTATTTAAAAGGTATTTTGGATAAGTTTATCTTACCTCCTGTTTTTCTGTCAAAAACAACCTCATTTTCCATCCAAGGGGACTTAGTGGGCACAGATGAGGAGGGTGACCTGCAGCCCCTCATCACCTTGAGTCAGAAGTCTGGCACAGGGGACTATTAGCAGGAAGTCCCATGAATAGATCTGTGGGGAACGTGTCATAGAAACACCAGTCTGGCTGCCTGTTGTGTGGTGAGATTTAATTCAGTCGGAGATCACGGGCTGGGTGTGGGCGAACAGGAGGAAGGGGGCGCATCTGCATTGTTTTCACAATAAGGTCGTGCCACGAGTCATTCTGAATCCTTGCAATCTGAGTTCTCCTGTCAGCCTTGGACTGACTTTCCTGAGATCTTTAAGCTGTGAAAGGAAAATATCTGGGCCCCAAAATCACCGAGCTAAAGGGAAAAGCCACACTGGGAACTGCTCGGGGCAAACCTGCCTCCCAATGCATTCAGTCACCGCTCTGCTCTCCTCACTGAGGCAGATGCTTATCTGATCTCCTCTGAAAAGACGAATCAGAAACTCAAAAGAATGCAAGGTTGGGGTGTCCCTCGCCTGCCTGTGACCTGGACGCCTCCTCCCTGCCTCAAGTTGTCCTGCCTTTTTGGATAGAACCAATGTACTTCTTATACATACTGATTGATGTCTCATGTCTCTCTAAACCTTGTAAAACCAAGCTGTGCTTGGACCACCTGAGGCCGTGTCACGGGCGGGAGTCCTCAACCTCGGCAAAATAAACTTTCTAAATGGACCCTGAATATCCGAAATGGGCTCAGCAAGCCCCACCCTCAGGGTGGAACCCACCTGCCCTTTCAATCCCCTGACCGTGGTGCCTCTAAGTCGTCTTGAGTCCATCTCCACTTGAAACCAGCTGTCCGGTGAGCAGAGCTGAGCATGAGACTCGGGCAGCCGGGTGGGCCTGGAGCCTGCAGTGTCTCCATGGGAGCTCAGCTGTGGCCAACCCCCCCGGGACAGCCGGGTGGGCGTGGAGCCCACGGTGTCTCTGTCGGAGCCCAGCTGTGGCCGACCCTCCTGGGCGTGGTTAATTGCTCTGGATAACATGCTTGTCAAGCACAGCCAAAGCCAGTTGATAAAAGAAACGGTGCCAGGTGTGGACAGCACCCTAAGAAACCCAGGACTGGGCTGCTGTTTTGAAGGAGGCTGGCAGCTAGAGAGACCTGCAGGGGAGCTCATGGCATCTGTGTCGTGGAGGAGAGATGGGCGGTGGTCCGTGGTCCCAGAGACAAAAATCTGTCACCTGAAATTGTGGATTTGGACAACATTTCCAGGCAAAACATTAAAAGAGTGAACTGGTTGCTCTGAAAAGGACAAATGGGATGAGATGACACAGAAGGAGAGAAGTTACAGGTTAAGAAGGAAATGGTTTTCACCTCCAGCCTGTGCAGCTGTTGAACAACCGTCAGATGGAGACCTGGCCTCAGGCTTAGACCCATCCCAGACCACAGCTCTGATGCTCTCTGTCCTTTCTGTCGGAGCCAGACACAGGCTGAGGCCTTGTGAAGGCCCCCAGGCCCAGGGGGAAGTATGTGTCTGGAAAGGGTTGCAGATCTGGCTTTCGGCCTGGGGACTGGACTGGAACCAAAGACATGGACGACTAGTGCCCCTGATGTCTCTGGGAGGCCTGTACTGGTAAAAGCGTTCACCTGATTTAAAAGTGACTAGCAGTGAATTTCCACACACCCCAGCTGAGTGCTTCCTGAGTCCTCAGGTCCGGGAATGAGGAGCTTTGGGAGGGGCTGGGTGTGTTCTAGGAATCAGGGTACTGGGGGTCAGTGTGCCCTGGGGTGTAGAATCCTGGGTTGGATTGGGAGGGGCTGGGTGTGTTCTAGGAACCAGGGTGCTGGGGGTCAGTGCACCCTGGGGTGTAGAATCCTGGGTTGGAAACCCCCACCTGTCTCTTGCCTCCAACGTTACTTCGGAGAAGTTCATGCCTTTCACGTGGGTACTGGGGGTTATCTCTGTGCCCAGAGCTTTAACTTTTTCTCTGCAGTTTGTGTGGATATTTTTTCATTCAATATAGTAAAAATATTGTTTTAATTTCTTCATTTTTGAATTTCGGAATTTTGAAAGTCTTCAGTTTTGAATTTCTTCAAAAACTTTTCGGCCGGGCGCGGTGGCTCAAGCCTGTAATCCCAGCACTTTGGGAGGCCGAGGCGGGTGGATCACGAGGTCAGGAGATCGAGACCATCCTGGCTAACATGGTGAAACCCCGTCTCTACTAAAAATACAAAAAAAAACTAGCGGGCGTGGTGGCGGGCGCCTGTAGTCCCAGCTACTCGGAGGCTGAGGCAGGAGAATGGCGTGAACCCGGGAGGCGGAGCTTGCAGTGAGCCGAGATCGCGCCACTGCACTCCAGCCTGGGTGACACAGCGAGACTCCGTCTCAAAAAAAAAAAAAAAACAAAAAACTTTTCTACGGATTTCTATTTCTATCCCAAGCCTTCCATTGAATAGTTTACTTATGTATTATATTTAATTTCCCAGATCTTTTATTTTTCAAATTTTCCTTTTAGAAACCTTTTCTTATTTCACAGAAACAAGATATTTTGTTATCTCTTTAAAGATGTTAACTATAATTTGTATAAAATTTCCTCCTGCTACCTGGGTTGGGGGTTGCCTGTTTTCAATCTTTGTGAGTCTTTTTTTCTGCGTTCTGTCTTGTTCTGCGTGGCTCCCTCCCATGGCTGATGGCCTCTGGCTGTGTTCTGATGTTGGAGAATAATTCACAGAGTTTCCAGTGCGCACCTGCTTTTGGGTTTGTGTGGCCCAGGTTGGAGACCCCCTCAGATGGTGGAGCCCCAGGGCCTTCTGTCCCAGCTCGGGCTGCAGCCTCAGGGGCTTCCTGGTGAGCGGGCAGCATGACCCAGGCCTCTCCTCAGTGGGTTCCAGGGCGAGCCTCAGTCGTTTCCCAGGAGCAGGTGTCCTGGCTGCGTAGAGCTCAGGCCACGGGGGAAGGAAGGATCCAGTTCCAAACCCTCAGGAAGGCTTGAGGCCAGCAGCGCACATCCACCTGGCTGCCTGGGCCTCCCTGCAACCTCGGCGACCTTGGGCCCTATGGACTGGGAGGCCTTGAGTCTTGTCTCCCTGTGTTCTGGGGTTCAGACTCTGCCTCCCAGGGCCTTCCACCGCCCTCGATAGGCTGGTCCTGGCTAGGCTGTGTTGCATCCCCTCTGGTCCTGGCTGGGCCATGTCCCGCCCTCTCTGATCCTGGCTGGGCCATGTCCTGCCCTCTCTGGTCCTGGCTAGGCCATGTCCCGCCCTCTCTGGTCCAGGCTGGGCTGTGTCCTGTCCCCTCTGGTCCAGGCTGGGTCGTGTCCTCTCCCCTCTGGTACTGGCTGGGCTGTGTCCCTCCCTCTCTCATCCTGGCTGGGCCATGTCCCGCCCCTCTGGTCCAGGCTGGGCCGTGTCCTCTCCCCTCTGGTCCTGGCTGGGCTGTGTCTCATCCCCTCTGGTCCTGGCTAAGCCATGTCCTGTCCCCTCTGGTCCTCCAGGAACCCGGCTTGCTTCTGCTCTGAACTCACTGTGTGGGAGGAGGGCGGAGGCTGGAGTTCAAGCTGCCTTAACCAGTGGGTGGAACTCTCACGTGCAGCCGTTTTGGTTATGCCTACTTACTGTGTAACTTTCCCTGTCTTCATTTTACTGGACAGATTGTGTTTTTATTGTATTTTTTTGTTTCCCTGCCATGGTGTATGAAGTTATGATTTTTATCACGAGGGTGCTATTGCTAGGCCTGCCCAGGCCTCTTGCTGTCTGTGTATTTGCTTAGAATAAGGACTCAAGAAGCGATAGGCTTGACTAAGACACACATTTTACTTTTTATTTCATATTATCAACTCATATGAGAAAAGGCCATAACAATCGATAGTCTCACAATTTGAGAAATATCATGGTTTCAACAAATCCTGTATTCATTAACACGGGTTGTGGTAATGGACGAACTCCTGAGTTTCAGTGGCTCAGCTCAGTGACAAGGGGCTTCTTCCCCATGGCCAGGGGTCCCAGGTGGCTTCCTCCTGGTGGTGACTGTGGAGCCCGATTCTTCTCCCGTGGCTCTGCCCCCCCCGCCGGAGCAGGTGCAGGAAGGACAGCTGGGCAGGCGTCCACCCCTAGCGGCCATCTCTAAGGGCACAGGCTCCCACTCACCGGTGGGATCAGGCCTGGGGCACGCCTGGCCTGGCTGCAGTGCCACTTCCCCCACAGCTCCACGGCGGCCCCTCTCCACACACCCTACCCTCAAACCAGGATCCCACAGGCACCCCCGGTGAGGCGGCCATCACCCCACAGTCCTCAGAGGCCACCGTGGAGCTGTGTGCCTGGGCTGGGTGCCCTCCGTGGATCTGACACGGTCCCACTTCTTTCTCCTCTTGCCCTGGCTGGGCCTGCCCTCACCTCCCCGCCCGGGTCCGTGGACTCTGCATCCGTCTACACCGCGGTCCTGCCTTCACACAAGGTCCACAGTGAGCAGGCTTAGAGCATCCATCCGGAGATGGCCCCGGCAGGTCTGATAACTCCCGGCCTCAAAACTTCCCCTTTCTCGGTGGTTTTCCGTCGCTCTTTCTGGCTGAGCATCTGTTAGGTTCCCCATCACCATGTGGATGTGTCTTTTTCCCCTTAGTTCTGTCAGTTTCCTGGAAGTATTTTGAGGTCGTGGTACTGGGTGCTGTGTGGACGCAGAGGAAATACCTTCCTGTTGAATTCCCATTCTCAGTGTCGGGAACCAGCCCCCTCCATCTCCAGTTGTCTGTTTGCCTTCAACTCTGTTTGGACGGATTAAGAGTAGACTCTGCGTCACTGCAGCTAGGATTTGCATGGAGTGCTTATTTCTCTCCCTCTTCCTTTCAATTTCCTGTGCTTCATATTTACAGTGTGTCTCATGTAAGCCCCATATAGTTGAGTTTTGTGTTTAGTTCTTTTACCGAGCTTTGTCTTATTTTTACCTCTGATCACTTGATTGTATCATCCAAAACCTCTATATGTAGTCATTCTCCTGAAGTTATAAACAAATGTGAACGAAGGAGTCGAGAGTCCCAGACTGTAGCACAAAACTGCACTGTGATTAGCAGGATGCTCCTTCGAGGCGTTGGGACATAAAAGAATCGTCGTTATAAAATGTCAACTTGCAGAAGTGCCCCTGAGCTCGCATCAGAGACTAAAGACTTTGCAGCTGGCGCTGACAGCAGAATACCACCATTGCTCACGCTGGAGATTTAGAGCTGTGAAATAAAATTAAATGTTTTCTTTCCATCTGTAGATTTATAAAAAGTCAAAGCACAGCTGGTGTGAATATTAATACAAAAAGCACAATCCATGTTAAATTGCAATTTTATTTAAAAGCTAACAATTGAGTCAAGCAAATTTTAGATGAATAAAAAAGGGCAGGTACAGCAGCAACTGTCTGCTGCTGTCGTCTGCAGCTGCTACTGTTGGCAACTACAGAGAATAATCGGGCCCAGAGGTCTTCATGTCCGCCTACCCGGGCAGCCACCCTTGAGGTCAAAGTGCATCCTCATCTTGGTCCTCTAGGGCGTGAAATTCTAGAATGTTCCCCCAATCACCTCCAGATACTCTGCGTCTTCCCCAGTGTTTGCCTGGCAATTGGCAGCTACTGGCTGATAGAGATCTCACTTTCACTTACGAATAAAAACTGCTTCCATACACTTTTCCACCTCATTATGATTATACTGGGAGTGCAGACAAAAATATCTTCATCATTTCACAAAATGTAAAGATGAACACTGCAATCATTCAGAAATAAAAGTAAGAGAAGTGCAATTCTCATGGGCACATGCAGCAAAGATAGTGTGAATTAAAAATATATATTTGCGTGGCATGAACAAGGTTAAACAGCTGAAACTATTTTTTTTTTTTGCAATTGCAGAGTGATTTTCAGTTAACAGAATGACTGCTCTTTTTGTTGTTATTTATTTCTTGCTTTATCAAAGTCAAGGGAGATGAGCAGGCCCTCCCACCGTGAGGAACCTGTGGCCTGCCCTGAGCTCCCGGCACCTCTGCAGCAGTTCACAGCCAGGCTCCGCTGGGCAAGCTGGGCCGTGGCACTACCACTCGCAAAGGGAGCTTCCTGGAGACACGTGTGGTCCTTGCTGGCCATCGCGTGGCCAAGGTGGATACTGAAAATAGAACTTGGCCTGGCTCTCCAGTTTTCTTTAAAGGGCTGAGCTGTAGACAGGAGAGTGAGCTGCTCCAGCAGCTGGAAAGATGGAAACCGCCACGCTCCTCCCTCCACCATCAGCCCCATCTCCCCTCCAGGGCCCACCCTGCTCTCTTCAGCCCGCAGCAGCCGTCCCCACAGGCCTTGATCCCATCGGGCTGGTGGCCTCCTTCTCATGGGCTCTCTCCCAACCAGATCCTTCCACATGTCCCAACCTGGCGGGGGAGGCCAGGATGTTTTCCTTTGATTTTTGGTTGTTACACAGAAAATGAAGAAAAAGGCCAGGATGGGCCATTTCAGGTTAGAATCTTTGATGTTGATTTTATTTCTCCACTGGGGGTTGTGGGCCTCGTTTCTCTGTTGTCTGGGCCTGACCTGCTTTCCTCGTGCCCCCAGGTGTGTCTTCTGCATGTCTCATGAGATCTGCTGCCTTCCTGAACCTTCGACCCCAGATAAAAACCTGTTAGATCAGAAGTGAGCCCTGCCACGGAAGTACTCACCGCAACAGTGTCTTTCATCAGTTGGCAAATTCACCAAAACTCTGAAGAAGTAAACAGCCTTTTCTGTGAAGTGTCACTTCCATTTTTAATGGAAACATACCCAGCCTGATTCTCCATGGCCACCTCAATGTGCTCACAGAGCCTTGTCCCAAAGTTTGGTTCTGCCCTATGTGACAGTTGTGTGCTGCATCACACCTGACCTTGGGTATCCAAGATTGTAACCCACTCCATTACTCACAGAACCGACGGAACCCTCTCTGAGTTGTTTTCCCCACAAACAATACGATGTTTCCTGAAGCGTCTCTGTTGCCTCCTGGGGCTCTGGGGAGGAGCACATTATGAAATCTATTTCGATTTATCCCTTTTCCTTTGTCCAGACCCTTAGATCCAGGGGTCATATGTTTCCAGCTTAAATATGAGGAAATTCTCATGGCAGTTTGGCAAATTTGCATATCCCTGATAAACCAGAAAATTAGAAAAAAAATGTTATAAATAAAGTATTACCAAATCATTCCAGTGCTGTCTCCCTCCACTTTTGTGTGTGTGTAAATGAAGCCATCAGGGCAGTAATGGAAGGATGGCTAGAGCTTCAGCAGTGTAGTCATTGTAGGGCTCTCAGGGTAAAGTCACAAGATCTGCTCCATAATGGACAAGAAACCTCCAATAAAACAAATATAGTAACCTAACAACTAGAGGACGTTTTGTTTAAGTATAATGAAAATAAAGAGAAATAATCATTTGGGTCCCTCTGATCATTGTTATAGATGACTGACTTGGCTATTGAGAGCCACAAAGTCGTCTTTTAGAACTAAATGGGGAATCACAATCTCCCTTGGGTCCTCTGGGAGGTACATCTGATGAGTTTGACAAGGGGTGCAGTTGCATGATGAGAGAAGAAAAGGCTCTGGTGAAGGACAGGGCATTTTGGCTGATGTTGGTGCTGGTGTTTGGTGGGTTTTGATCACAGTGACACGTGCCATCAACGCCATCCTTCCATCTATGCTCAAAGGAACCTGACCCAGTGCATCACCTGTGGTGTCTGAGCCTCGCATGCCAAGTGCTTGTGGTTTAGAACCGCCAGGCAGATCTTCATCTGTCCTGCGAAGGTGTCGTCCCTCGTGCAATTACCTGCTTTATCTCCCACTGTGCAGTCCTAAGCAGCATTGGGTTTATGTTTACATACAAACCTCAAGGAGTGTAGCTGGTGCTCCAGTCTCCAAGGAGGCATCCCCTCTGCAGTCCAGGCATCCATTTTCCGAGTCAACCAGAGCAGGCTGCACACTGGGAGTGAGCTTTTGCTTTGCAACAACCTTCTTTGCTTACTCACAGTTTGGACTGGCTCTCAAATTCTTCTGTGCACCAAAGTCAAGAGCCTGACCTGCCCCACCCATTGACAGCAGTGCCAGCCCCCATGTCCTCCCGCCACTGGACTCGGGCCCCTGAGTCCTAGGAGATGCCTCAGAGGGACCACATCCCAGGAGGGCTCTGGTGCTCTCAAGCATGAGTCCACGGGAGACCTCGTGGGCAGGCTTTGTGGATGAAGGCAGCTGGGGTGGGGAGCTCCGGGTGTCCACGGCAGTGCCTCGCTGCCCTGATTCCTCCAAAGCGATGTGAGCCAGGCTGATGGCTCAGCCCCTGGCAGGGCTGTCCCCAGACTTGGCCTCAGTGGGGGGCTGACCACAGATCATTGCTTCCAATATGGTATGGATCTGTGTCCCCACCCAAATCTTATGTTGAACTGTAATCTCCAATTTTGGAGGTGGGGACTGAGGGGAGGTGATTGGATTTTGGGGCCAATTCTCATGGTTTAGCACCATGCCTATTAGTTCTGTCGTCACAATAGTGAGCTTTCGTGAGGTCTGGTTGTTTGAAAGCGTGCAGCACCTCCCGCTCCATTGCTCCTGCTCCCACCATGTGAGACACCTGCTCCTCCTTAACCTTCCACCACAATTGGAAGCTGCCTGAGGCTCCCCAGAAGCTGTGATGCTTCCTGCACAGCCTGCAGAACTGCAGGCCAAATAAAACTCTTTTCTTATAAATTACACAGTCTCAGGTATTTCTTTATAGCCATGCAAGAATGGCTTAACACGGCTTCCAATATCCTGATGTCCTGGGTCCTCTGCACTCCTGGAGGGAGCCTCGCTCAGCCTCATGCGGACCATGTAACGGGGGCAGTACCCCCCATGGCTCTGCAGCCTCTTCCCTTGGGTGGGGTCTGAGCGACCCACTCCTGCCTGCAGCACGGGGTGGGTTTTTGCCTCTGGGAGCCTAAGAGTGCAGTTTCCAGAGAAGACGGATGTTTGCCTTCCCAGCCAACGACCACCTTGCTGAGAAGCTGTTAAATTTCCCTGAAAAGGAGCAAAAGCATGGCTCATACTTGGCGTTTACTTTTCCAGGTGAAAAGTTGTCTTAAAAAGCCTAGTTTTCATCATCGTTGCTGGTTTGTCTTGGTCCACTAGGAGCGAGACTCTGCAAAGATGAAAAGCCAGCGCAGCCCTTTGAGGCCTCAGTGCTGTGGAAATAAAAGGGAGTCCTTTGCATTATCAGTGGAGGTTTTCCCATTACTGTCTTCAGTTTTGCTATTTTATTATTTCAAATATGCCTCTTACAGATGGAAGAGCAGCAAAAGGAAAATAATAAAGCATTCAATATTTAATTTGCAAACATAAAGTGCTAATGAAAATCTGTAGCTCGCAAAGATCTGACTTAGCTTTTGAAATTTGTTCCACTATTAGGATCTCAGTTCCTTGGTTCTCTTTTATTGTTTGTATCTCTAATTGTGAATCTTAATCAAAAAGGGTTTTGGGGGAAGATTTTATGAGTGTATTATTAAATATCACTGTTACAATGTTCATTTAAATATAAATGGCTTTCCAGGCTCAGCTGATGCAACCGTTGTGAATGACTTAGTTTCAGCGTGAAGTAAAGACTCCTAGCGCCCTAAAGGGCCAGACTTTGATTTGCATTTCTCTGATGACTAGTGATGTTAAGCATTTATTCATACAGCTGTTGGCCGTTTGTATACTCTCTTTTAAGAAATGTCTATTCGGATCCTTTTTCATTTTATTTTTTGAGAAAGAGTTTCACTCTGTTGCCCAGGTTGGAGTGCAGTGGCGTGATCTCCGCTCACTGCAACCTCCGCCTCTTAGGTTCAAGCGATTCTCCTGCCTCAGCCTCCCAAGTAGCTGGGATTACAGGTGCCTGCCACCACACCCAGATAATTTTTGTATTTTCAGTAAAGACAGGGTTTCACTATGTTGGCCAGGCTGGTCTTGAACTCTTGACCTCAAGTGATCCGCCTACCTCAGCCTCCCAAAGTGCTGGGATTATAGGCGTGAGCCACCATGCCCGGCCCCTTTTCCACTTTTTAATGGATTTTTTTTTTCCTGTTGAGTTCCTTGTTTATTCTGGATATTATTAGTTCCTCATCAGGTGAATAGTTTGCAAATATGTTCTCCCATTCAGCAGATTGTCTTTTCACTCCACTGACTGTTTCCTTTGCTGTGCAGAAGCTTTTTAGTTTAATATTATCTTATTTATTTTTGGTTTTGTTGTCTGTGCTTCTGAGGTCACAGTCATAAAATTTTTGTCTAGATCAATGTTTTGGAGAGTTTCCTCTATGTTTTCTACTAGTAGTTTCATGGTTTCAGGTCTTACATTCATACGTTTAAGGCTTTAATCCATCTTGAGTTGATATTTGTAAATGGTGAAAGATAGGGGTCTGGTTCCATTCTGCTGCATATGAAACCCAGTTTTCCCAGCATGATTAACTGAAGAAGGCGTCCTTTCCCCAATGCATGCTCTCAGTGCCTCTGTTGAAAATCAGTTGGTTGTAAACACGTAGACTTATTTCTGGGTTCCCTATTCTGTTTCATTAATCTGTGTGTCTGTTTTTATATTTATCCCATGCTGTTTCAGTTACTACAGCCTTACAATATTTTGAAGTCAGGTAGCGTGATACCTCTAGCTTTGTTCTTTTTGCCCAGGATTTCGTTGGCTATTTGGATTATTTTTTGGTTCAACATAAATTTTAGGAATTTTTTCCCCTATTTCTGTGATATTTTGATAGGGATTGCATTTAATCTATATATTGCTTTGAGCAGTATGGTAATTTTAACAATATTGATTCTTCCATTCCATGAGCAAGGGATGTCTTTTCATTTGTTTGAGTCCTCGGTTTCTTTCATCAGTGTTTTGTGGTTTTCCTTGTAGAGGTCTTTCACCTTTTTGGTTAAATTTATTCCTAGTATTTTATTGTTCGTAGCTATTACCAGTGGGATTGCCTTCTTGATTTCTTTCTCAGCTAGTTCATTATTAACATGTAGAAATGCTACAAAATTTTGTGTGTTGATTTTCTATCCTGAAACTTTACTGATCTTTTTCCCATTCAACCAGTATCAGATCTAACAGTTTTTTGACATAATCTTTAGGTTTTCCTAAGTATAAGATCGTGTCATCTGCAGAGAGGGATGATTTTACTTCCTCTTTTCCAGTGTGGATGCTTTTTATTTCTTTCTCTTGACTGACTGCTCTGGCTGGGACTTCCAGTACTATGTTGAATAATAGTGCTGAAAGTGAGTATTCTAGTCGTATTCCAGCTGGCTATCGTTTGCATGTTTGTCCCTACAAACCTCATGTTGGAACTGGATCCCCAGTGTTAAAGGTGGGGCCTAAGGAGGGCTGGTGGGATCATGGGAGCAGGTCACTCGTGAATGTCTTAGTGCTGTCCTCACTGTAGTGACTGAGTCCTCACTCTGCTATTCCCATGAGAGATGGTTATTAGACTGAGCCTAGCACATCTGCCCTGCTTCCTCTTTTGCTGTATGGTCCATGAGTGGAATCAGCCTTTGGCCCTAATCAGACACAGATGCCCAATCCTGAACTTTTATAGACATCAAAATTGTGAGCCATAAAAACCTTTTATTCATAAATCACCCAGCCTCAGGCATTTCTTTATAGAAACACAAATGGATAAAACATAAAATTGGCATCTAAGATTGGGGTGTTGCCATAAATATGCCTGAAAAAATGGAAGCAGATTTGGAACTGGATTGTGGGAAGAGGATGGAAGGATTTGGAGGGCTCAGAAGAAGAGAGGAAGATTAGCGGAAGTTCAGAAACTGTTGGCAACTTGTTAAGCGATTGTGACTAAAATGTTGATAGAAATATGAACAGTGAAGGACAGGCTGATGAAATCTTAAATGGAAAGAGGAGCTTATTGGGAATTAGCGCAAAGGTCACTCTTGTTACACCCTACTGAAAAACTTGACTGCATTGTGTCCCTGCTCTAGGACTTTGTGGAAGGTTGAACTTAAGGCTGAGCCTAGGGTATCTGGTGGAAAAAAAAATTTCTAAGCAGCAAAGCCTTCAAGAAGTGGTGTGGCTGCTTTAAGCAGCTTACAATCAGATATGACAGCAAAGGAATGACCTAAAAGTAGAATTTATAATTAAAAGGGAAGCAGAGCATAAATACTTGAAAAATTTTCAGGTTAGACATGTGGGAGAGAAGGAAAGAGCATTTTCAGGAGAAGAATCCAAGGGGGCTGTGGAGCAACCACTGGCTAGAGAGATTAGCATCTCTAATATCCAACGTGATAATATCCAAGACAATGGGAAAAAGGCCCCAGAGGCATTTCAGTAATTATTGAGGCAGCTCCTTGCAGACCCAGAGGCCTAGAAAGACAGAAGGATTTGGGGGAACATGCCTAGGGCACTGCTGCCCTGAACCACCTCAGACATTGCTCCCCATATACCAGCCACTCCCACTCCAGCCAGCACTCAAATGGCCACAGATGCAACTCAGGCCATATCGCTCCAAAGAGCTTAAGCCATAAGCCTTGGTGGCTTCTATGTGGTGTTAAGTCTATAGGTGCCCAGAATGCAAGAGTGGTGGAGGCTTGGCAGCTTCCCACTTCGACTTCAGAGGATGTACTGGAAAGCCTGGATGTCCAGGCAGAAGCCTGCTGCAGAGGAAGGGCAACAGCAGAGAGCAACTACTAGGATAGTGCCCAGTAGAGCTGTGGGAACACAGCCACCATCCTCCAGGCTTCAGACAGGCAGAGCCACTGACAGCATGCAACCCCAGCCTGAAAAAAACACAGGGACAAGACTCTAGGCTGGGCGCGGTGGCTCAAGCCTGTAATCCCAGCACTTTGGGAGGCCGAGATGGGCGGATCACGAGGTCAGGAGATCGAGACCATCCTGGCTAACACGGTAAAACACCGTCTCTACTAAAAAAATACAAAAAGCTAGCCGGGCGAGGTGGCGGCGCCTGTAGTCCCAGCTGCTCGGGAGGCTGAGGCAGGAGAATGGCGGGAACCCAGGAGGCGGAGCTTGCAGTGAGCTGAGATCCGGCCACTGCACTCCAGCCTGGGCAACAGCGCGAGACTCCATCTCAAAAAAAAAAAAAAAAAAAAAAAAAGACTCCTACCTGTGAGAGTAGCCACATGGTCTGCACCCAGGAAAGCCATGGGAGAGGGACTGACTGAGGCCTTGGGAGACCACTCCTGATATGGTTAGGCTTTGTGTCCCTACCTAAATCTCATCTTGAATTGTAACCCCTAAATCCCCATAATCCCCACATGTCAATGAAGAGACCAGGTGGAGGTAACTGAATCATGGGGAAGTTTTCTCCCATGCTGTTCTTATGATAGTGAATGAGTTCTCACAAGATCTGACGGGTTCATAAGGGGCTCTTCCCCCATTTGCTTGGTGCTTCTCCATCCTGCCGCCTTGTGAAGAAGGTGCTTGCTTCCCCTTCAACTTCTGCCACGATTGTAAGTTTCATGAGGCCTCTCTCCCCAGCCATGCTGAACTGTCAGTCAATTAAACTTCCTTTCTTTACAAATTACCCAGTCTTTGGCAGTTCTTTATAGCAGTATGAAGTGGACAAATATACCACACCTCATACCAGTGTGCCCAGGATACAGGATGTGGAGTCAAGAGAGATTATTTTGGAGCTTTAGATTTAAAGACTGCCCTATTGTGTTTTGGACTTTTGTGGGTCCTGTTATCCCTTTATTTTAGCCAATTTCTCCCACTTGGAATGAGAATGTTTACCCAATGTATATCCCACCATTGTATATTGAAAGTAAATAACTTGATTTTGATTTAAAAGCTAATAGCTGTGAGGGACTTGCCTTGAGTCTCAGATAAGACTTTGAGCTTTAAACTTTCGTGTTGATGCTGGAACAAGTTAAGACTTTGGGGGATTATTGAGAAGAAAGGACTATATTTTATGCATAAGAAGGACATGGGACAAAGACAAATGCTATAGTTTGAATGTCTGTCCCCACAAACTTCGTGTTTAAATTTGACCCCCAATGTTGGACATAGGACCTAATGGAAAGTGTTTAGGTCATTGCAGCAGATCCCTAATGAATGTCTCAATGAGGTTGTCACGGTAGTGAGTGAGTTCTTGCTGTATTAGTTCCCATGAGTTGTGGTTGTTATAGAGCCTGGCAGCTCCATTCGACCTTCTGTCTTTTCTCATCATGTGATCTGTGCACACACTGGCTCCCCTTCACCTTTTGCAATAAATGGAAGCTGTCTGTGGTCTTTTCCAAATGCATATGCCCAGTCTTGAACTTTTTCAGACATCAGAATGATGAGCCAAATAAACTGTTTTGTTTGTTTTTGTTTTGTTTTGTTTTTTTGGCAGAGTTTCACTCTTGTTGCCCAGGCTGGACTGCAGTGGTGTGATTTCAGCTCACTGCAACCTCCGCCTCCTGGGTTCAAGTAATTCTCCTGCATCAGCCTCCTGAGTAGCTGAGATTACAGGTGCCCACCACCACACCTGGCTAATTTTTGTATTTTTAGTAGAGACGGGGTTTCACCATGTTGGCCAGGCTGATCACAAACTCCTGACTTCAGGTGATCTGCCCACCTCGGCTTCCCAAAGTGCTGGGATTACAGATGTGAGCCATCCCTTCTGGCCACCAATTTTCCTTATAAATTGCTCAGCCTTAGTTATTTAATTATAGCAACACAGATGAACGAAGACACAGTTCTTAAAGGAAAAGCTTTCAGTTTTTCCCCATTCAGTATGATGTTAATGGTATATTTTCAACATGTGACCTTTATTATGTTAAGGAAAACTTTTTCTATACCTAGTTTTACCATGAAGGTTGTTGAATTTTGTCAAATGCTTTTTCTTTGTGTATTGAGATGGACATATGGTTTCTGTCCTTCATTCTGTTGATATTATATATCACATTTATGCATTTTATTATGTTAAACCAGTCTTGCTTTTCTGGGATGAATACCCCCTGATCATGGTGTATTATCTTTTTGATGTGATGCTGGATTTGGTTAGTATTTTGTTGAGGATTTTTGCATCCATGTTTATCAAGGATATTGATCTGTAGTTTTCAGTTTTTGCTGTTGTTGTTGTGTTCTTGCCAGGTTTTGGTATCAGGATAATGGCAACTTCATAGAATGAGTTAGAAAAATTTTCCATCTCTTTAATTTTTTGTATAGTTTGAAGATTTTTTTCTAAGTTTAGTTGAATTTAGCAGTGAAGCCATCTGATCCTGGGCTTTTCTTTGTTGGGAGATTTTTTGTTACTTAGTCAATATTGTTAGTTGCTATTGGTATGTTCTGGATTTCCATTTCTCCCTGATTAAATCTTGGGAGGTTGTGTGTGTCCAGGAATGTATCCATTTCCTCTAGATTTTCCAGTTAGTGTGTAGTTGTTCCTAATAGTCTCTAATGATCTAATGATCTTTTATATATTTGTGATACCTGTTGTATTATCTCCTTTTTTCTTTCTGGTTTTGTTTATTTGGGTATTGTTTCTTTTTTTCCTCATTGCTCTAGCTAGTGGTTTACTGATTTTGTTTATTTTTTCATAATATCAAATTTTCATTGATGCTTTGTATTCTTTGTCTATATTTTGTTTGGTTCTACTCTGATCTTTACTGTTTTTTTCTTCCACTATTGTTGAGCCTGGTTTGTCTTGGTTTGTTCTTGCTTTTTGTTATCCTTGAGGTGCATCATTAGGTTGTTTATTTGAAGTCCTTCTACTTACATGATGTAGGGATTTATTGCTATAAACTTCCCTTGTAGCACTGCTTTTGCTATATTCCACAGGTTTTGCTATGTTGTTTCTATTTTCATTTGTTTCAACAATTTTTTTATTT
The DNA here is from genome assembly GCF_037993035.2 of Macaca fascicularis. NCBI lineage: Eukaryota > Metazoa > Chordata > Mammalia > Primates > Cercopithecidae > Macaca > Macaca fascicularis. Next base: position 138,478,682 of record NC_088386.1, read on the forward strand.
CTTCCATACAAAGAGGAACCAAAAATGAGCAGGAATTGCTTCTTACTGAAATTTTATTAATTTTTTTCTGGTTGTTTTGTATATCTTTTGTTTTTTCATTGCTTAATATTGTGGTTTTTTGGCAACATTGAGTCTTTTCCTCATTTGTGTATTTTTTCTACCAGTGAGATTTATATGTTCATGTGCTTTTATGATAACAGATGTCATCTTTTTACTTTCAATACTTCCTTAAGTATTTCTTGTAGGGCAAGTTTAGTGGTTATAAATTCCCTCAGCTTTTGCTTGTCCGGGAAAGATTTTATTTGTCTTCATTTTTTAAGGATAACTTTGCGATTATATTATTCTTGGCTACCAGGTTTTTTTTTCTTCTTTCACCTCTGTAAATGTATCGTCACATCCTCCCTGGCCTTTAAATTTCTGCTGAGAGATTCATTGTTAGTTGGATGGGGTTTCCCTTATATATGACTTGACACTTCTCTCGCTGATTTAGGTTTTTCTCTTTGTCTTTGACTTTTGATAGCTTAACTCTTATGTACCTTGGTGAAGACCTTTTTGGTTTGTATCTATCTGGGATTCTCTGAACTTCTTTTATCTGGGTGTCTAAATCTTTTGTTAGACTTGAGAAGTTTTCAGCTATTGTTTTGTTAGATAGGTTTTCTATGGCTTTACACTTTTGTTCACCTTCTGGAACATCCCCAAATTTAAATATGGTGTCTCATACGTTGTGTAGGGTTTCTTCACTTTTTGTATTCTTCTTCCTTTATTTTTTGCCTGACCAGGGTATTTCAAAAGATCTGTTTTTGTGTTCTAAAATTTTCTTCTTCTGCTTCATCTATTCTATTGTTGAATCTCTTGATTATATTTTTGTTTCATTTACTTAATTTTTCATTTCCAAGATTTTTGTTTTGCTCTGTTTAATGATATCTATTTCTTTGGTGATTTCCTATTCACATCCTGAATTGTTTTTCTGATTTCTTTATATTGTTTATGTGTGTTCTTTTGTATCTTACTGAGCTTCTTTAATGCCATTATTTTGAATTTCTTTTTGGGGATTTTATACTTTTTTTTTTTTCATTAGAATCTGTTGCTGGAGAATTATTGTGTTGCCTTGAAGGTGTTATACTTCCTTGCTATTTTATGTTTACTGTGTCCTTACACTGATATCTGCATATCTGGTGTAACAGTCATCTCTTCCAGTGCTTTGCATTGGCTTTATAGGGAAAGACTCTTCCTGCAGATGTATGGTGTTTGTTGTGTAGGGCACTTTAGCTTTGACTTACTGTAGTCAGTAGTACAGACTTTGTATGATTTCTTTAGTTGTAAATAACATTGGTGGTATTTGTTATTTCCTCAGGGTCTTAGGCTTATGCTATCAGTGACGACTGTGGTGATACTTTTCTGGGGATGAGAACACCAGGTGGGACAGTCCTTTGTCACCAGTGGTGGCAGCAATAGGCAAAGCATGCCTGTCTTTGGGCCCCCAGGCAGTGTACACAGGAACTGTGTTAGTCGGTCCAGGCAGTCCAATCTGGGGGCCTCCAGGTGGCTTTATTGGGTGCTGGCAGTGGTAGACCAGGTGGGTGGGTGAGTCTTCATGTTCCTGGGCAGTGTGGGTGGTGTGAGCAATGACAGTAGCAGTGGAGGGACAATCTTTAGGTCCCAGACAGCACATGTTTATGTTAGCAGAGGTAGCTATGGGCTGGATGGGCCAATCCCTGGGCCCTCAGGAGAAATATGTGGATGTTAGCAGGGGAGACAAGATGTCTCCTTTTTATTTTTATCTGTTGCTTTTATATTCTGTTGCAGTAACCAATTTTATTGTGTTTTTAATTCTTTTCTACACTGGCTTGAAGATTACACCTTCCATTTTTATTTTTGTTGAAGTAGTCATTAACAACCTGCTTCTTATGTCTGACAGAGAGGTACAGAGACATGGCAGAGGTTACTTTATTTCATAATTCATTCTTTTCATCTGCATAAAATAGTAACCAAATCACAGTTTTTTTTAGTGTGAAAATCTTCAGCAAAGAGCCTCAGAACCTTCCACCGAGTGCAGCTGTGCCAGAACATTCCACTGTCAGTGGCATAGCCCACACATCCCTGCTCCCTACGAAATGGCCTGCTAATAACTGCACTTCTCTTTCACCTGCTTCATGGTTAGTGCTGCCTCTTTTCTGTATTTTATTTTATAAACTATTCTTATTTTTATATCTGGTGGCATAAAACCTCAATCCTTTATTTTAGGTATTACCAGGATGTTGACACAGACGACTCTACAGGTGATCCAAAGCTGTTGTTCAGTCCTGCTCCTGGATTTTCTCATGGATTTCTTTGGGCACCTTTTGCTTTTGTTTTGAATCCTCATTCTCTGAGTGCAGATGGTTTCCTTATTGACAGTACACTAGCATCTCTCTGTTGCATATCTATCTGTTAGTTAAAACTTTCAGGAAAATCTTAAACTTTTCCTGCTGATTGAAAAATAAAAATATGGCTTGGAGCAGGCAGGTGTGTGGGTCATGTGCATTCCAGGTGTGCATCTCGCCATTTCTATGAAGAGCCTCCCTTCCCCCAGCCCCCGCCTCACCCTGTTGCTGGTATGGTGTTGTCGGAGCCTTTGCTCAGGCTAGGCAGCCTTGACCTACAGGCAAGACAGACCCTCACCTGTGTGTTTCACTCAGCTCGGATGCCCCCAGGGCATGCTTCCCTTTCAAACAGAACTTGCTTGTTCAGAAATTCAATTGCTCTCATCACCTCCTCATAGTTTCTTTAAGCCACAGACTTGTATTGTGTCAGTCTTGAGCAGTGTTGAGCTCACCTCACAGAGCAATGCAGCCTCTAGAGAGGACGGGTCTGCGTCCCGTCCCACCCCACAGTGTTCTTTCTCCTCTGTGTTCTGATGTTGACGCCCTTGACTGCTTTTTCTTTGTGAGGCCATATGTGATAGTTTTCCAGCTCCAGTTTTCATAGCTCCAGTGATGTGTTTCCCAAGAGGTGCATAGTTTTGCCAGCCCTCTGGTGATGTTTTCAGTTCTGTAATTGTTTTTGACATCATTTATGACATCTCTTTTCTCTTGAAAGCTCTTCCTTAGAATAGATAATTCATTTCAATTTTAGCATAAAAGTATGGATGTGAACTTTGTCTCCTTGAATGATTTTCAGTGTATATATTATTATGTCTGAGTACATAACAAACCAATATCCAATGTTATGGGACACTTTTAGTTTTTTCTGAAGGAAAATGCTTTGACATTTCAAATACTTTTTAAAATTTAATATTAGAAATGTCTTTATTCTCAAGATGTTATGCTTGCATACATCTTCATTTTACTATGCAGGCAAAATGAAAGTATAGATACAATTATTAGAAGTGACTTACATTTCCAGTGGCTTAGACAAACACACACATGCACACACGTTTTGTCACATTCATGTGCGACTTGAACAACTTTAATTTGGCTATAACTAATTGTATGGTGTGAATATTCTAGAATTTTAACATTTTATACTGTTATCTTATTTTTGATTTTTCATGTTTCAATGTTTTTACAAACTATGTGAATCCTAAATCCAGAGCCCAGTGAATTATTACAAAATGATCACAGCCCTGAAATGTGGCTCTTCCAGCAGCAAAAAATTCACCTCCCACCTACTTCAAACCACTCTACCCTCCCGGAAGGCAACCTCTTTCCTACTCCCAACACTGCAGCTTAGTTGCATCTATTTATAAACAATTGACAGATATAATAAATAGTATGGTTGTTGTTTGTTTCTGAGTTTTCTTGGGGAAGACGTGACTTAGTCTTCAATTATTTTTCTGAGATTCTTTGAAAAAATTTGGAATTTTGTTTTTGTGTTTTATGTGAAAAGACAGAAAGTGACATGACAAGCACTTCCAGTTTCTATTTCAAAATAAGGAAGAACACGCCCAGTGACTTACTATGTCCGTATTAAAAAGAGGTCAGTCGGAAGCTGGGGCGGCGCCGGCGCGGGGGTCGCGGCCATGTCACGACGTGGACACTCGCCCGAGGTGCTGGGGTCCGAGGCTGCTTCTCTTTCTCCGAGTTGCTGGGGTCCGAGGCTGCTTTCTTTATTGGAGTTGCTGGGGTCCGAGGCTGCTTCTCTTTCTCCAAGTGCCCTGACCAGGCCTCCTGGGAGCTGCTGGAGACCCGCGGCCCTGCTGAGCTGGGCGGAGCCGCATCCTCCAGAGATTCCCGCGCTGGCCGCTCCGGAACCGGAAACCGCAAGGCGAGCGCGTCACTGACGCCGAGGATCGAACGACTTTTTCAGTCTCACCTGCTGCAGAGGCTCCGTATCGCCAGCGGAAACGCGCTTTGTTGCTGCATCATAGCTCGAGCGGGTTATTGACCTATGTCCCATATTTTACGAGGACTGCAGACCCCGAGGCCTGAATAACCCTCACTCTTTGCCTGCTCGGAGCTTTGACCGGTAAACTCCCCTCCCTCATGCAACAGCAATGCTAGATCAGCTTACAGTTTGTAAGATATTTTGTGTCACCTACAGTGGCCATAGGATGAATAACCCACACGTACCTATGCCCCAGCTCGGTGGAAGGTACAGGCAGGAAAGGCCGGCAGGGCCGTGCTGTGCAGGTTGGAGGCCATGCGGCCGGGGTCCCATCATCATGGCCTGTGTGAGAGAACCGCCTGTGTCCCAGGCAGCGCTCCTCTGCGTGTGCAGGTGAGTGCAGGGGCCCGGGCTGAGTCTCTCTGCAGCAAATGCTCAACCCTCAGGTTTACAGAACAAAGATGTCTGCTCAGCACCAGTCAGGGGTGTGGGGTTTTCCTTAGAACATGGCGGCTGGACCTTCCTGTGTGAACAAGGTCTCCACAAATGGCAAACAGCAAAAGGCTGCTGCTTCCTGCTGGGAAATCTCTTCCTTGGGAAACACATACACACACGCGCGCACACACACATACACACACAGAAAAAACAAAACAACAACAACAACAAAAAACCAGGTGTTAATTTTATGGAATGAATATGAACTCAACAAAACCCTCAACTTTTTTGAACATAATTGGTGTGATTTTATTTTAGTTAGTGGGACTGACTGGAGTCTCTGCTCACCTGGCTACCAGCATGGGGCCTGACCCTGGGTTTTGCAGCCATGGACAATTGTGTGCTACAGTCTTCCTAGCAACTGTCCTTTGCAGAGATGAATTATTGAGGATTATCACACTGAGCGTTTCATTCAAGTATGAGGTTTGCTGCAAATTCACTCCCTTGAAAAAGAAAATAGTGTTCTTGCTACGTGTCCTCTCTTTCTGCCTCCATAAAAGACAACACTCAGCTTTGAACTCAAATTCAAGCTAAAAAATTCAATACGAGAAACATGTTGCAAACATATAAAACGTATTATGTGAACTTTTTATTCTGTCTCCAATATACCCAAAGAACAAAGGAACAATAGTTTTCTAATAGAATGCTTTGCTTAGGTTTTAAATAACGGCAGATTCACAAACTACTTTTAGGAAAAGGCACAAGAAAAGGGGCAAGTGAAGTGAGTTTTCTGTGCAAACATTAAATGCAGGCGTTTGAAGGGGTTACCTCCCCATGACCTCATGCAGGCGCTGTCTAAAGAACCATTTGAGGTCGGGGATTGCAAGAAAAAAGTGGCCTTTTTTGAGGCTGTTTATTGCTTTTACTGTTTAAGAGCAATTTTTTTCTACTCCCCAGGTACCAACAAAAGAACATTACAAGGGAAAATTGTTCTCCAGCAGCCTTTTAAATAATAGAGATTAGACACAGTAGCTGCAACCATGGCGCTTCTGGAAGCTTCCAGCTTACAGGCCTGTGGGTGTGGGCTATGGACAGCCAGGTCACAGACGCCCCTGCACACCTGCCCTGCCACGATTGTCCCCACCAGCCCTGTCCCCCCGCTGTCAGCTGCCTTCTGTCTTTCTGCCTCCTCTTGGCCACGTGGTTGCCCTAAGAATGCTCCTGCCCATGGTGAGAGCTGGCGGGTTCCTCTCGCTTTGCGCATCCTGCCAGCCAGTGTGGTCATGGAACTAGGTTCTCAGAAGTGAAAAGATTCATGTGAAGTCGTAAGAGGAAAGACTTCAGTTAATAGTTTTATCTTAGAGTAGATGTAGAAATGCTGTGTTGATCGTCAAAAGGAATGGGGAAATCTCTAAAAACGGATAAGGAATTTCAACATAAGCAGGGCACAAACAACTGGATGTAGTGTGAGGCCTGTGGGGTCACAAGGAAAGGATGACTGTAGTGTGTACATGTGTGTGCATCTGATACAGGTGTATGTGCAAACTCTGTGTGTCTACCTCGCACATGCCTGTATGAATACACATGTACATTATATGTAGATGTGCCCACTGGTATGTATGTGTGTACATGCATATATGCATGCTGTACAGATATGTGTGTGCACATGTATGTCCATATTTGTTTTTGCAACAAGAAATAGAGACCTAATAAGTCAGACACTAAGGAAAATGAGAAACAACCCCCTCGGAGTGCCAGGAGGAAGAGGGCAGAGGGGCCCAGGGAGAGGGATGCTCTTCTGAGTGGGCCTTTCTCACAGTTTTCACAAAGCAAATAAATAATTTACACATTTAAATATTCAAATTAAAGCAATCTCTAAAATTGAATGCAAACAACGCATGAGCCTATACATCAACTTGATGATGTGACTGCTCAGATAAATTATTCAGTTTTTACAATTCCTCCCTTCGCAAAATAAATTCTAAACCAAAAAATTAAAATTAACTCAGACATTATATTTCTGGTGCTGTCACTAGTATAATAATTCTTAAGCTCTTATATACATTGTAGAATAGAGAAACTCAGTGAGCGTATTGAGCTGGTAGAAACTAGGATGCTTACCGTGGGAGGAAATGGGGGTGAGTGGAGGAGGGCGAGAAAGAGCTCTGTAGGAATTGGGGGTATCGTGATTGAAGGTGTGCACCTGAGAGTTGGTGATTAAGACATGCTGCACATATGTGTGTGTGTGCACATAGACATAAACACACATGTGCTCAAATCTATGTCTCTGAACATACGTTTACATGGGAATGATATAGTTGCATATGCATACACATGTTGTTATAGATTTTATTTTGTTTTATTTTTTTTTTTTGAGGCGGAGTCTCGCTCTGTCGCCCAGGCTGGAGTGCAGTGGCGCAATCTCAGCTCACTGCAAGCTCCACCTCCCGGGTTCACGCCATTCTCCTGCCTCAGCCTCCCAAGTAGCTGGGACTACAGGTGCCTGCCACCTCGCCTGGCTAATTTTTTGTATTTTTAGTAGAGATGGGGTTTCACCGTGTTAGCCAGGATGGTCTCAATCTCCTGACCTCATGATCCGCCCACCTCAGCCTCCCAAAGTGCTGGGATTACAAGCGTGAGCCACCGTGCCCAGTCATATATTTTATTATGTATACTTTGTTGTGTATAATTTATGCATCAGTCGATGGATGGGTAGATCCATGGAATGATGAGGCCCTTCTCTGGGGACCATCTCAAACACACACCGTACCTGTGTGCAGCTGGGAAGGTCCTGCATGCTCCGTGCACACAACGTGGCTCAGTAACTTGTATTTCTCATGCAATATCAATGATGTTTGCCTACATGGTGATATAAAGTGACTAGACACTAACTCCTATGAATATGCAGCTTGTGTTTGGTTACGCTGGCGGCTCTCAGTCAGGGGTGCTTTGTCCCCCGGGGATCATCTGCAGTTTGCAGGGAAGCCCAGAAGCAAGGCGTTCTCAGGCCCCAGCACACACACAGCCCACACCTGGGCAGACCCCTCGTAAACTGCAGAGAACCAGGGACACGAAGAGGAAGAAGCTGAAGAAATAAAGCCAGGTCCCTACAAAGGAGCAAGTATAATTACAGTGAGCTTGTCTGCAGAAACCACACAAGCCAGAAAAAAATAGAGTGAAATATTTAACGTGTTCGAAGAAAAGAGAAAACAACTCTAGAATGGTATATTCAGTAAAATAATTCGCAAAAGTGAAAAAAAAGTAAAGACTTTCTCAGAGAAAAAAAAACTGAGAAAATTCATCATCAACAAAAACCTTCACTGCAAAGAAATATTAAGAGAAATTCTACATGAAGAAGGAAAATAATAGATGAGAAAGTCAAATCTATAAAGAGAGGGGAAGCACTGGAGAAAGCAAATAGAAAATACTTTATTTTTCTTATTCTTGATATAACTTTTTGTTCAAAATAAAAATATTAACAATGTGTGTGGTGGGCACGGTTCACGGGTCAATGTGAATACAGTGCGTGGTGGGCACGGCTCACGGGTCAATGTGAATGACAGTGTGTGGTGGGCACGGCTCACGGGTCAATGTGAATGACAGTGCGTGGTGGGCACGGCTCACGGGTCAATGTGAATGGCAGTGCGTGGTGGGCACGGCTCATAGGTCAATGTGAATGGCAGTGCGTGGTGGGCACGGCTCAGGGGTCAATGTGAATGACAGTGTGTGGTGGGCATGGCTCATGGGTCAAAGTGAATGACAGAAATGTAAGGGGCAGGAGGGAACATTGGGAGACTCTAAGATGCTTGGGCCAGGTGTGGTGGTTCATGCCTGTAATCCTAACAATTTGGGAGGCTGAGGCAGGTGAATCACTTGAGGTCAGGAGTTCAAGGCCAGCCTGGCCAACATGGCAAAACCCCTTCTTTACTAAAAATACAAAAATTAGCCAGGTGTGGTGGCACATGCCTGTAATTGCAGCTACTTGGGAGGCAGAGGCAGGAGAATTGCTTGAACCTGGGAGGCGGAGGTTACAGTGAGCCAAGATCACACCATTGCACTCTGGCCTGGATGACAAGAGCAAGACTCCATCTCAAAAAAAAAAAAAAAAAAAGACTGCTAAGATGCTTGGATTACCTGTGAAGTGGCACAGTGCTATGTGAATTTGGGCATAGATTATTTATAAATGTATACATTAAAAACTCTAAGAATGCCAATATGATTTTTTAAAAAAGAAATGTAATTGATATGCTAAAGAAGAGAGATAACAGAATCTTATAAGTTGCTTGATCAAAATCAAAGGAGTTGGAAATGATGGCTCACACTTGAAATCCCAGTGAGGATCACTTGAGGCCAGAAGCTCAAGACCGGTCTGGGCAACATAGCGAGACCCCATTTCTAAAAAATTAAAAAAGAAAACAAACAATTGGCCAAGAATGTGGCGAATGCCTGCAGTCCCAGCTGCTCTAGAGGCTGAGGCAGGAGGATCCACTTGAGCCCAGGAGTTTGAGGCTGTGGCAAGTCCTGATTGCACCACTGCACTCCAGTCAAAGGAGTCCAAAGAGAGAGAGACAGAGAGAAAGAGAGAAAGAAAAGAAAAATTGCAGTGAATTGAATACAGTTAACTTGTTAGATATTAATTCAGCTGCATCCATCATCACTTTATGCATCATCCAAGTATACCAATTAAAAGACTGAGAATGTCAGAGTGGATTAAAAATACCCAATATTGTTAAAATGTCAATCTTTCCAACATGATCTATAGCTTCAATACAATTCAAATAAAAATCTCAACAAGTTATTTTGTACATATTGGCGACCTCCTTCTAAAATCTATATGTCAACCAAAAGACCCAGGGTAGCCAGCACCATATTGAAGAAAGCAAAGTTGGAAGAATTGCACCACCTGGCTTCAAGATCTCCTGTCAAACCACAATCATCAAGATGGTACAGTCCTGATGGAAGAATAGGCACATAAACCAATGAAACACAATAGATAATCCAGAAACAGATGCACACAGTACAGTTGGCTAATCTTTGGCAAATGAGCAAAGGCATTCAATGGGAGAGAATGGTCCTGGAAGTCAGTGGTGCTGGAACAGGCCGGTGCTCACATGCGGAGGAGGGGCCAGGACAAGCCTATGCCTTTCATCAAAATTAGTTCAAAATCATCACAGACCTCAATGTAAACCCAAAGCCATATAATTTTTAGGGAAAATACAGGTGAAAATCTAGGTGTCCTTGAGTTCATCAATGAGTTTTAGATACAACGCTAAAAGCACAATTTTTAAAAATTGATAAATTGGCCTTTAGTAACTCTAAAATCTTCTACTCAGAACAACACTGTTGAGAGAATAAATAGACAAGCCACACACTAGGAGCAACAAAGATGTTCTTACAGGCAAGCGGAAGAGCAAACCTGCTATGACAGTGCAACGGAATATCATCCAGCAATAAAAATAAATGAGCTGTCAGGCCTTGAATAGACATGGAGGAAGCTTCCGTGTATGTTACTAAGTGAAAGAAGCCAGTTTGGAAAGGTCACGTTGTGTGACTCCAATCACAGGGCGCTCTGGAAAAGCTGTGGAGACGGCCACAGGTCAACGGCTGCAGGACAGGCAACGGCCGTGGAGACGGCCAAAGGGTCAATGGCTGCAGGACAGGCAAAGGCCGTGAGATGGCCAAAGGGTCAACGGCTGCAGGAAAGGCAAAGGCTGTAGAGACGGCCAAAGGTCAACGGCTGCAGGACAGGCAAAGGCCGTGGAGACGGCCAAAGGGTCAACGGCTGCAGGAAAGGCAAAGGCTGTAGAGACAGCCAAAGGTCAACGACTGCAGGAAAGGCAAAGGCCGTGGAGACGGCCAAAGGTCAACGGCTGCAGGAAAGGCAAAGGCTGTGGAGACGGCCAAAGGTCAATGGCTGCAGGAAAAGCAAAGGCCGTGGAGATGGCCAAAGGGTCAACGGCTGAAGGAAAGGCAAGGGCTGTAGAGACAGCCAAAGGGTCAGTAGCTGCAGGGGTGGGTGGCAGAGGACAAGGTCCGGCCACAGCCAGGAGGAGCCTCGTGTGGCCTCTGTCAGCTCAGTGTGATGTGGCCCCAAATGGAACCCAGGAACAGAAAGAAGGACCCTGTATAAAAACAAGGGCAATCTGAATAAACCATGGGCTTTAGTAATAATGTTGTGTCGATATCATTCATTAATTGTAACAAATGATTTACACTATTGTCAGACGGTAAGAAAAGAGGAATTTGCATGGACCCATGGGAATCCTCTGTACAACCACCCACTTTGAAAAAAAATATCCATATCCATTAATCCAAGTGCCAAAACGATAACATTCCGGAGATGCTACGAAAGGGACAGGACCCGAAGGTGATCAATGGTCATGAAAGAGAACCCAAGGGGACTTGTCAGCACAGCAGACAACCCAGAACCCAACGCCCCGTGAGATCCGCATTCAGGTTTCCACAGCGGAACGTGAAAGGGACACGGGATTCTGCTCAAGTCGGGAAAAAATACAGACATTAATTAGTTATAGAAATTGTGTAAATAAACATAACGCGAGTCAACTTTAGAGCAATCAAAATCAACATGTTAATAAAATCTTTAAAAATATTTCATTCATTTAGTGGATTTTGAGTAAGTAGGGATCAAACTGTATAATGAGTGTTAAACATGATATAGAATAGCAAATATAAGTCATAACAACAATTGCAATTAACATGAATTGGTTAAGTTTATCAATTTATCAGTTAAAATATAGAAGGTCTAATGTGAGAGTAATAAGAAAAATATCCCACAAAATACTGGAGAAATGTAAAATGAAGAGGTATACATAGGTTGAAAAAAAAAGGATGTTAAAAGAGGGCACAAACATAATGAAAATAAAGCCAGTATAATAAACTTTACATCTTGAAGGTAACATCAAAATGCTGTCATGAAAGACAAAGGGAGAAGTTAGTGAGAGAAACAGTGGCGCAGTAACACATAGATTCAGTAAACAGGGTTGCATGTAGTAACAGAACCAGGAATATTTAAAGCAATAACTTAGATAATTGCATGCAGGAAAATACTATAATTACTTGTATTTGGATATTTGAAATATGCTTTTCTGATCCAGCAGATAAAAATAAATATATAAAATATTCAAATACTATAATTATTAAAATAATGTTATTTATAATGAGAGCACCCTACTTAGTTCTGTAAGACTCCCTGGGTATGAGTTAAGTGTAAGTAACCCTCATTTAAACACAGTTTATACATTCTTAGATATATTAAGAACACAGAAGGCAAAGCTGAGGTTGTTGAAAGGGAGATGAATGTCACCATCCTCGGCAGTAGGATTCAGTGAAGTTCAGAGGGAGGTGAATGTCACCGTCCTTGGCAGTAGGATTCGGTGAGTTGAGAGGGAGGTGAATGTCACCAACCCTGGCAGTAGGATTTAGTGGAGTTGAGAGGGAGGTGAATGTCACCAACCTCAGCAGCAGGATTTGGTGGAGTTGAGAGGGAGGTGAATGTCACCAACCTCAGCAGCAGGATTTGGTGGAATTGAGAGGGAGGTGAATGTCACCATGCTTGGTAGCAGGATTCGGTGGAGTTGAGAGGGAGGCGAATGTCACCAACCTCAGCAGCAGGACTTGGTGGAGTTGAGAGGGAGTTTAAAGATGACACATCCTGAGTGTTTAAAGTGTGGAGTCAAAAGATACATGCATGAAGAAATACAGCAAAAGAGGTTTACTTAATTTTAATAAGTAACAAAAAATTAAAATTGATGGAAAACAAACTGCAAGGATGGAGAACAGGAGATGAAGGCACTAAACCCTTCCCCATGTGAACTAAAGTGGGCAGGACGTTGTGCTCACGTCTGTCTGCTTCATTCTAGAATAGTGCCAGGTACACGCACTTGAAGGAGTGGCTGAAAAGGATGGAAACACAGACATACTTGGTTAACGGTATCTAATTTCAGCTGCTTCGAGTGTGGCTAGCTAGTTGCTCTAAGATCTAGTGCATTAAGAGACAGAATTGTGATATGTTCCTGGTTTCAAAGCAGGTGGGAGAGACCTCACAGGGCAGCTGGAAGAAATGTGGTAGAAGAAGTGCCTGTGTACACACTGGGAGAAGCGCCTGCATGCACACCGGGAGAAGTACCTGTTTGCACACCAGGAGAAGTACCTGTGTGCACACTGGAAGAAGTGCTTGCGTGCACACTGGGAGAAGTGCTTGCGTGCACACCGGGAGAAGTGCGGGCATCACACAGGGAGAAGTGCCTGGGTGCACACCGGGAGAAGTTCCTGCGTGCACACCGGGAGAAGTGCCTGGGTGCACACCGGGAGAAGTGCCTGCGTGCACACCAGGAGAAGTGCGGGAATCACACAGGGAAAAGTGCCTGCATGCACACCGGGAGAAGTGCCTGCATGCACACCGGGAGAAGTGCCTGGGTGCACACCGGGAGAAGTGCCTGAGTGCACACCGGGAGAAGTTCCTGCGTGCACACCGGGAGAAGTGCCTGGGTGCACACCGGGAGAAGTTCCTGGGTGCACACCGGGAGAAGTTCCTGCGTGCACACCGGGAGAAGTGCCTGAGTGCACACCGGGAGAAGTTCCTGCGTGCACACCGGGAGAAGTGCCTGGGTGCACACCGGGAGAAGTGCCTGGGTGCACACCGGGAGAAGTTCCTGCGTGCACACCGGGAGAAGTGCCTGGGTGCACACCGGGAGAAGTGCCTGCGTGCACACCAGGAGAAGTGCGGGAATCACACAGGGAAAAGTGCCTGCATGCACACCGGGAGAAGTGCCTGCATGCACACCGGGAGAAGTGCCTGGGTGCACACCGGGAGAAGTGCCTGAGTGCACACCGGGAGAAGTGTGGGCATGCACACCGGGAGAAGTGCCTGTGTGCACACTGGGGCTGGCACTTTGAGGCTGGGTCCACTGCAGACCGAAAGGGAGTGGGTGTCGGTGGTGATGTCAGAACCTTCAGCATCCTGGGCCTCAGTCAATCAAGAGACAGCAGCGTAAGAATGGGATTTCAGCAGGAATCTGAGACCCTCAAGGGCCTAAAAGGATTTTAGCTGGGACCAAACTGGCCTCCCAGAAGGTGTTGGAAAACTGTCTCTGGAGGAACATTTTCCCAGCCCACACTTACCCCAGAGATGCTCAGCCCAGGGAAATCAATCAGTAAACTCACAGGCAAGATTTGCCAACTCAGAAACGATACAAACTGTAAACACTAGACTCAGACACCAAGAAATGAGGCTATAAATTCTCTGTGTGAAGATAATGCCGTCAAGAACATGCAGTTAACTCCTGCGTTTTACATCCAGTGTGAAACAATAGAAGATAACAATCGAAGATAATTAGAAGATTATCGAAGACAATTCAAGTCACCAGCCAACTTGAATTTCCTTTTCATGGGAAAACATGAGAAGAAAAACAACAACAGAGAAAAGACAGCATAACATACTTAGAGGACATCCAAATCATGGAACTATGAGACGGGCTTAAAAATGACCACTGAATATTTCTGAATATTTAAGCTAGTGAGAGTATTAAATGACAAGATAGGGAATTTAGTTTAAAACTGGAAGATATTCCTAAAAGATTAAAATGCAAAATCTAGAATTGATCTATTCTTCAACGTGTTTAACAGATTAAGCACAGCACAAGAAAAACTTGGGAAACTGGAAAACATAGAAGAAATATATTCAGACTGAAACACTCAAACTCAACATGAGTCCAGGCACAGATTCCAGAAGTGCCATGAAAACAAAGCAGAGTATTAAACATGCAAAAATGCACACATGCATGCATTTATTTTGGGGTGAAAATACCCGAAAATCAAAGACAGAGGGAAAAACTATATAAAAATCAAACAACTTCTAAAATTAAGCAACAGCATCTAGAAGACAATGGAATTTCCTCAAAATACAAAATTTGAAAAATAGAAACAAATGGAAGTCCTGTATCAGCAAAAATATATTTTGAAAATAAATTAAAAATAAAACAATGTGTACAAACAAGAATCCTAAGATAAATACTAAATTTTAAAATAAATACTAAAAGGCTTTTCTTAAGGCAGAAAGAAATTCACCCAAGAAGCACCATGGAGATTTAAAAGTGTATAAAGTTCATCAAAAGGGTAAATATGTGCACACAGCTAAATAAATATTGATGGCATAAAGGAGTCTGACATAAATGCAGACTAAACTACAACAAAGTACAAAAAGAAGACTGGTGTAAACGCTCATCTTAGTGACTGAGAAAGAGAAAAGACAAGTCACACCTGCTTCCAAAATAAATAGAAGGCAGGCAAGAATTGAAATTACTGAATTATAAAACTTGTATTTATTAAAGAGAATGAACAAAACCAAACAATGTTTCTTGAATAGGATGAATAAACCCTACATATTTCTAGTGAGAATGAGCAAGTTAAGGAGAGAGGGGACACGTAACAACAGCAGGAGTGAATGGGAAGTCGCTTGCAGTCCTGCAGGCATGAGCGTGGCTACCTGCACAGCTGCCCTGTTCTGGACCAGTGGCTCACAGATGCCCAGAGGATAGAGATGGCCCCACCTGACCAGAAGCTTGACAAAGAGGGGACAAGGCAGGCATGGAAAACACACCAATCTTCCTTAGAATTTTCAAGACCCAAGGATTTCACTAGTGGAGTCTATCACGTATTTAAGGAAGACATAATATTTCTCCCCCAAAGATAAAAGAAAGCCTCCTCTATACAAATCATCAAGTATGGGATGCATGTGATCCACTTTTATGAGGTCAGCAAAACCTCAAAACCCAAACCTCGAAAGGTCATTACTAGAAAGCAAAATTACCAAAGACATATTCACGTGAACAACACGATGAAAGACCTCAATCCACAGATCCAGAAAGTCCTGGGAATTCGAAGCAGGATGAGCAAAAGTATCGTTTCACACCTGGGCATATTGTCATTGAGTCAATTCAAGCCAAAGACAAATAGGAAACCACTCCAGGGGGAGAGAAAGTCATTCTACCTGCAAAGGACAGTTATTTCTCAGTGGAAATAATGGAAGCAGAGCAAACATGTCTTCAAAGTGCAGAAAGAGGGTAACTGACAATGTCCTTCAAGATCAAAGGTGCTCTGATCAAAGGGGCTCAAGATCAAAGGGGCTCACACACCTTCAGAAACTAGATATTTGTCACCAGCCGACTTGAATTTCCTCGACTTTAAGGAAAATAATGGCCATGGGAAGTTAAAGGTGGCAGGAGGAAGCTGCAGAGACCTCACCCCTGCTCCAGGGCTGTTGCTGTGGAGTTCAGCCTCCCACCCACTGGCCTGGGTGTCCAGGTGCAGGGCACAGACCACATGCTTTGAGGCCCTGGTGAGCTCCTTCTTGTCTTCTGATTTCTCCCCAGAACCTGGAGCTGACCTCCAACTTTGTGCCAGGTGCTGTTCTGGGTGTGGAGTGAGTAGACAGCGAATCCTATACCTGCAGCTCCTCAGACAACAGGTTCCGTGTCCACTGCTGCTGAGGAAGATGGCTCGCTGCCTTCTCAACACGTCTGAAGGAAAACAGAGACTTATTTATCTGATTCAAAGGATGACTTCAAAGGATATTGATTTATTTAGAGCAGGGGCTTGAGCGATGCCTGCACACTGCCGTCACCTGGGGAGCTTCAGAAAGCACAGGTGCCTGGGACCCTCCCCTGAGGCCGACTTAAGGAATCTGGGCTGAAGCCTGGGCATAGATTTGGTGTCTTTTTAAAAATCTCCCCAGATGACTGTAATGAGTAGTCAAGGTGAGAACTATTGGTTTAGAAGAAGTAAAAGCAAATAAAAGAGTGGTTAGTATAAGACCAGTAGCCGTCTACATACAAATAAAAACAACACACACACTAGCCTGTGACCTGCTTGTCTTGATCTGGATAGAGACACTGAGAGTGGCAGGTGTCCTGCCCATGTCCGTGTGAGTATCCATGAATGCGGTTTCCAGGAGCTTTGCTGAGACGTGAACAGTTTCCAGAAGCTTTACTGAGCTGCCCTTGGACATTTCCATACCACTGCTGCTGCCACTGCCCACGGTCCCCCAACCCCGGGTGCCTGTGACCCATTGCAGCTCTGTGACCCAGAGAAGCTTGAATACAGCCGTGGTTTAGAGGCCTTCCTTGTGATCCGCAGTCTCCATGGTGAATTCTAGGACCTTGCAGAGTTGCTTGCCTGGTTGGACATTATCTGTTCCAGTCCTGCCCTGAATGTCCTCAGAGAGGAGACGAACCTGAAAAGGGAAAGTGTCAGAGACGTGATGCCCTTGGGACCCCAGCCATCTGCTCTAGTGAGTCTGACTCAGAACAGGGTATAAGGAACATGGCTGTGCTTTGGCCAAGGATAGGCCTAGGTAGGGTGTTTACATCCTGAGACTCGGCGAGTTTAGAGCTCATGCGTATAATTTCACTTGTTATCACAGCAACATAGCCATAACATGGGAAGGCCACCACTTGGCCCTAAGCCACTATTGTCGGTAAAAGGTATAATTGCCCTGTTGACACTGTGCAGGTACTCTTGTGCCTGGAGAAAGTGAGCCAGAGCTGTCCGTCTTTGCAGACAGACAAGGGGGAGCCAGGACACAGCTCAGCTCACTCACGCCCAGAGAGAGAAAGAGTTAAGCTGCTGACCCTGAAGGCAGGGGAGAGCCGGCCGTGCAGCCAAGACAGGGCAGTGTGAGAGCTGTTGACGAGATCTCCTGCTGAATAAACTCATCTTTCACCGGCCAATGGTCCCCTGAGTGTTCTTACTGCTCATCCACCCACTCCCTTTGGACCTCAGCATGGGCTGGAACCTGATCCCAAGCACGACACAGGGGAACTGGCCCCAGTGGCCTTCATCAGAACATCAATAAACTGGGGACAATATTCACGGCCTTCCCCCACCATCAGTTGTTCTGAGATGTGGAGTGTAAAGAACCGTACCTGGAGGAGGCTCACCTGCTGCCTCGACAGGAAGTCCAGCCGTGCAGTGCCAGGAGGCAGGAAGCCACACGGCAGGAACACAAGCCCATGGGGCCCCTCCTTTGGAATAACAGGAGCTGATGAAGGCTGGAACCCTGGCTTCAGAGCCAGCAGTTGTGCTTCATAATTGAGCTTGGAAAATGCCACAGGAAGCCGCTCCCCAGAGTGACTGCACTTTCTGTGGGTCTGACAGGGTGAAGTTTGAGGATGAGGGAAGCAGAGTGGGCAGCTCCGGATGCCTGGGGTTCAGCTGGGGCCGCCTCCTCACTGGACACCTGGGAGCATCATGGCTCCAGCACGGCTTCCCTGAGCATGCATGTCCTCAGATGTCACCACTGAAGTGTCAATCCTGCATGTGTCCTGTTAATGATATATTACTCATGCTTATTTATTGTTTTATTAGTACAATTTTGAATATTATTGGCTTATACAGTAGCATGCTTGATTGAGTTCAAAGTAATATCAAATATAAAACCACCTACCATAATGAAAACCCATTTTGTTTTTGTTTCAAATACACTTCACATAGTTTGTTTGGAGGAGGCTTAGTTTCTGCCCACATCATGAGAGAAAGAGATCAAAGATAACCACTTAAAAATAGTATCATTATTGAATTTATTCTCAAAGTTAAAAAATATTAAAAGTAACCATCATTTAATAATACAGTAGAACATTTGTTTTTCTCTCAGTATCATTACAATGTTAATTGGAAATATGGAGCCGTCATAGGAAACAATAAAAGCTTGTAATTACATTGATGTTTACGTGCTAAATATCTTCATTGTTGGGTAAAAATCATTTATCTATATTTAAATGTGATATATAACAACCCACATAGATGTTCTAAGCATTTATGGGAAGATATTTTTTAATCATCAGGATGTGGTTACAGTGCAGGCTGGGCTGTGGGGAAGCCGGGTCAACTCCTGGGACCGCATCAGAGCCCCTCCTAGCACTGGGACCCTGGAGGGAGGCCCCCCGCTACTGTTCCTCAGTGATCTGGAGGGAGGCCCCACCCCACTGTTCCTCAGTGATCTGGAGGGAGGCCCCACCCCACTGTTCCTCAGTGATCTGGGGTTTGCTCTTGGGAACCTGGTCCAAGGACCCTGGCCCTGCAGAGCTCTGTTAATCGGTCTCCATCCAGGCCCTCATGGTCTCACCTCTGAGGTTCGGCTCAGAGTTCAAAACTCATGGAACCAGCTGAAAATGCTGCCCATCCACAGGGTCTCTTCAGACCACATGGGGCCATATTCGACAGTCTTCGGTGGGCCCCATTGTTCCTGGAACAGGAGGTAGGCGGGAAGAGACCTTTGTCTGTGGAGCTTTCCTTGCCCGTCTGCGTCGGCAATGGGGTCACTCACACAGGTGTGCTGTGGCCAGGTGAGCAGGTGGAGCTTCTCAGAGGGCCTCCTACCCCAGCACCAGCATCCCCTGGGGCTTATTCAAACGCACATTCCCAGGCTCCATTCCACACCTCTCAGGGAATTGCACGCAGGTGAGGCCAGGCCCCCTGCGTAGCCCAGGTCCCCGGGTGGACTCTGGTGCCTCCTTGGGCTTTGGAGTCTCTGGGCTAAACCACAGCCTGGCGTCACAGCTGCGTGGGGTCACAGCTGCGTGGGGCAATAGGCAGGGCTGCCACGGGCAGTGGCACAGCTGGGTTTCCTCCCCGGATCCTGTGAACCACACAATGCAAAGGCAAAAACCTCTCTGGGTCTCAGCTGGTACAACTTATGTTTGTTCACCAAAAATGGTTGAGCCAATACCTGGACAGAAAAATAAATAGAAGACAAATCCAGTGTACACGGGATGTGTATCCTCTGTGATGTCCAACTAAGACAATTAGACACATTGGCCACAGAAACAATGTGAGCGTGTAGGGAAAATAAGCATCTTGGGAGCCACATGGAGGAATATTCCTCATAGATTCTGTTTCAGTAAAATCTGATTTAATAAGAAGCTGGCTCCGTTGTAAGCAAATTCACAGCTTCGCCGGTGAGAATCTCCCTCTCTCAAGGTAAACACCAGAGTTGTAAACCAATTTTTTTGATATTGGTCAATACTAAGGGCTTTTTTCTATTAATTTAGAGAGAACTCAAATTCTAGTATCTTGAAATTGGGGATTTAACTTCTAAAGTTGATGAAAACCACCGTTTTCTCTGGTGTCTTTGCAAAGGCTTCAGTGAAGTCAACATATTCACAGCAGGAAGACCGAGGAAAGAAAACCCCTCAGCCCGTGGGCAGTCGGCCAACGAATGGAAAGTAAGTCAGGCCCTTGGAGAAAACTGATGGCACCCCCTCCACCCGGAATCCCCAGGAGACGATGGGCAGTCGGCCAACGAATGGGAAGTAAGTCAGGCCCTTAGAGAAAACTAATGGTATCCCCTCCACCCGGAATCCCCAGGGGACGATGGGCAGTCGGCCAACGAATGGAAAGTAAGTCAGGCCCTTAGAGAAAACTGATGGCGCCCCCTCCACCCGGAATCCCCAGGGGACGAGAGGCCACCCCGCTCGCTGCCCACGATGTCCCCGACACAAAGCTGGCAGTGAGGCACCCAAAGGACCCCTGTTTGGGGCCATCCTGAGTGTGAGGGGGAGGTCACTGGGGAAGGGCAGGGCCTGGCATCTCCTGAGGGCTGGGGCTGGAGTTTGGATCCTGGAGGGGGGAGGTCTGGAGCCAGCATCCGTCTCCCTCATCCCTGAGGAAGACCCCAGAGCCCGATGTGAGACCAGGGACGGCATGGGGGACCTTCCTGGCCCTCCCATTGCACCAGGCACCACAACAGGAAAGATGGCCTGTCCATGTGTGGGAGTGAACTGTGAGCGGCCGCAAGCCCTTGTTCTGAGGGAGGTGCGGGCTGGTGTCCTGAGGGGCCCGTGCAGCTGGTGGCTGAGTTAGGACCACGAGACCATCCGTCCTGGAAGGAGAATCTGGTTTCTGTGCATCCTTCAGTTTGATTCAGTGTGTCCGTAGTTAGGGCCTGATGCAGGTGATTTTCCTATTCCGGCAGCTCCTGACTACCCCAAGCATTCCATTCAAGAACACACTGCCCTGTGCCCTCTCGTTTCTGAAACTCTTTGCTCAAAATCCCCTCGTGTGGGGGCTGCGCCTCCCCTCCCTGCACCCTGACTTAGGCCAATGGCCCTGGCCAAGAGCCAGGCTTGTTCTCTTGGAGAAACAGCAAGGGCCCTCGACTGGGCCAGTGAAATGGCCTCACACTGGACACTGGCTCCAGCTCTTCTGTTCCCCAGAAGCTGGGGACCAGGCAGGGCCTCCAGGCAGGAGGTGGGAAGGTCCCCCCTCCATGTGAGCGTGAAGACAACCGAGGTTCCCACAGCAGCTGCAGCCAGGACCCTGCACGGAGACCACAGCTCCTGCCTTGCACACACTCCCCCAGCAGCCCGGTGCCCACCCCACCAGAAGCAGGCATCCGAGGACCACAGGACTTGGGGGGTCGTTGATGAGAATGCCGGGGATGGAGACAAAGGAACAGACAACGCACACGTGCTCGGAAAGGCACCAGCAGGTGCAGGACAGAGTCAAAGCCAGGCAGCGGGGAGGCTTCAAGAGTCATGAATGTTTTGAGAAACATGAAGACGTGGAATCCACAGAACTTAAACAACTTAAACATTCACAGAATAAAAGTAGCTCTTATGAATTAAGAAGGTCATGGCAGAAAAACAAACTTCAGAATGAGCCTGGAAGATCCAGTGGAGAGCAAGCCCCAGAAAACAGAAAGAAAGAAAGACGACAGGAAAAGGTGGGAAGGACTAGGAAAGAGGGAGGCTCAGCTGGGAAGTCACTGACATATTAGAAACCGTCCAGGAGAGAAGAGAGAGAGGCTGTGAAAGGCGTGACTCAAGCAAACTTCCAGCCAGCAGCCTTGTGATTGTCCTGTTCCAGGGGGCTTGCTGAATGCCCGGCCCATCCCAGGCCGTCCTCCTAAAACCCCTTGGCACAGAGAAGTGGAGGCCACCGTGAAAGCTTCACAGAGAAAACACAGCAGGCCGGGCACGAAGGATCCAGACCCAGACTTGCCTTGGAGTTCTCTGTTGTGAGAACGAACACTGAATATTCCTGTCTTCAAGTTGAAAAGTAGACACGAAATAAGAAGGGTGAAAGATTTTCAATGTGGAAGTCTATATTTATGCAAATGATCAAATGATGATCGTGTTAGACGCACATGGATAAATGATTGCTTTTCGTGACCCCTGAGAGGGAAGACTGAAGGAGAATCTCCACCAGGATCAGGAGCGAATGGAGGCAGGACTGGAGTCTGGGATGCGACCGACAGAAGGGAGGGCCCTGCCTGGGTGCTGGCCCACAGTGGACCCTGAATTTCCTCAGAGCGTGCAGTGGCAGGAGGAGAAGTTCGCTCATGCACATGATGGAAAGATGGCCGCACATGTTCCCGTCTGCTCTGTGACTAGGGTCTTCATCCCCAGGGACCTACAGGCCATCTAATGTGGGCGGACAGCGTTCCCACCCGGACTGGACCCACATGCGGGTGACCCGTCCCCAGGCTCACCAAGTCCGGTGGGCCCCAAGTGGCTATCTCAGGCCTTGAGAGCAGCTGGGGGGCTGCAGACCCCCTACTCCTCATTCCAGAAGAGCTCGCTCTGGCAGCCCCAGGTCCCACGCCTGCCCCGTGGAAGCTGTTTTCTGCCCGATGCGCCATGCACAGTGCCGGCATTGCAGCCTCCCCACCTGGCATCCCACATGGACTAATCTGCCCCCCAGCCCTGCAGGCCCTGCAGCAGCCCCAGAGTGAGAGGGAGCCCACCGGCCCGTGCCCGTTCCTGTGATTTACAGGAGGGAGGGTGGGCTGTAGCTGTGAGGGGAGAGGTCAGGGAAGGCAGGGACCAGTGACGGAGGGGCCTGGCCTGCGAGGAAGGCCCCCAGTCAGATCTGGGTGGTGATTTCCCAGGTGTGCCCACGCGCAAGCATTGCCACAGTGCCAGTCCCAGGTGTGCCCACACGCAAGCATTGCCACAGTGCCAGCCGAGGATCTGCAGACTTCACTCTCCCCACGTTATACTTCAATCGCAAAAGCTAAGAAAAAAGAAAGAAATCGTAGTTTATTAAACATGGCTCATGGGAGTCTTTTTTTTTGTTTGAGTCTTTTTTGGTGATGAGTTTATGTCATACGATTGACGTTAATTACCAACACATCATTGTCATACTGGTCTACTTTTTTTATTTTTTATTTTTTGAGGCAGGGTCTTACTCTGTCGCCCAGGCTGGCATGCAGTGGCATAGTCAGGCTCACTGCAACCTCCGCCTCCCAGATTCAGCGGACCCTCCCCGCTCAGCCCCCAAGCAGCTGGGGCTACAGGCGCCCAAAATTTAAAATAATTTTTAAATTTTTTGTAGAGACGAGGTTTTGCCACGTTGCCCGGGCATCTCTCTGACTCTGAGCTCAAGCCATCTGTCTGACTCAGCCTCCCAAAGTGTTGGGATGACAGATGTGAACCACTGCGCCAGCCCTGTTCTTATTTTTAATAAAAATTAATCAATTTAGCAGGTTTTAAATTAAAATACACAAGAAAATTAAAATTGTTTATAAGTTTTATGAAAACTGTAGAACTT
Organism: Macaca fascicularis; assembly: GCF_037993035.2. Lineage (NCBI taxonomy): Eukaryota > Metazoa > Chordata > Mammalia > Primates > Cercopithecidae > Macaca > Macaca fascicularis. The sequence continues at coordinate 138,501,989 of NC_088386.1, forward strand.
TTATTGGCACAACATTTAACTTAAATGTTAACTTACAGGAACTTGGCTTTTAAGCTCTTGAGACTTCTCAGACGAGCAAATGTTGGGGCTTTTCTGTGCACATAGCAAAGATTTGTAAAGTTTGTTTCATGTGTACTTTTCTTGTTTTGTGAATATCAAGATCATTTTAATGCGTTTTATTTCTTTATTTTTATTCCTTTCACATTTTCTAGAAAACCTGTTAATGTGTGTGCTGACGTGACTCTGCCTCCACCCACACATCCACACATCCCTCTCTCATTTTCGATGCTCTCTTACCAAACTCTTTTCATCTTACACTATTTTGCCATTTTAATAGTTGATATTCTCAGATTTTCTATGAAATAGATCAGATTGCTGCATATAATTACGTTTTATTTCTGATTTTTTCGTAACATATTTTATTCTTTGGGCAGCAGGTACTCTATTACCTAATTTTAGTGAGAATTGTGCAATAATCACACCCAGGTTTCCAAAAGACGCTCCTGGGAAGTGAAGGCCATTTATCCCCTTCTTGCTTAGCAGAAATGGCTGTGGAACCTTTCTCAGTAAACACTTTTCCCGAGTCATTTCAAACCATCTTACGAGGTTTGCCTTTAGCTTTTAACTCTGTTAATTTTTAAATGTTAGCCCACTCCAAATTCTTGACATGAATATTATTCATGATGATGCATTATTACCTAATGAGGAAGATTAATGCATCGTAAAGATTGTTTAAGTTAATTGTGGATTTGGGTGTCTGTATTGAAACACTGCATGGACCCATTATTTCCTTTCAGCTCTGGTGGAAGGGCATTTGTCTACACAGTGTTGCAAGCAGAGTTGGGACAGCTTCCGGGCTGTGAGGACATGAGGAGGATGAGGGCGGAGGGCATGGTTTGGCCTTGTCTTTCCCCTGGTCCAGGGCTCCAGCAGGTGAGAATCACTGTTCACCCATCTCTGAAGCCTTTGGGGTCTCCTGCTGGCACTGCATGGCAGCGTCCCCATGTCCACTAGAAGAGCCCCAGGCAGGGGAGAGAGCTTGTCCCTGCAGTTAATCCCTTAACAGATGGAAGCTGGGGGTGTCCATCATGAGTTCACGGAAAATCAGGTCCACGGGGGGCCGTGCACAAAAGGTCACCTCCATGGGGGGCCACACACGGAAAATCAGGTTCACAGGGGGCCGTGCACAAAAGGTCACCTCCATGGGGGGGCCACACATGGAAAATCAGGTCCACGGGGGGCCGTGGATGAAAGGTCACGTCCATGGGAGGCCACACATGGAAGGTCAGGTCCACAGGGCGGTGCTCACAAAAGGTCAGGTCCATGGGGGCCATACACAGAAGGTCCGGTCCCTGGGGGGGACGCACATGGAAGGTCAGGTCCAAGCAGCAGCCGACAGAGGCAGCCGGGAGGGCAGAGGGTGGGCCGGGTCTTCTCTGCAGCCTGGCTGCAGCGGAAACATGGCCTCCTGCGGCCACAAGGAAGATAAGACCTCCTGGGACACCCATCCCGAGCCTCCTGCAGTGCCCTCCAGCACCAGGCACAACAGGGCTGTCAGGGGCACCTCTCTCAGCAACCTCGTTCATCCCTGGAAAGAGCTGGAGCGACGCAGAAGTCAGGCGGGTTTCAGGCGCCACGTCTGCTGCCCTGCTCTGGTACAGAGAACTGCAAGCAGGGCTGTTCCTGATTAAACACAGGAGCTTTCACTGCAAACCAGGACCAGAGCCCTACCATGCGTCGCCATCAAATTCTGCAGGAGGGAAGACAGATGCCAGGGGGGCGATCATCTCACTAAGCAACTTTAAATCACCGTGGGATGAAGGAACCCCAGGGGTGCCACCCACTTCATCTCAACACATGTTCAGAGATCATCGGAGCTCAGCCTGGTGTGTTCACTTCAGAGCACTTTAAATCATTTCAACATTGCCTCTCCCAAACTGAGCTCACTGAAAACATATTTAGCCTATCTTTGGCTTGTGCCACGTGCCCTGGTTTTCAAGATGCAGCTGTGAATATAAACGAGAAGACCACATACAAATCCCAGATCGACATCCACTTGGCCTGTTAGGGAAGCGCATTTACCCACCACCCGCCCTGGCCAGTCGCCTTCCGTGGGCCCCAGGTCCTCCCTTGCATGTGGAGTGTAGACAGACACCTGCCATGTCCATCTCAGGCCCCACGGCTGTGTCCTGTCTTTCTCCAAGTTAGAGGGTGTGGTGGAGACCTGTGTGCATGGCAAGCTGCAGCGTTTCAGCCATGTGAAGGCTGGCAGCCCCCTTGGTGCAGCTCACTGAGCAGAGGAAGGATGTGTGCGTCCTTCAGGAAAAAATCCCCACAAGCAAAGTTCTCTGGAGCCCAGCACCGTCCCTTATGTCATCTGTTATTTTCCACCACACTAAAGACAGTGCCATTTCCCCAGCAGAAGAGATCACAATCTTACAGCTCCAAAGCTCGACCATCTAACCCCATCTGAGCTCTGTGAAAGGAGCGTTGAAGAGAAACACCACAAGGCCACACTCTTGGCAAGACCTCTCCAGCAGAGGTCAGTAATGTTCCTTTTCAGTAAAGCAGATATATTTCCAACAGGAAAGCGTCCCTCACAGTGAAGTGAAGAGCTTTCCATCGGATCTCATCAGAATTGAAGATGCCACATGAGGGTGATGCAAATGCACCTGCTACTTCTGCGTAATGAGCAAGGCTTCTCCAGGCCAGCGTATCCCCCACCAGCCAAAAGGCTTTCGGAAAACTCTCTCCTCTATCAAAGAGAGTTTGGTGGGAAGCACAGCAATTTGTGCTCATCCCATGAAACATAGCTTTGTATGTGAGTCTTCTTTGCATCTGTAGTCATCTCAGGATCTTTAGAACAACAGGGCTCTGCTCAAGGGGCAGGCACACCACGTGGCGAAATGTGAGCAAAAAGTCCAGGCCCTGCCCACTTCTACATTTTTCCTCATTCCCCCTCTTTCTTAGGTACCCACATGCAGAAACACCTATAGAAAGGCTACAGTTAAGGCCATCCATCAGTGGATAACACTGAACCAAAATATAATTTCCCCAAAATGCATGGCAATGTGAAAAAAGGCATGAAATGACACATCCACTTGCTCCCGGTGAAAATTTGAAACAGCATCTCTTAGAGCCCTGGGCTAAGAGAAGTGAATGACAAGGACCTTGTAAAAAGCCAGGCACAGTGGCTCACACCTATAACCCCAGCACTTTGGGAGGTTGAGGCAGGAGGAGCCTAGAGTTCAAGACCAGCCTGGGCTACACAGAGTGAGACCCAGTGTCTACCCCACCCCCCCAAAAAAAGAACTTTCTGAGGTAGGAGACAATAGGATACATCATCTCGGGACAGAGCTAATTTTACTGTGCCCCTTCAACTTTGTTTTTGGTCTCCTGAATGCTGGAGCTCCCACACAGACCTCAGGATCTTCCACCTGGCTCTAGCTGTGCTGCGGGGTCTCACTAACTCAGGAGAGGAGTCAAACGCTGTGAGAAGTCCTACCTCGGCACTGCAGGGCTGTGCACAGATCAGCCACAGTGTTCACTGCACACCGCAGTGTGTTGACGGCATGTGATGAAAGTTGCTTCAGATAACTCCCACAAATCAAATTGTCATGAGATCTCATTTCTGCATCCTCTTACATCTTATTAATCAGCTTCCCAACTTGATTTTTCTCAGGAGCAATCAGTCAGCAATTATCCTCACGTATACACGAAACATTTCTCTAGGCTATTTATATTTGAAATAAATTAAAATAAAGTATAACTCTAAAGGAATAATTTTGCACTTAACAAACTTGCCAGAAGTTCCATGTCACGATGCGTGGTATCCCCACAGTGTGGCCGTAGACCTTCCGTCCACCTCCTTCTGCAGGAACGTGGGGGGATGCAGTGACTCCTGAACTTCCCTGGGCCATGCCTTCCACACACCGCGTGTTATTTCATCAGCCAGATTTTTAAAGTGACATAAAACAATCTATTCAAACACATTTTTACTTCACTAAAGCACTTACCTCTACCTACTGATATGTTCATGGGAAATTGAGCCAATATTCTCAAAGGAACAATGTTTATAACTCCCTCAATTCTTAGAAAGTGCAATAACATCACTGATAGTGATTTGGAAAGAAAAGAGCCACACGTGTTCTGGGTGAGAACAGCACATTCAGAACACAGGAAGGGTACCAGCTACTCTTTTCCAGGCGATAATCCTCATTTACTTGATTCAGCTTCTATTTAGTATATGCCCATGCAAGGCTAGGAAGTGTTCTAGATGTCTGAGGTGCACCTCAGAACAAAGGAACAAAAAGACCCCTGCTCTTACAGAGCTCATGTTTTAGTGGCAGCGGGGACTATCCATGAGAAACTAGCACTGATCATGATAAATGAATAAACTACAAAGGCATCTGTGCCAGGCCAATGAGGTCCAATGTATCAACATTTCCTTTTATGTTTCATACTTCCGATGTCAGGTCCGAGGAAACTTGACCTCACCTTGCGTACCAAAGACTTTCTCCCGTCTTTTTTTCCTAAAAGTTTTGTAGTTTTATGGATTACACTTATGTGTCTGATCCATTTTGTGTCAACTTGTGTATGAAGTATAAGGTTTTAGTGTGTTTTGTTTTGTTGTCTTGTTTCTGGTTTCTGCCTATGGATAAATAATTGTTCCAGCACCATTTGTTGCAAAGGTTTTTCTTCCTTCATTAAATTGATTTTGGATCTTTGTCAATAATCAATCAGCCATATTTGTATTCTGTTCTATTGGGCTATGTGTCTATCTCTCTGCCAACATCAGACTGTATATACTGAGTATACACACACACAAACACACATTTACACACATACGCTCACACAGTAAACCTTAGAAGCAGGTAGATCGATTCTTCCATCTTTATACTTTTTTGTTTCAAATTGTTTTTGCTCTTATAGGTCCTGTGACTTTCCAAATACATTTTAGAATAAATTTATTTGTAAATCTACAAAAATAACCTGAGATTTTGATAGAAATTGTGTTAAGCCTATAGATCATATAGAGAGAATTGCCAGCTTTGCTGTCATTTTTTTCTACTGAGCTTTCCAAGTCATGAAGATAGTATGTCTCTCCATTTATTCAGATCATTTTGTAATTTTACAAGCACTTTGTAATTTTCAGTGTACAGTACAGGTTTAGATAGACTTACGCCTACGTATTTCATTTTCTTTGAACAACTATTTTGAACAACATTTTGTTTTGATTTTGATTTTTAATTTAGTTTTTAACATAGTATTGTGTTTAAGAGCTAAATGTAATACCTAAAACTATAAAACACTTAGAAAGAAAAGTAGGGAAAAAGCTTTATGGCATTGAATTTGACAGTAATTTATTAGATACAACAAAAAAGGCACACAAAAGAGGACAAATTGGATTTCATAAACTGTTTAAATGTATTCATCAAGAGACAATATCAATAGAGTATAAAGGCAACCCACGAAACAAAAGAAAACAATTGCAAATCATAAACCCGATAAGGGATTAATATCCAGAATGTATAGAGAACTCCTAAAACCCAACAACGAAAAACCAAACCATCCAATTTGGGGGCAAGACTTGAATAGACATTTCACCAGAGAAGACACAAACGGCCGATGAAAACACATGAGAAGATGCCTAGCCTCATTATCCTAAGGGAAATGCACATAAAAACTACAACAATATATTCTACCCATTTGAATAGCTACTACTGAAAGGAAAGAAAGAAAGAGAAAAGAACAGAGAAAGTGTTGATGAGGATGTGGAGAAATTTAGACCCTTGTGCCCAGTTGGAGGGAATGAAAAATGATGCCACCATTGTGGAAAACAGCCTGGAAATATCCGAAAAATGCAAAGGGAACTGCCATATGGTCCAGCAGTTTCTCCTCCGAGTAAACACAGAACTGAAAGCAGGTCTCCGGGAGAGATTTTTTACATCTGCCTTCATAGCAACATTACGCACAGTAACTAAAATGTGGACGCAAACCTAGTGTCCATCAATGGATGAATGGAGAAGCAATATGTGCTGTTTTCAGATATATATTTTTTTATATACACAACGAAATACTCTTCAGTCTTGAAACATTCTGACACATGCCACAGTATGGATGAACATGAAGGACATTATGCTAAATGAAATAAGCTAGTTGCAAAAAGACAAATGCTGTATGATTACACATATATGAGGTACCTAAAGTACTCAAATGCAGAAAGATAGAAAGCAGAGGGCGACTGGCAGGGGCTTGGGGAGAGGAAAATGTATCATTATTGTTAAATGGGTATAAGTTTCAGTTTTACAAGCTAAAAAGCATTACAGAATCCCAGCACTTTGGGAGGCCGAGGCAGGTGGATCATGAGGTCAAGAGATTGAGATCATCCTGGCCAACATGGTGAAACCCAGTCTCTACTAAAAATACAAAAATTAGCTGGGTGTGGTGGCAGGTGCTTGTAGTCCCAGCTACCTAGGAGGCTGAGTCAGGAGAATTGCTTGAACCCGGGAGGCAGAGGTTGCAGTGAGCTGAGATTGTGCCACTGCACTCAAGCCTGGGTGACACAGAGAGACTCCGTCTCAAAAAAAAAGGCATTACAGAGATAAACTGTGGTTGCACTTCTCCAATGTATTTAGTATAACTTAACTGTACACTTGAGAGTGATCAACATGGCAAATGTAATGTTATGTTTATTTTACCACAATAAGAAATACTGGGGAAAAACATTGTTTCATTTGATGTATTATTAACAATCTCCAGTATGTGTGACATAAGTTAATTTGTATTATCATGGATTCATGGGTTTTGCATGTATAATTTCCAATAAAATTTTTGTTAAAAACCATTGTATATTTTTAACTTTGATAATTTCTGATTATAAGAGGTAGAGTTAAGGTGTCCTTCTAATAAAAACCATATGCTTAGAAAACACGTTTTGACTATTCTCACCTAATAAAATCCTTCTATAGAAGAAGGTGCATATAAAACCTTCTTCAGTAACTCTAAGTTCTTTCCTATTACTTTTCTGTTTTGTTTTGTTTTATGTTGTGTTTCAGGGAAACCATCAAGCAGAAACTAGCATTGATGGGATAATGCTCTGGAAAAGACACTCAGTGTTTGGAGATTCCGAGATGCAGTGAGAACAGCTGTATTGCCAAATTCCCAAGGTTTTCAGTTCAGCAAGAACTACACCCTATGAGTAAGTGGAAACAGACCAATCCTAAAAACGCCCTAAACACAGACTCGGCTGGTGAAAGACTCTCTGCCTTTGGGAGAAAAAGAGTGTCTTAAAGAATGATAACCTCCACCAGTGCCTCTAAATATTTTGTGCGCCTAGTTTCTGCTATTCAATAAAAAATTACCAGGCTTGCCAGTAAATAGGACAAAAAGATAAAGACTGAGAAGGAAAAACCAAAAAATGATGCAAATGATGATGTTACTAGAATTTAATTTAAAATAACAAGTATTAATACGTCCAGGAAATGTTGAATACTTTTTATGGCAAACTAGAATCTATAAATAAGAATCAAGTGGGAACATCTGGAAGTGAAAAATACATAACCAAAGATAAGACTGTAATTGACGAAGACCACAGCTGATTTAGAAGAGAAGTGACAGATGAATGGGCTGACAGGTCAGTGGAAAATGTGTTGAGTGAAATATGGAGAGAAAAATGGAGGATGATAATAGAGAAAGAGGGGTAAGAGGAATACAAATCTGGGAAAATGTCCACCAGGTGTGTCACTGGAGTCTCCATAGAGGAAAGGGCGGAAACAATATTTGAATAAAATTCAAAGAAATAAAACATTTAAAGTGCTGAAAGAAAATAACTGCTTAGAATAAAATTCAATATCTGTCATATACATCCTTCAAAAATAAAAATAAAATTAGGGAATTTAAAATCCACAAAATCTGAAGGATATTTTCAACAGCAAAGCACCACAACCTGCATGAGGCCGTCTGCCGTAGGCAGGCGACATGGATGTGTTTCTCCCTGCTGAGTGCAACCACAAACGTCAGAAACAACACAGAAGACCTGGAAAGAGAACTGCAAAGTGGACAAGGCCAGGCCAACTAGACGGAGCCCAGGGCTGGAGGAGCACCAGCGACGGGCATCCAGCGAGTCCCCGCCCAGCAGACAGGGACCCAGGCTGAGAACCTCCTGCCCAGCTGGGCTCGTTCCACCTCAGTGTAACAGGGGCCCTGCCTGCAACCCCAGCAGAGCCCAGCACCCGCTGCAAGAGAGATCACACAGGGGCCCTGCACACAAGGAGTTCCCAGGGGACGGGCTTTCCTTTCCTGCCCTGCTCCGGGCTCCTCTGCACACTGGTGGGGGTGCAGCAGCCGCATTGTGTCTGTGCAGGCCTGAGACTGTCCGGTCCTTACAGAAACCAGCCAGCCCGACAACACCAAGGGGTTTCCTGACACCAGCGTCCCGTCAGCAAAAGCCCCACCTGTGCTCGTCAGAGACACCTTTTCCCAGCTGAGACACCGGGGACTGTTGGTAAACCCGTGAGGTAAACACACCATTCCCACGCCCAGGGGCAGTGCTGAGCCCGGGACTGGGACCCCAGCAGCTGAGCCATGAGTGGTAGTAACAGTCCTACTAGTCACGGTGGAGATACTGGCGGGTGACCCACACCTGGTGGTGATGGTGGCTGTGGTGGTGGTGTTGGTAGGTGATCGCTGAATGTTCAATTTATTATCATTACCTTAGAATTACTTTTGAGAAGCATGTGAATCTGCTCACTCCTCTTTTCTCTGTGTTCTCTAAAGCCAAATAAAATTAAATTTAAAAATTAATAGAATTCATAAATTAAGCACATTCCTGCCTGGGCCTAGTCCCACATTTTAGCTTCATTGGAATAATGCCAAAAATGGATAGGTGATTATCTGCAAAGTGACAAAGGGGCCTGTGGGATTCCGCCTCCTCCTGGAGAGACCTAGAAGCTGGTCTTGGGCTGATGGCGATGCCACCCTGAACGTGCCCAATCCCGTCTGTCTGGCTCCGGAGCCAAGCAAGGCCAGGCCTGGGTAGCCTGCGGTTTCGGAGGCCGGTCTTGGAAAGGCCCCCTTCTGGCCTGCTCAGCCCCTGAAACTCACCAGCTCCTCAGCAGCAGCTCCCCTTGCCAACACACTTCACACAGAAGTAACTGCATAGTGTTTGCATTTTATTAGGTGCAGAGAAAAGTGGGTCACTTACTGATTGATGGATGATGGATGCAAGGCTCCTTTGTGTGCACTCTATTCCTCCATCTGTTCCAATTTCTCCCTCCCTCTGCTTGATGAGCACTCCAAATGATGAATGTCCCAGAATGAAGAACACCACACATTTCACCAAATTCACGGGAAAATACCCTTGTCTACCTATGACAGCAAAGCCCTCCTGAGTCAGGCGGTCTCGTTGATGTGGGACTCAAAGTTCATCAAATGTCACAGGTTCTGTCACCACTCCCAGAGGCTTTTGAATACTGGATCTGAGGGAAAGGCCCTATGGCGTCTCCTTAGGGGTCTCTGTGGCCAGCCAGCCCCGGGTCTCCAGCACTGAGCTGTCCCTCAGCTGGAAGCTGGTTTTCCCACTGGCATCAGGCAGAGCTTATTCCGGGACCCAGGTTGCACTGACAGCCATGCTTGTGATCGCTGCCAATGCATGTTTGTTTATGAAACTAGTCTACAAAGATTTGTTTAATAATTGTACTTTAGGCAAAAGCTTGCAATATCTCCTTCCATGACCAAAGATCTTCAAAAAATACCTAATTGTGAAATTGGCTTGCACTGAATGTATTCACACTATACAAACTACATAGAGTTGATTCTCATTTTTCATGGACGTTGTTCTGTAAAAATTGCAGTAAACACCGAATCAGCAATTGCGAAGTCACTGCCTCAGGGAAGGAGCCGCACGCGTGTGAACGCCCAGGCACACCTCGCGCTTTTCTTCCTGGCCCTTCATAGGCGCTGCTTGTTTTAAGCAAACCGAATGTTTGTGCAACCCTGAGGCGACCAACTCCATCAGCATCATTTCCCCAGCAGTGTGTGCTCACCTCACATCTGTCTCACATTTTGGTAATTCTTGCAATATTTCCAACTTTCTCACTTTTATAATATCATTTTTATGTCTGTTATTGCGATCTATGATCAGTCTTTTTTTTTTTTTTTCTGGTTGACAGAGAGTCTTGCTCTGTTGACCAGGCTGGAGTGCAATGGCGTGGTCTCGGCTCACTGCAACTTTCGCTTCCCAGGTTCAAGTGACTCTTCTGCCTCAGTCTCCTGAGTAGCTGAGATTACAGCCGCCCGCCACCACGCCGGCTAATTTTTGTGTTTTTAGTAGAGACTGGGATTCACCATGTTAGCCCGATTGGTCTCAAACTCCTGACCTCAGGTGATCTGCCTGCCTCGGCCTCCCAAAGTGCTGGGATTATAATCGTAAGCTGCCACGCCTGGCTGATCAGTGATCTTTGAAGTCTCTAGTGTAATTGTTCTGGGGCTCCATGAACCGCACCCATGTAAGATAATAAATTTAATCTATGGCCATCCTGTGTTTTCTGACCATTCTGTTGACCAGCCCCTGCCCCTCTGTCTCTCTCCCTCTCCTCAGGCCTCCTAATTCCCTGAGACACAACGATATTGAAACTAGGCCTGAATCACCCACCATGGCTTCTAAGTGCTCAGGTGAGAGTTGCAGGTCTCTCACTGTAAATGCAAAGCTAGAAATGGTTAAGCTTAGTGAGGAGGGTGTGTCAAAAGCCAGGTCTCTTGCATCAAACCACCAAGCTGCTAATGCAAAGAAAAAGTTGTCTGGAGGAAATGGAAAGTGCTCCTTCGGTGAACACAAGAATAAGAAGAAAGTGAAACAGACTTGCCTCCGATATGCAGAAAGTTTGAGTGGTCTCCATAGAAGATCAAACCAGCCACAATCTTCCCTTATGCCAGGGCCTCATCCAGAGCAAGGTCTGAACACTCTTCAGTTCTATAAAGGCCCGGAAGGGTGAGGGAGCTGCAGAGATGCTTAAAGCTAGTGGAGATTTAATGAGATTTAAGGAAAGAAACCATTTACATAACAAAAAAGTGCAAGATGAAGCTGTAAGTGCTGATGGAGACACGGTGGCAAGTTATCCAGCTAAGAGCATTGGTGAAGGTGGCTACACTAAACAACAGATACTCAGGGTGGACAAAACAGCCTTCTATTGGAAGATGCCACTGAGGACACAGCTGGAGAGGACAAGTCAGTGCCTGGCTTTAAAGTTTAAACAATAGGCTGGCTCTCTTGTCAGGGCCCAGTGTAGCTGGTGACTTTAAGTTGAAGCTAATGCTCATTGACCATCGTGAAAATCCCAGGGGCCTTACAATAGTGTTCCATCTCCCCTGCCTGTGCTCTATACATGGAACAACTGAGGGAAAGGCCCCATGGCGTCTCCTCGGGGGTCTCCCGTGCTCCACTCCCCTGCCTGTGCTCTCCAAATGGAACAACAGTGCCTGAATGACAGCACATCTGTTCAAGCATCCTCACTGAAGATTTTAAGCCCATTGTTGCAATCTACTGCTCAGAAGAAGAGATTACTTTCAAAATAGTACTGCTCATTGACAAGGCACTCTTCCATCACCCAGTTCTGGTGATGTATAAAGAGATTAACATTGTATTAAGGCCTGCTAATACAACGTCCATCCCGCAGCCCATGGATAAGGAATAATGTTGACCTTCAAGTCCTTTTATTTAAGAAATTCATTTCATAAGGCTATACCTGATTGATTCCTTTAATGGATCTGGGCAAAATAAATTGGAAATCTGTGGATAGGATTCACCATTCTAGATGGTATTAAGAACATTCATGATTCATGGGAAGAGGTCAAAATGTCGACATTAACAGAAGTTTGGAAGAAGTTGATTCCAACCCTATGGATGACCTGGGAGGGCTCAAAACTCCAGTGGAGGAAGGAACTGCAGATGTGGTGTAAACAGCAGGAGAAGTAGAATCGGAAGTGGGGCCCGCAGATGGGACTGAATTACTCTAATCTTACAACATAATGTTAAGGAATGAGGAGTTGCTTCTTATGGATGAAAAAGTAAAGTAGTTTCTTGAGATAAAATCTATTCCCAGTGAAGACGCTGTGAATGTTGTTGAAACAACAACAAAAGATTTAGAACATGACATAAACTTATTTGAAAAAAAAAACAGCAGCAAGTTTTGAGAGGACTGACACCAATTTTTAAGGAAGTCCCATAGTGGGTACAATGCTATCAAACGCTATGCCTGGAACCGTATATATGGGGAACCTGCCGTGCTGGTGGCCGGATTCCAGATACCCACCTTTGTCTGGAGGCCTTAAATGGCTTCTCTAATGTTACTCTGGGGTTTCTCCCACCAGGCAATTGTCAACACATACTCCAAATCAACAACACTGCCCCAGTGAAACACAGTCCCGTCCCGAAATCTAGATGCTTACAAACATCACTGGTTATGAATGCACAGGACTCCCTGGTGGTGGTAACCTAACACAGCATTCTCCCCGCTGCTGGTACAGTCCTGCTTCAGCAACAAATTAAAATATTAAGCTTGCATGTAGAAAAACCTCTTAATGATAGTAGCACTGGACTTATGTTGCTATCAGATGCATTTGCTCAGCTGTGTGCCATTGTGTTGTAAAATCAAATTGCATTAGATATGCTTACCGCAGCCCAAGGAGGGGTCTGGCCTTACCGCGTACTGAATGCCGTGTGTATGTCCCTGACAATTCTCACAATATGACTCCCTTGCAAAGCCACGGTGAGTGTGGTTTTATTAATTGTGCTTTCAATTCTCCTGTGCTGACTCCGCATCTGTAATCTCTATCAATTATGCCTGCCCCATGTATCTGTAAGGGTATTTTCCTACAACTGAGTATCAAATCAAGGCCGAATGTGGAGGAAAAGTTAAATATTAAATCTGAAATCAATTGAACATGGACACAAACAATAGTCACCAAGTCCTGGAACAGGTTGTGTGAGCCCCTTGAGGCGTTCGTCTGGCGCTGTTTTAGAGAAATATTATCAACAGTAAATCCAGTGGCTTGAAGCTAATTTAAATACAGTCCTAAAGTTTTTTTTCCTTCTTCATGTTCATCCACCAATGAGCAAATACACACATCACAAACAAAGCAAAATTCCCCGCTGAAGAATTCATGTTAACTTTATTGAAAATATGACAGGAAAATATTTTGGGCCCCCAAAATCACTAAAAGCGAATAGGAAAATTCAAACTGGAAACTGCTGAGAGCAAACCTGCCTCCTATGACTTCTATTCAAAGTCACCCTCTGCCCACTGAGATAAATTGTATCTGATTGCGGCCTTTGGAAAGGCTCATCAGAAACTCCAAAGAATATAACCATCTGTCTCTCACCTACCTGTGACCTGGAAGCCCCCTGCCTGCTTCGAGTTCTCCCGCCTTTCTGGACAGAACCAGTACTTCTTACATCTATTGATTGATATGTCAAGCCCCCTAAAATGTATCATACCAAACTCTGCCCCGACCACCTCGGGCAAGGACCTAAGACCAAGCTGTGCCCCGACCACCTCGGGCACGTGTCTCCAGGACCTCCTGAGGCTGTCACGGGCCCATCGTTGACTTTGGCAAATAAACCTCCTGAAATGATTGAGACTTGTCTCGTCATTTTTTCTCAGTTGGCATCTGGTTCTTCTCAAAATGATGACAAGTAATAACATGTGTTTAGGTAGCACAGATTTCTTATAAACTAGTTTTGTTTTTTCCCCAAAACTTTGGTTGTCACTTGCTTATGTGAATTTATGTTTTGGCAACTATACTCTGAATCTGCAGAATACTCTTCTGTGAGGCTACACTGTTGCTTTAGTTGTTTAATTATGCATTTGACTGCCTAAGCTGCTTTCAGACTTGGACCAACTACTGTGAATTTTAATAATACTACAATGTAAGAGAAAGAAAGAGAATGTTGCTAAAATTAAACCTTTCTCCCTCTATTCCAACCCTTTCCCCTGAAATGCTTAACACACTTGGAAACTTGTTGGATGATGCTTTAGATGGTGAGTGCACGCAGAATTGAGAAAACAATCATCCTCAAGAGAAGAAAGAAAATGATTTTAACTGTATTTTTGAGACCTTTTTAAAAATAATTATAAAAAAATCCAGAAAGAAAGTAAAATCATTTGATCAAAATTTTAAATTCACTAATACAGTTATAAGATGAGAATTCTATAAAATTGAATATAACTGATGCTTTAACATATTGTTATACTTAAAAATCTTTAAAATCATCTTGCCAGATATCCAATCTACAAAGATAAATTTTTAAAGGGTTGGTTTAATAAATTCTTGATTTTTTAATAAGAAGAGTTTTGCAATGCTCTAATTATCTCCATTTCTTAGATAAGGAACTGCGTTGGTGAACTGGGGGCATGTTGACAAAAACATACGTGGAGAGGATGTGGGGGTGGTTCAAGGCAGCCTGAGTTACAGCACAAAGCCAGGGTTCACCGAAAGCCAGGTTGTTTAGGGAACACCTCTCAACCACAGTGGAACGCTGCCTCCCAAAAAAGACAATGACTATTTAACACACGGACAACCAGTCCAGAGAGGCTGCTCTTTTAGTCCCTGCGGAAAGGACTATCAGAAATGGTCAGTGGGACGGCAGAACAGGAGGTCCCAACTCAGTCCTTCCTCGCAGAAAGGCCGGCCATCAGCTGTCATGACGAGAACACCTCTGTGAGAACCTCAGATGTCCTCTTGAACTGCAGAGCCAAGAAAAGCTCCTGGAAGGAAGGAAAAGAGGAGCAGCTTCACTCCAGCTGCACCACCCCTGCCCAGCAGTGTCTGGAGTGGAGCCCCTGGGCCTCGGGTTCTGCGGTGAAGGACAGCCAGGGTGGACGCCCAGCTTTCTAGTACTTGGGAATGTTTCTCAGGAGGGCCGCTTCTGTCCCTTTCCTGGGGCCACTGGGAGTGTCGAGCAGGCTGGACTACCTGGTTCAGCCAAATACACAGCAACAACGCAGCTCACAGCAGCCAGCATGGGGTCCTGGTGGCTCCACATTCCTGCCCCTGGTGGCGTCTGACCCGATACCAGCACTGGCATCACGTCCCATGGAGCCATGGGGGCGTCTGCAGAAACCACAGGGACAGTCCCACCAGGCTTGAGTGTCCAGCCGGCAGCTCGCCCTGGTGTGGCACTCACGGCACCCCCTGGACAGGAAGGCGAGCCAGGGACACTCGTGTCTGTGGAGCAGGGCCTGAAATTCCTGAAAACAGAATTACCACACGACCCTGCAGCCCGGCACTGGGGATGTATCCAGAGTGGCTTCAGCATGTGGGAGAGACGTCTCCACTCCCAGACTCACGACAGCATCTTTCACGATAACCAAAAGTGGAGAAGTCACCCTAGTGTTCATCCACAACCATCGTAACTAAGTAACATAAAGAAAAGTCAGTCTTTATGACAAAAGACACCACAGGATCTAAAGGTTAACGAGAAACTGGGATGTTTATGCAAAATGTTTTACATATAAAATGTCAACACACACAGGTAAATTCCAAGATGTGAGGAACCGGAACAAACCCCCTCATGATGAAAACTCTCATCAGACGGGTGTGAAAGAACATCAACACAATAAAGGCTGTGACGACCCCACAACCAGCATCGTACTGAATGGGGAAAAGCTGGAAGCCTTTCCTTCCAAGATCCGGAACAAGGCAAGGATGCCCAGTCACCACTGTCATTCAGCACAGCCCTGGAAATCCTCGCCAGAGCAATCAGGCAGGAGAAAGAGACGAAGGGCACCCAGGCTCACACGTGGAGCTTAAAAAACTGATCTCACGGAAGTGGAGAGTAAAATGATGGATACCAGAGGCTGGGAAGGAGAGGGGAGGGCAGGATACAGAGGGGTTGCTTCATGGGTAGAAACATATAGTTACATAGTAGGAATAGGAGGCAGTGTTCTCGAGCTCAAAAGAGTGACTATACTGAATATCAATTTATTGTATTATTTCAAGATAACTGGAATGGATTTGGAACGTTCCCAACACAAAAAAAGGATGAATGTTTGAGGTGACGAAGGTCTCAGTCACGCTGAGTTGGTCACGATGCGTCGTGTGCTGGTATATCCTTCGTTCCTGCTACTGTGTTTTGATTTCTAATGTTCCCTTTGATTCTTTCTTTCAGCTTCTTTCTTTCTGCTGACTTTACTTACCTGATCATGTATGTTGTCTTTCTGTTCCACCAGAATCTTTAATGTCCTTATTTCATTTATTTTCTATTCCTCGTGAGATAGTTCCCACATCTGTGCTATATCTGGGTCTGGTTCTGATGATTGCTTTGATTTTCAGACTGTGATTGCATTTTATATGCCTTACCTTTTTTGGTAAAAGGCACATGTGTTGTTCAGGACAGTGCATGCTGTGGTAAGCAGCATTTCTGCTTAGAGATCAGCATGACTTTCTTTCAGCTCTGTCCTGATGACTGGGATTGTGCTAATCTAACTACTGTTATGCTTATCCTCAGTCTACCAGAGGCTTCAAACCCTCTGGTGATGCCTGTGTTTAGGACATGGGATAGTTTTCCAGGGTTTTTCTGGACACCTGCTCCCCGACTGCCATTCTTTCCAGTGGAGGAGCTGGGAAGACACCGCCTCGCGGAGGTATTGGAGCTAAAACCACTAGTGATGAGTGAGGCGGAACTGTCCGTGCAGCACTGATCACATCACTCACATGCATATTCTTTGACCCAAATACTGGTGTTTTAGCTATCTCTGTTATATACTGATACGTTTTACAAATGGACTTATAGTAATTCTTCATGAAGTATTAACATGTTTCTGAAAAGAGGTCTCAATCTAAACCCCAAGAGGTTCTTGGGTCTCTGCAGGAAGAAATTTAAGGCAAGTTGGAGTGCAGTGAGAAGAGATTGTTCATTGAAAGTTGCTCCGTTACCGAGTAGGGTGCCCTCAGAAAGCAAAGCTTTGATTTAAGTTTTCCTTAGATAGGGATCTCGTCTATGCAAAGACTAAACTAAGTTGTGCCTCCGTGCAGATGGGCTGATAGCATGACAGAATTCATTATTCTGCATGTAGGGAAAACTACCCTTAACATTTTAAAGTGTAAGTACATATAAGCAGGACTGCAATTACCTTGAGAACATGTATTGTTTTGGGTGTTGGGACGGTGGGGCTGTCCACCATTGGAGGAGTGTGTCCTTGGAGGAGTGTGTCCTTTAAGCTGTTTCCACTGCTATCCCGTCCCACGGAATAGTCGAAGCAGGCCCTGGAGGAGGGGGTGGGAATTTGGGGAACAAGAGATACGAGAAATGGAGACAAGACAGTGCTCTGATCGAGTCTCGTTTAATGGCGGTAATGCAGTGCCTTATATACACTTGGAGGGGAAGGGGTTGGGCCAAGGCGAAAATGATATCATAGTGGAGGCATGGCCAGATAGGTATTGGTTTCTCTGGTCGAACGTCATGTTGCACCTGCGCTGTCAGGTAGTAATTTTCATGGGTGCGGGAAAAATGGGTGAAGAAGAAGCAGGAAGAGCGCCATCTTTTATGAGGTATTAATACAGGGAAAAAGGTAAATCTAGGGAGGAGGTAGAAGGTGGAAATGAATAGAGCTCAGGCGTTTTTAATCGTCAGTTATTATTTGCTATGGCCGGGGCGTGCAGCTCCGGACAGGTCCCCCTTTTAATTATTTTATGATGAGAAAACGACCCCTCGGGAACTGCGCCTGTCTTAGGTTGGGTCAACTCATCCCCACCTTCTAGGCCCGTCATGGGATAAGGCAGCAGCAAGGGCGGCCCTCCTGTCTTAGGCTCCGATGGAGATAGTGTCCTCTTACCCGTCATTGACTGTCCAGTTCAGCACACAGGGGAGGTGGTCTTATTAAGGTAAATAAGACTCACCATTTTCAGTCATCTCAAGGCGATGATAATGGACCTGTATAGGTTTGGCCTGGAAGGCCTCGATTTGTTGTCTGACGAATGCCATAAGCTTATTAAAGATTATAGGCCCGAGAGTGAGAAAGAGAAGAAGAGTAAGTAAAGGACCAAGAAATGGCAGGAGATAGGGGAGAAGTCCATCGAGTCCAGTCCACAAGGGATTAGCGACCAGACCTTTTCTGCGCTCTTCTAGTTCTTCCTGTAAAGTCTTTATCTTATCTCTGACAATTCCGGATTTGTTGGCGTAAAAACAGCACTTTTCATTTCCATGACTGATCTGGCATTAGGTAAGCTGTCTTGCCCGAGCAAGTCACCTGGGTGATTCTGTCTGACGGAGGTTCAGATACCTGTCCCCCTCTGCAATCACAAGGCTGGCCGTATTGTTTTCGTAATAATTCTCTTGCCTTACGAGGGTCACCAAAACCTGCATAGACTGTCACTATGCTATATAGAGCGATTATTCTCCAAAGGAATCTCATGTTAGGCTTCATTTTCTGAAAAACAAAAAGGAAAGAACTTCTCAGGGAGATTTATCTTCCCTGGACTGACAATGGTTATGATTTATTTGTCTTACCAATCTTTCAGACAGCCATCTGGCTGCATCATTTTTTTGTGAGAAGATGCATACTGAGCCTCTTCCCCAAATTAAAACTGGATCGGGGCCATGCCATGAATTATCAAGTGGATCTTTCCATTTTACCATTGCAAACTGTTTTTGAGATTCAGGATGCCAGAAACGATCGGCAGCCGATTTTCCATGACTGTTCAAATTTAAAAAATTAAGGATAAACAGGGCATGATTGAGTATGTTTGTAGGGGTACCCTTCACGGGGTACCAGCTCCCCCCTTTTAATTTTGTGATAACAGTTTTTAAAGATAGATGAGCTCTTTCTACTATACCTTGTCCTTGGGGATTATAGGGAATACCTGTGGTATGTTTAATTTGTAGGGTATTACAGAATTGTAAAAAGGTTTTGGCTATATAACCAGGGCCATTGTCTGTTTTGATTTGTTTGGGTATTCCTAAAATAGAAAAGCAATGCAATAAATGAGCTATGACATGTTTGGTGGCCTCTCCTGTTTGGAGAGTTGCACTGATGAATCCACTATAGGTGTCTATGCATACATGGATATATTTTAGCTGACCGAATTCTAAGTGGTGAGTAACATCCATTTGCCAAATTTCGTTGGGGATGAGTCCTCGGGGATTAACTCCTAGATAGGGAACAGGCAAATACGTTATGCAGTTGGCGCATTGTTTAACTATTTGTCGAGCTTGTTCTCTGGTAAGTTTAAACATGAGTCTTAAGGTTTGGGCGTTTAAATGATGCAAGGCATGTGCTTTTTGTGCTTGTTGCAAATTGTCTGTAGTGACTGTGGCTATGATTTTTGTTGCCGCGTCAGCTGTTGCGTTACCTTGTGTTAAAGGTCCCGGTAATCCTGAATGTGCTCTAATATGCCCAAGAAAAAAGGGAGTAGTCCTTTTTCGAATAAGTTGTTGACATTGTAAAAATAGGTCAGCTGTGTCTGAAATATGTTTAATTTGAGGCACGGTCTCTAAGAGGGGTATTGAATGAGCCAGGTAGGTGCTGTCTGTGTAAATGTTAAGTGGCTGACAAGGAAAAGCTGATACTGCTGCAATTATAGCTTGCAATTCGACCAGCTGAGCTGATGTATAAGTGGTCTGGAATTTAACGACTACATTATTGTAAGTGTAAGCGGCAAGTCCTGTGGAAGATCCATCAGTGAAAATTAATAATGCGTCATAGAGAGGTTCTTTGCTGGTAATATGGGGAAACACAAACGCATGAAGTTTGCAAAATTGAATGAGTTTGTTAGGTGGGTAATGGTTGTCAATCGCGCCAGTGTAAGAAGCGCAAGCAATTGGCCAGGCTTCCGTATTTTATAATAGCCAATGAATGTGTGATTGAGTGTAGGGCTGTATAATGGTAGAGGGTTCTTTTCCAAAGTATTTTCTACTGTTTTCTCTTCCCAAGATAATTAGATCAGCTATGGCATCATAATAAGGCAACAAAACCTTTTTAGGGGAGGAGGGCAGGTGTACCCACATAATGGGATTGTTCTGCCAAAATAGGCCAGTAGGGGTTATTGTTGTGTTAAAAAAATAAGGAATATTAATGGCTGAGAATAGTCAATACTGGTAACAAATTGTGTTGCAATGGCATGTTCTACCTGTTGGAGTGCCATTAATGCTTCTTTAGTAATGGACCTGGGAGATTTTGGATTAGAGTCTCCTTTTAATATATCGAAAAGAGGTTTAAACTCTCCTGTAGTGAGTTTTAAGTACGGCCGAAGCCAATTTATGTCTCCCAGTAATTTTTGGAAATCATTTAAAGTTTTTAAATGATCACGACGTATAATGGCCTTTTGATTAATGATTTTGGGTCCATTAATTTGAAAACCAAGATAGGTGTATGATCTTGTAATTGTACCTTTTCTGGGGCTATTTGTAGTCCAGCTGCTGCTAACTCTTGTTTGAGTTGAGCAAAGCACTGTAAGACTTGTTCGCCAATTTCTCCTGCTATTAAAATATCATCCATATAATGTATAATATACATTTGTGCCCACGTTTTTCTGACTGGCTCTCTAGCAGCAGCTACATATTTTTGACACAAGGTAGGACTATTAGCCATACCCTGAGGTAAGACTTTCCATTGATAGCGTTTCATTGGTTGTTTAAAATTTGTAGATGGAAGACTAAAGGCAAATCTTTTTTGGTCAGCAGGATGAAGGGGAATTGTAAAAAAGCAATCTTTAAGGTCAATAATGATTTTAAAATATTTTTGAGGAATCGCAACCGGTGAAGGTAATCCTGGTTGTAAGGCACCCATAAGGATCATAGTGATATTTACTGCTCTTAAATCTTGTAAACGCAAAGCATGCCTACAAGACCAAAAACCTCATCACCTGGGTACATGGTAGATAAGTAAATAATGGTCTGCACCCCAGACGCAGCAAATCAGAAACTTGGAGGGCAGAGCTCTGCAAGCTGTGATTGAACAAGCCTCCCAGGTGAGTTTCATGCACACTGAAGGCTGAAACTCAATGAGAACCATTGTTTTAACCAATTAAAATACAATCTTCAGGTGGTTCATATACACTGCCAAAATTGAGAAAGCTTGAGAATCACTGAATAGTAATAATTATTTTCAGATGGTACTCGACAAATTTACAAAAACTGCAAAGATGCAAGACCCGCCCAGCCATCCGCACATCCACTGGGATCCACTCCCACGATCACCCTCGAGGGAAATGAGACCCTCCTCCGTATCTTGCGGAGGCTTTGCAAGGTTAGAACGGGAGCTCACCTTTAAAATATGCTCTGTCTGAGCGACCGCAGCCATGACTTGCGGATCGACCTCCTTCCTATCTATTAAATCTCTAATGAGGTTCCAATAAGAGAAAATGGTCACAGGAATTTTTTCTGGCCCAAAAGTATTATAATAGTCCTGAAGACAATCCCCTACTCTACGCCATATTTTGATATCAATAGTTCCTTCCTGTGGGAACCAAGGGCAAGTATCTTTTACAAAATCAAAAAATTTAAACAAGTCATTACCTTTAACCTTTACTCCTCGTATCTTTAAAGCCTCTTTTAATTGTCCTACATATATTTGATGTTGACTTAATTCTTGTCCCATTTCGGACGCGTCACTTACCTTCGATTCAGACGCGGCAGGTTCCCACGGTGATCGGTTTAATTCCTTCTGTCTTTGTTAGCGGTCGACCATCCTTTGGCGTCCTCTTCCTCACGGAGTCCCTCGTTTCCAGGTCCCTGTTCGGGCGCCACGTATCCCGTCCCGCGGGATAGTCGAAGCAGGCCCTGGAGGAGGGGGTGGGAATTTGGGGAACAAAAGATACGAGAAATGGAGACAAGACAGTGCTCTGATCAAGTCTCGTTTAATGGCGGTAATGCAGTGCCTTATATACACTTGGAGGGGAAGGGGTTGGGCCAAGGCGAAAATGATCTCATAGTGGAGGCGTGGCCAGATAGGTATTGGTTTCTCTGGTCGAACGTCATGTTGCACCTGCGCTGTCAGGTAGTAATTTTTGCGGGCACGGGAAAAATGGGTGAAGAAGAAGCAGGAAGAGCGCCATCTTTTATGAGGTATTAATACAGGGAAAAAGGTAAATCTAGGGAGGAGGTAGAAGGTGGAAATGAATAGAGCTCAGGCGTTTTTAATCGTCAGTTATTATTCGCTATGGCCGGGGCGTGCAGCTCCGGACACACTGCAAACAGCTTATAACCACGTGACTGGTAAGGACTGTGCCTTGCTGGTTTTAAGATGCAGTTGGTCATAAAATGGAGTCAGCTTGACTCTCCTAGGTTCCTGCTTCTCTAACAAAATGTAACAGCAAACACCTGGAAACATCAATGTCCACCTAGAAGGCAATAAGTGAATGACCCATTTCAAAGCTCCAGAAAACATTCAGTAGTTCCAATGAAGGAAGCGGATTTGCATGTATGCGAACGGGAAGACCTCCAGAACAAGTCATTACATAGCAAAGGGTTTGGCAGACCACTAGCTAGTTTATGCTCTTTTTTAAAATAAAATGCTGTAATTAAGTGTATGTGTGTGCATGCATGTGTACATTTGTGTGTGCAGCTGTGTGCATGTGCGTGTGTGTGCATTTGTACATATCCATGTGCACATGCATGTATATGTGTGCACGTGTGTGTGCAGGTGTGTTGCACGTGTGTGCATGTATGTGTGCATGCATGCACGTGTGCATATCCATCTGTGCATGTGCGTGTGCGTGTGCATGTGCAGGTATGTGCGTGTGCATGCATCTGTTCATGTGTGTGCGTGTGTGCATATGTGTGTGAGTGTATGTGTATGCATGCATGTGTGCAGGTGTGTGTGCATGTGCATGTGTTTGCATGCGTGCATGCATGCTTGCATGTATTAAAGCACAGAATAGAAAGAACACAAAGTGTGGTCATGCTCAGAGTGAGACTCCGTATCAAAAAAAAAAAAAAAGTGTGGTCATGCTCACCTCTCCCAAAGGGACAGGGATTAAGAAGAGCATTGAATACAGGCTTCCCTTTTTCACGTATATATTTCTATGTGGATTGAATTTTTATAATGGCAAATTTGTTATGTATCATATTACACGATAATCTTGAAATTAAAAACTGAACAGTGTCTCCTTTTCTCCATGTCAAACTTCTCTCCTCATAGCTTCATTGCTCTCCCAATGCCATCAGAGTTCTGGACGTTTAATGAAGAGGCCCAAGCCTGTCACTACTCATAGATGTTCTTTAATCAAACTGTGAACCTGCCAGAGAGCTGGTCCCCGCCTGGGAGGGAGGGTTCGACGTGTCACAGCCTGGAAGCCACTAAGAAGGAACCTGGGTGGCGTCTTCTTGCACGGTTTCTGTTCCTCTCCTCGGCTGCTCCCTGTCCGACACTTTTGATTGGTAAAGTCAGGATGCTCGTGGGGAGACCAAGGATGAGGCCCCTGCTGGCCCCACTGCAGGCTTCTGCCACCCTTTTCCGCCCAGCCCCCTTCGCTCCCCCTCTTCCTGATGGGATGTCGATCATCTGACCGAAGCACTTCTCTTCTTACTCAGTTCTTAATCCAGGACTCACCTCCCATCAGAGCACACTCAACAGCTCAAGTGAAACCACGAATATTCTTAAAACAGTTAAAATTTCTGTGTCTTTTTTCCTACCTGACAGGAAGTTTGGATTCAGGTTGGTGTCATTAAACAAAGGAAAACAGAGAGGATGGCCCAAGGTGTCCACATCACCAGCTGGTTACTTTTTCATCAGCTGTTTCCATCTGGCTCAGGCACTCAGCCTCTGGCCCTGCCTGCCCCATACAGGACACACCAGCAAGGTCCGTGTACAGCCACCGCTCTGCCCTTCCATCGATGGGGAGAAGGAATTGCCTGAGCAGAAGCACGGGGCACCCTGTGTGCGTGCACATGCGCGTGCATGTGTGTGCATGTACGTGTGCGTGCTAACGTCTGTGCGTGCGTGCACGTGCATGTGTGTGTGTCTGTGTGCGCGCGCGCGTGTGTATCTAGGACGCCTTCACCAGGCAGGGCCTCAGGTGACATCTGCCAACATCAGGAGCACTGAGGAGGCCCTGCGGTGTTGCCGCTGATCTTCTCAGAGGCAAGACAAATGCGCTCTCACCAGGAAGATCTGCGGGATAAAGTGACATCCGGTAGAGTGAGGTAGTGCCACATCCCAGCGCCACGCTGCCCCTTAGCGGCCCAGGCTGCACCTGATGGAGCCACAGCCAGGTCTACCTGAAGTCTCCGCGGTGAGGGGGAGCTCACACCAACAGACAGCTCCTCCCGTCTGTTTCTCCAGTCTTCATTTCTGCAGAACACACACGTGGATGACCTCCACGGCCTCTGACCTCCCTCCACGGTGGGAAACCTGCAGTTTCTGAAGTTTCACCTTATCTGTGTTTTCTTAACACAGATTTAAATGGCGTCTCCAGAATGGGGAACCACAGAAGTGAAGCCGCACCAAAGCCCCAAGGGCTCTTCCACGACTTCCACTGCTCCTGCTGAAATTCATGACTTGGAGAGGGAAAAACCCACTTTACAGCTGGTTATCAGGGGCTTTAAGGCAGAGAGAAGCCGGGGTGCGTCTGGGAAACGGCCCCCTGTGAAGGCTGCGCATGCAGGGGTTTCTGCACAGGGGTCTCCTCTGCACAGGCGTCTCTCTCCACTGCACACCTGTTCTGGTGGGCACACTTGCTAGGCTTCCTCTCACTACTCCCCTGTTAAAGGGTCTCCCCATCAGACGCTCTTAGGGAGAGAAAGGCAGGAAGAGGAGGTGAGCCAGCAAATATTCACGAGGGATGGGCCAGACGCAGCAGCGGGACCCTGTGTGTGCACAGCAGCTCTGCACCTGTCACCACAGCGTGTGGCGGCTGTCATTGCTGTCACTGTTGTCACTCGTTGCTCTGCCTTTGAGCAAATGCCTTGAGAGACAGCACAGCCCGTCGGCAGAGAGAGATGGCAGCACGGGACTCTTTGTGGGACGCAGGCGCCCGAAGGTGGGGACAGCACCAGATTCTATGCACCTGGCCTAACGCCTCGGCCAGGCGCGGGCACTTATGACGATTCAGAAAGCCAGGAGCCCTGGGCCCTACGGTCTGCTGCCTGCCAGCCCCTGAAGTACACAGGAGAATAATTTCATCATTAGATTCCAGTTTCTTTATTGTACAGCAGGCTCCCTGCTGTGTCTGCGCCGAGGAGGGCCTGAGGTTGCCTGCAGCCGGCACCCGCGCCTGAGAGGGGATCCAGCATCTCCACAAGTGAATCCTCTAAACCATCACTTGCTTTCCTGGAAAATACGGCTTCCACAGAGCTATTGCTCTGTATCTATGATGCAATTAAAAGCATCTTAAAAATGAGCATAAGGGCTTCAGGAACAAGGAGTCATTACGGAACAGAATCAAATTTGGAAAATCGCTAAAGAAATAAGACAAAGTCAAATTAGAAGAGCAAAGATTATGATGCCTTCGGCAAGGAAGTGTCTAAAATTTCGCAAAAGCTACAACTCTCAATCTGAAATGCACTATATCTTGGAAATTTCAGTAGCAGGGAAAAGGCAATTTATGCAAAATAAACAAAGAAAAAGCTTTTTGCCAAATTGAAAGTAGGTTTAATCATTTCTAAAACATCCTATAAAAAGGCACAAATGCTATGCCTTGAGGAAAAAACACTAAAGGAAATTACTGATTACAGTCAAAACACTCAGCTTTTCCCATATGTGTAGATGCAAGTGGAAGTTGTGAGTTTTGACTATAAGAAACAAGTAACAAATATTTTAAAGCAGGCGATTTCATTCTTTCTTCAGAACATATATTTTCCATGTTACGTCACTCTGCATCTTTGAAGGCTAAAAGATTGACGCTTCTTAGAAGTATTATTAATATATCATACTAAGAAAATGAATGCTACAAATATGTTAAGGAACTCGATAATTTGAGGAACATTGACCAAACCGAGTGCTGAGAATGAAAGTGACCTTCGAAACAACAGGGAACAGGAGAGGCATCCACTGATGATACCACTGAAGGTGGGAATGCAAATCACACACACCCGTGTGTCCGGAGCTGCACGCCCCGGCCATAGCAAATAATAATTAATGATTAAACGCCCGAGCTCTATTCCTTTCCACCTTCTACCTCCTCCCTAGATTTGTTGTTTCTCTTTTGTATCAATACCTCATAATAGATGGCGCTCTTCCTGCTTCTTCTTCACTTGTTTTTCCCCCCCGCGGCTGCGAAAATTGTTACTTTGTAGCACAGGCACCATCCCGTGCCCGAGAAAATTACCAACTGACAGCGCAGGTGCAACATGACGTTCGACCAGAGAAACCAATACCTACTTGGTCATGCCCTCTGCGATGAGATCATCTCCGCCTCTGGCCCAACCCCTTCCCCTCCAAGTATATATAAGGCACTGCATTACCGCCATTAAATGAGACTTGATCAGAGCACTGTCTTGTCTCCATTTCTCGTGTCTCTTGTCCCCCAAATTCCCACTCCCTCCTCCAGGGCCTGCTTCGACAATCCTGCGGGCCGGGATACGTGGCGCCCGAACAGGGACCTGGAAACGAGGGACTCCGTGAGGAAGAGGACGCCAAAGGACGGTCGACCGCTAATAAAGACAAAAGGAGTCAAATTCTTCCGATCACCGCGGGAACCTGCCGCATCAGAATCGAAGGTAAGTGACGCGTCCGAAATGGGACAAGAATTAAGCCAACATCAAATATATGTAGGACAATTAAAAGAGGCTTTAAAGATACGAGGAGTAAAGGTTAAAGGTAATGATTTGTTTAAATTTTTTGATTTTGTAAAAGACACTTGCCCTTGGTTCCCACAGGAAGGAACTATTGATATTAAAAGATGGCGTAGAGTAGGGGATTGTCTTCAGGACTATTATAATACTTTTGGGCCAGAAAAAATTCCTGTAACTGCCTTCTCTTATTGGAACCTCATTAGAGATTTAATAGATAAGAAGGAGGCCGATCCGTAAGTCATGGCTGCGGTCGCTCAGACAGAGCATATTTTAAAGGTTAGCTCCTGCTCTAACCTCGCAAAGCCTCCGCAAGATACGGAGGAGGATCTCATTTCCCTCGAAAGTGATCATGAGGAAATTAAGTCTCCTTCTGTAACAGATAAAGAAATGCCACATGAAAACAAACCAAAAAAATACCGAATTTTACAGATGCTTCAAAAGGAGGAGGAAATTAATAAGCCTAATCAATCGGATATAAATTGGGATGATTTAGAGGAAGAGGCGGCTAGATATCACAACCCTGATTTGCCTCCCTTTACTTCATACCCACCCCCATATAATAAGACGCATAATGAGGCTTCTGCGCCTATTGTTATGGCAGCAATAGATCCCAAAGAAGAATTAAAGCAAAAGATTGCTCAACTAGAAGAGCAAATTAAACTTGAAGAGTTACATCAATCATTGATAATTAGGCTCCAAAAGCTAAAAACAGGAAATGAAAAAATACCCAACTCAGACGCTATGGAGGGTTCCTTGCGCCCACCTCAGCGGCCTGGACAACATGTTCTGAGAGGGGGGTTAGTTGCTAGCCGACATAGAGAAGACTCCTCCCCCAAAGACGTTTTTCCGGTCACTGAAACCATAGATGAACAGGGACAGGCTTGGAGGCATCATACTGGATTTGATTTTACTATTATAAAAGAGTTAAAGACTGCTGCCTCTCAGTATGGGGCTACTGCTCCATATACTCTTGCTATAGTGGAATCTGTAGCTGATAATTGGCTCACTCCTACAGACTGGAATACCTTAGTTAGGGCAGTCCTTTCTGGGGGAGACCACTTAATTTGGAAGTCAGAGTTCTTTGAAAATTGTAGAGATACAGCTAAAAGAAATCAACAGGCAGGAAACGGTTGGGATTTTGATATGTTAACTGGTTCAGGTAATTATGCAGACACTCGGGCCCAAATGCAGTATGATCCTGGACTGTTCTCACAAATCCAGGCTGCTGCTACAAAAGCCTGGAGAAAACTTCCCGTTAAAGGAGATCCAGGGGCCTCGCTCACAGCGGTTAAACAAGGACCCAATGAGCCATTTTCAGACTTTGTGCATAGGCTTATGACCACGGCAGGTAGAATCTTTGGAAATGCAGAAACGGGTGTAGATTATGTTAAACAGTTAGCTTATGAAAATGCTAACCCCGCCTGCCAAGCGGCAATCAGACCTTATCGAAAGAAAACAGATTTAACAGGATACATTCGCCTTTGTTCAGATATTGGGCCCTCATATCAACAAGGCCTAGCAATGGCCGCCGCTTTTAGCGGCCAAACAGTAAGAGATTTCCTCATTAACAAAGGTAAAGATAAAGGGGGATGTTTTAGATGCGGTAAAAGGGGACACTTTGCAAAAGATTGCCATGAAAACCAAAATAAGAGTCCAGAAGCAAAAATCCCAGGCCTTTGCCCAAGGTGTAAAAGAGGAAGGCACTGGGCAAACGAATGTAAATCTAAAACTGACAGTCAAGGAAATCCTTTACCCCCCAGGCAGGGAAACGGGATGAGGGGCCAGCCCCAGGCCCCGAAACAAGCATATGGGGCAGTCAGCTTTGTTCCAGCCAGCAACAGCAATCCATTTCAAAACTTAGTAGAGCAACCCCAGGAAGTGCGGGATTGGACCTCAGTTCCACCTCCCACACAGTACTAACACCTGAAATGGGACCACAGACCTTAAATACCGGAATATATGGACCCTTACCACCTAACACTTTTGGGCTACTTTTAGGAAGAAGTAGTGTCACCATGAGAGGCTTACAAGTCCTCCCTGGAGTTATCGATAATGATTATGAAGGAGAAATTAAAATTATGGCCAGAGCTATTGATAGTATTATTACTGTCCCTCAAGGAGTTAGAATAGCTCAGTTACTCCTGCTACCTTTGGTTAAAACAGATAATAATATCCAATACTCTAATAGAAATATAAAAGGTTTTGGATCATCAGAGATATATTGGGTGCAACCAATTACAAATCAAAAACCCTCTCTAACCTTATGGTTAGACGGGAAGGCATTCACTGGACTAATAGACACAGGGGCTGATGTAACTATCATTAAACAGGAAGATTGGCCCTCTCATTGGCCTACCACAGAAACTTTAACTCACTTGAGAGGAATTGGACAAAGCAGTAATCCTAAACAAAGTTCTAAATATCTAACATGGACAGATAAAGAAAACAATTCAGGCCTCATTAAGCCATTTGTCATTCCTCACCTACCTGTTAACCTTTGGGGGCGAGATCTGCTCTCTCAAATGAAAATTATAATGTGTAGTCCAAATGATATAGTTACTGCACAAATGTTAACTCAAGGATACACCCCTGGTAAAGGTCTTGGAAAAGGAGAAAACGGTATCCCACAGCCTATACTGGTTTCAGGACAACTTGATAAAAAGGGGTTTGGAAATTTTTAGCTCAGGCCACTGACATACCTGCACCCCAAAGGTGCGCTGACCCCATTACTTGGAAGTCAGATGAGCCCGTTTGGGTTGATCAGTGGCCTTTACTCAATGATAAACTAAGTGCTGCCCAACAGTTAGTGCAGGAACAACTGATAGCAGGGCATATTGTGGAAAGTAATTCTCCTTGGAATACACCTATTTTTGTTATTAAAAAGAAGTCTGGTAAATGGAGACTCTTACAAGATTTAAGAGCAGTAAATATCACTATGATCCTTATGGGTGCCTTACAACCAGGATTGCCTTCACCAGTTGCGATTCCTCAAAAATATTTTAAAATCGTTATTGACCTTAAAGATTGCTTTTTTACAATTCCCCTTCACCCTGCTGACCAAAAAAGATTTGCCTTTAGTCTTCCATCCACAAATTTTAAACAACCAATGAAGCGTTATCAATGGAAAGTTTTACCTCAGGGTATGGCTAATAGTCCTACCTTGTGTCAAAAATATGTAGCTGCCGCTATAGAGCCAGTCAGAAAAACATGGGCACAAATGTATATTATACATTATATGGACGATATTTTAAAAGCAGGAGAAATTGGCGAACAAGTCTTACAGTGCTTCGCCCAACTTAAACAAGAGTTAACAGCAGCCGGACTACAAATAGCCCCAGAAAAGGTACAACTACAAGATCCATACACTTATCTTGGTTTCCAAATTAATGGACCCAAAATCATTAATCAAAAGGCCGTTATACATCGTGATCATTTAAAAACTTTAAATGATTTCCAAAAATTACTGGGAGACATAAATTGGCTTCGGCCGTACTTAAAGCTCACCACAGGAGAGTTAAAACCTCTTTTCGATATATTAAAAGGAGACTCTAATCCAAAATCTCCCAGGTCCATTACTAAAGAAGCATTAATAGCACTCCAACAGGTAGAATATGCCATTGCAACAAAATTTGTTACCAACATTGATTATTCTCAGCCATTAATATTCATTATTTTTAACACAACAATAACCCCTACTGGCTTATTCTGGCAAAATAATCCCATTATGTGGGTACACCTGCCCTCCTCCCCCAAAAAGGTTTTGTTGCCTTATTATGATGCAATAGCTGATCTAATTATCTTGGGAAGAGAAAACAGTAGAAAATACTTTGGAATAGAACCCTCTACTATTATACAACCCTACACTCAATCACACATCCATTGGCTGTTACAAAATACGGAAGCCTGGCCAATTGCTTGCGCTTCTTACACTGGCGTGATTGACAACCATTACCCACCTAACAAACTCATTCAATTTTGCAAACTTCATGCGTTTGTGTTTCCCCATATTACCAGTAAAGAACCTCTCAATGACACATTACTAATTTTCACTGATGGGTCTTCCACAGGACTTGCCGCTTACACCTACAATAATATAATCGTTAAATTCCAGACCGCTTATACATCAGCTCAGCTGGTCGAATTGCAAGCTGTAATTGCAGCAGTATCAGCTTTTCCTTGTCAGCCACTTAACATTTATACAGACAGCGCCTACCTGGCTCATTCGATACCCCTCTTAGAGACTGTGTCTCAAATTAAACATATTTCAGACACAGCTAACCTATTTTTACAATGCCAACAACTTATTCAAAAAAGGACTACTCCCTTTTTTCTTGGGCATATTAGGGCACATTCAGGATTACCGGGACCTTTAACTCAAGGTAACGCAACAGCCGACACGGCAACAAAAACCATAGCCACAGTCACTACAGACAATTTGCAACAAGCACAAAAAGCACATGCCTTACATCATTTAAACGCCCAAACCTTAAGGCTTATGTTTAAACTTACCAGAGAACAAGCTCAACAAATAGTTAAACAATGCGCCGACTGCATAACATATTTACCTGTTCCCCATCTAGGAGTTAATCCCCGAGGACTCATTCCCAACGAAATTTGGCAAATGGACGTTACTCACCACTTAGAATTCAGTCAACTAAAATATATCCATGTATGCATAGACACCTATAGTGGATTCATCAGTGCAACTCTCCAAACAGGAGAGGCCACCAAACATGTCATAGCTCATTTATTACACTGCTTTTCTATTTTAGGAATACCCAAACAAATCAAAACAGATAATGGCCCCGGTTATATAGCCAAAACCTTCTTACAATTTTGTAATACCCTACAAATTAAACATACCACAGGCATTCCCTATAATCCCCAAGGACAAGGTATAGTAGAAAGAGCTCATCTGTCATTAAAAACTGTTATCACAAAATTAAAAGGGGGGAGCTGGTACCCCGTGAAGGGTACCCCCAGAAACATACTCAATCATGCCCTGTTTATCCTTAATTTTTTAAATTTGGACAGTCATGGAAAATCGGCTGCCGACTGCTTCTGGCATCCTGAATCTCAAAAACAGTTTGCAATGGTAAAATGGAAAGATCCACTTGATAATTCATGGCATGGCCCCGATCCAGTTTTAATTTGGGGAAGAGGCTCAGTATGCATGTTCTCACAAAAAAAATGATGCAGCCAGATGGCTGCCTGAAAGATTGGTAAGACAAATAAATCATAACCATTGTCAGTCCAGGGAAGATAAATCTCCCTGAGAAGTTCTTTCCTTCTTGTTTTTCAGAAAATGAAGCCTAACATGAGATTCCTTTGGGGAATAATCGCTCTATATAGCATAGTGGCAGTCTATGCAGGTTTTGGTGACCCTCGTAAAGCAAGAGAATTATTACAAAAACAATACGGCCAGCCTTGTGATTGCAGAGGGGGACAAGTATCTGAACCTCTGTCAGACAGAATCACCCAGGTGACTTGCGTGGGCAAGACAGCTTACCTAATGCCAAACCAGTTATGGAAATGTAAGTCTACCCCAAGAGATACCTCACCTAGCGGGCCGCTCCTAGAATGCCCTTGTAGCTCTTTCCAATCTTCTGTACATAGTTCCTGTTATACCTCCTATCAACAATGCAAATCAGGCAATAGAACATACTATACGGCCACGTTACTAAAAACACAAACTGGAGGTACCAATAGCGTACAAGTATTAGGATCCACTAATAAACTTGTACAATCGCCTTGTAACGGCCAAAAAGGAAAGCCTGTTTGTTGTAGCACTACCGCCCCCATTCACATTTCTGATGGAGGAGGCCCATTAGATATTACAAGAATTAAAACCGTCCAGAAAAAATTAGAAGAAATTCATAAAGCTTCATATCCTGAACTTCAATATCACCCTTTAGCCCTGCCTGAGCTTAGAGATAATTTTAGGCTCGATGCCCAAACCTTTGATATCCTCAACGCTACTTACAATTTACTTCAAATGTCCAATACAAGCCTGGCCCACGATTGTTGGCTTTGTCTTAAAATGGGCCCCCCTATTCCTCCAGCCATACCTAACCTTTCATTGCCCTATGTCAATTACTCAAATGAATCCTTAGTAAATAATTCCTGTCCTATTACGCCCCCCCTTAGTTCAACCGATGACGTTTTCTAATTCCACTTGCCTCTTTTCACCATCATATAATAACACTAAAGAGATCGATTTAGGCTATGTTGTGTTTGACAACTGTACCTCCATAATCAATGCCACCAACCCTTTGTGTGCTGTAAATGGCTCGGTTTTTGTTTGTGGAAACAACATGGCATATACTTATCTACCTACACATTGGACAGGGCTTTGTGTTCTGGCCACTCTTCTCCCCGACATTGATATCATCCCTGGAGATGAACCTATCCCCATCCCCGCTATTGAACATTTTATTTATAGAGCCATACAATTTATTCCCTTGTTGGCAGGACTAGGAATCACCACTGCTTTTACTACAGGAGCCACAGGCCTAGGAGTCTCACTAACCCAATATACCAAATTATCCAATCAATTAATTTCAGATGTACAGACCTTATCCAGTACTATACAAGATTTACAAGACCAAGTAGATTCATTAGCAGAAGTAGTTCTCCAGAATAGAAGAGGTCTAGATTTGTTAACGGCAGAACAGGGAGGGATCTGTTTGGCTTTACAGGAAAAGTGCTGTTTTTACGCCAACAAATCCGGAATCGTCAGAGATAAGATAAAAACGTTACAAGAAGAACTAGAAAAGCGCAGAAAAGGCCTGGCCGCCAATCCCTTGTGGACTGGACTCGATGGACTTCTCCCCTATCTCCTGCCATTTCTTGGTCCTTTACTTACTCTTCTACTCTTCCTCACTCTCGGGCCTATAATCCTTAATAAGCTTATGGCATTTGTCAGACAACAAATCGAGGCCTTCCAGGCAAAACCTATACAGGTCCATTATCATCACCTTGAGATGACTGAAAATGGTGAGTCTTATTTACCTTAATAAGACCACCTCCCCTGTGTGCTGAACTGGACAGTCAATGACGGGTAAGAGGACACTATCCCCATCGGAGCCTAAGACAGGAGGGCCGCCCTTGCTGCTGCCTTATCCCATGACGGGCCTAGAAGATGGGGATGAGTTGACCCAACCTAAGACAGGCGCAGTTCCCAAGGGGTCATTTCTTATCATAAAATAATAAAAAGGGGGACCTGTCCGGAGCTGCGCGCCCCGGCCATAGCAAATAATAATTAATGATTAAATGCCCGAGCTCTATTCCTTTCCACCTTCTACCTCCTCCCTAGATTTGTTGTTTCTCTTTTGTATCAATACCTCATAATAGATGGCGCTCTTCCTGCTTCTTCTTCACTTGTTTTTCCCCCGCCCCCCCGCGGCCGTGAAAATTGTTACTTTGTAGCACAGGCACCATCCCGTGCCCGGGAAAATTACCAACTGACAGCGCAGGTGCAACATGACGTTCGACCAGAGAAACCAATACCTACTTGGTCACGCCCTCTGCGATGAGATCATCTCCGCCTCTGGCCCAACCCCTTCCCCTCCAAGTGTATATAAGGCACTGCATTACCGCCATTAAACGAGACTTGATCAGAGCACTGTCTTGTCTCCATTTCTCGTGTCTCTTGTCCCCCAAATTCCCACTCCCTCCTCCAGGGCCTGCTTCGACGATCCCGCGGGCCGGGATACCCATGCATACATACATGCCCATGCCGACGCACACATACACACGCCCATGCACATACACACATCACACACACATGCGCATGCACACGCGCACACACACCCATTTCATGCGCACACACACACACACATGCACACACACACCCATGCACACACACCCATGGAAATACACATACACACACGCTCATGCCCACACACTAATATACACACATGCACATATCATACACACATGTACATGCACACACACACACTCATACACCCATGCATATGCACACACTCCCATGCACACACACATGCCCATGGAAATGCACATACACACACGCCCATGCCCATATACACACTCATGTACATATCATACACACATGCACACATACACCTACACACCATACACACATACACATGTGCACACACACACTCATAGACACACCCATGCACACACACATGCCCATGGAAATGCACATACACACATGCCCATGCCCATGCATACATACACATGCACACATCACACACATGCACAGGCACACACATACACACACCCATGCACACACACATGCCCATGCAGATGCATATGCCACACACGTGCTCATATACATGCATGCCCATGCACATGCATACAGTCACACACATGCTCATGCACACATACATACATGCCCATGCACATACCCACCTACACACACGTCCACGCACACGCATGCACACACTCACACACATACACACAGTTTTGGATATGGAAGGATCTGCTTAGAGTAATGATGGATTAGATCAATAAGATCAGCCTCTCCTGAGAAAACAGCAGAAAAGGTGAACAAATATAGGAACACCATCTCCTAAAAGCATAAGAAAATAGCCAGGCCTTGATAAATAGAGGGTCCATGATTGAGGAGAGAAAGGGGGTTGAGAGGAGCGAAAACATTTGGAGCTACTTCTGTGTATTGGGGAGGTAAGGGCACCTGACAGCTGCTTGGGGACACCTGGAGTGAGAGACGATCATGGCGTACAGGGCCTGAGGAGCAGTGAGGGCAAAGCCTCCACCCTAGCAGGCACCCAGCGGTCTCTACACCAGGAGCAAGAGTAGTGCCGGAGTTAGGCTTCGCATTGCACAGAAGTAAAGCCAAGCTTCAAACTGTCTTGCTTTAGAAAATCAGATTAAAGGGATAGGATTTCCAGATTCCCTAGCTGTCTGCCGAACTCTCCTTTAAGAAGGAGAATATTACCATGTAACTAAAATTATTTCTATTAGTGTTGATAAAAAATGTCTAGTACTTGTACAATGAGAAAAATATAGTAAGAATTATAGTTAAAAAATATAACTAGTGAGCACATAACTAGAGAGCAAGAGAAATACAGAAAAGATGAAAAGATGAAATAAATGTGTTACTAAGCATGGGCTATAGAATATTATGCCTAAAAGGTATTGAAAGAGAAAAATAAACCACAAAGAGACAAAAGACTACAGAATACAGAGAGAAAATAAGATAAAATCAAACTAGGTCTAACGTGCGTAATTGGAGTCAAAATAAGATGAGAATACAGAAGCAATATTTGAGGAGATAAAACCAAGAAACATATCAAGCTGCAGATATGAGAAGCGCTATGAGTTCTATAATTTAAAAAATAATGCATCTGGCATATCAAAGTAAAATTTCTGGAAATCAAAGAAAAAGACAAACATTTAAAAGTAGCCAGAGTGGGGGAAATAACCACCTACAAAGGAGCACTAATTTCTCAACAAAACGTCATTTTAAAGGACTTTGTTCACTAAAATTCTAGGCTGTGGGTATCTTGCTGCTTGGAATTTCATTGAGAAATTTCATTCCATACTTGCTGGAAGAATCTGAGCCATGTGGCCACTTGGATAGAAAAGCAGCCTTGATTTTCAATCCAGTTGTGAGGTCTCTGATTAAGAGGTTGAGTACGGGGACATTCTGAGGAAAGACTTCCCCACCAGGCCTGATGCGAACCCCAGGCTGACACGCTCAGCCCACAGCTCTTCAGATCACAGCTTCATTCTCCCAGATTCATCCTGCCCCAAAGCCCATAACAGTCCCCATCTCTTTTCTTTTTCTTTTTTGTTAGAAACTATACTTCTGCTTGCATTTATTACTAAACTGAGCACGAGTTAAATT
This sequence comes from Macaca fascicularis, assembly GCF_037993035.2. NCBI lineage: Eukaryota > Metazoa > Chordata > Mammalia > Primates > Cercopithecidae > Macaca > Macaca fascicularis. The sequence goes on from NC_088386.1 coordinate 138,538,555, forward strand.
TAACCTTGTTTTTCATATTTGAATCATTTGTAATTTCTTTAACATTCTAGAAGTGAGTTAAAATAATTTTATACCGCCAAAACTGCCTTCAAAATGTATGTTCTGTATTTCTGTTAATGCCAATGAATCCATATTTATCATATCAAGTGGCCATATGTGCAGTGAGTAGAAACATTTTATACTAGAGTGACTGATCTCTGAGGTTCCCTGGATGTCAACATCAGACTGAAAGAGTATTTTTTAATTTTATTCATGCCTTAAGATTTTTTTTTATTTTGATCTTACATAAAGAAATTTATTTCTGGTGTAACTCAATAAGCCTGATGACCTGCCTACCTTCCTTCCTCCCTCCCTCCCTCTCTTTCTTCCTTCCTTCCTTTCTCCCTCCTGCCTTCCTGTCTGGCTTTCTTCCTTTTTAGCCAGCAAAGCACATGTGACAACATATGAAATACGACTCTTGGTTAAGAGCCACTTCCATAAACTGGGATCAATCCATGTTGTCTGCTCCCTGGCACTGGTCATGTGAGCAAGGAGGACACACCCAGCCCCACTGATGAGAGACTGTGAGGTGCTCCATGCCTGTGAGTGTGGACGGCACCCCCTCTTCAGGGTGGGTGCTCCTGTCTCAGCTCCATGGGATCAATGCCACAGAGTCCTGGGATAGGACTTAGATCTCACCAAGCATTTCCCGAAAGGTGACAGAGCCATTGCATTTGTTTACAAGCTCCAGCTGCTCACTTGAAAATGAACCGAAATCCATTTCTATCTTTCACAAGCATGAAGACATTTCATATATGTTAACACATGGTGGGTTACATGCATGATCTATGGATGCTACTTTCAAGAACACAGCATTTCTTCTGAGCTAATAACAAGTAAGTGCTAATGACAGAGGACATTGATCTTCCCTTTTCCCTGCTCCGAGGCTGTTCATCCTGAAATTGCAGCATAAGGATCACTGATTGCTGGACACTGAGTGTTTCTTGAGTAACATTTTATAATCAATGGAGCCAGTAGACAAGACCCTGCATATACCATCTGCCATCAGAGCTGCCAGCACCCCATCATGGCCTGGAGTTCTCTTCAGCATCAATAGCTGCAGGGATTGTTCCTGAGGGGCAAGAAGAATGAGGACATGGCTGGCAGGGAGGCCAGAGGAAGGGAGTGCTGGAACCCGTGCAGGTGGGACGAAGCAGTGTGCGGCAGGTGCACCAACATGCATGGGAGACAGTGCTCCTCCAGCCGGGCTCACCCAACAGTGCTTCGGGGCCGTGAAAACTGATCTGGAATCTGCCTTCAGATGCCCAGCTGGGCCTGAGCCCCCATCTCTGCCACTGTGTTCACAATGGCAAGATTCAAGTTCCCTGTTAACATGACGGGTTTTATCACTTCCTCATGGCACATAATGGCCACTCAATTTCTCCAAATCCAAAATATAAAAATGTGTTTCTTGATAATTTTAATAATTCCCTAGGGTCTTTGAAATCAAAAACCATCTTTCTAATCCTTTAATTCTCTGGTGCAATTTAAGTTTCCATATTTAAGATGATTAATAAATGCTAAGATTTTCTTTCTAAAGAAAAGTATCGATTAATCAAGAGGTTTTTTGTGCTTGACAGCAAAAGAAATTCATCTTTAGATACATAAATTAATCACATCTGCTATGTATATTTGATCACCTACCTTAATCACTTACAGAACCCTCTTGAATTACAGATTTATATACGTATGCTTTATATCATTAATTGGTTAAAATAAAGATAAAACTTAAGTAGATGACTCAGCTAAAAGTTTTAAAGTTTGTTCTTAAATGTGTTCATCTTATTCTATTAACAAAAATAAGCCTTTGCTTTAAATCTACAGAAAAATAAAATGAACAATATATACGCTTAATCTTAATTAAAAAAAAGTAAAGTGCTTTTCATCTGGAATGTGTCCCACACACATACACACATGCGCCGCACACATAGCCTTAGCTCCTCATCCCGCATACGTAAACAACAGCAGGGTTTGCACATCCATCCTGGGGGTCCTGAGAGCCAGTGGAGGAGGGACGTTCAGACTCCCACTGAAACTGGGAGCCTGAGAAACCAGCCTGGCAGTAATGTTGTTGACGCCCAGCACCTGCCTGGTGCCGACTCCAGGGGAAGATGAGGTTCCTATTTTAAACATAGGAAGGGTGGAGCGAGGACACAGGATGAACAAGACTGAAGTTGCCAATCACCACCCTAAACATCCAAATATAAAACTGTAGAAGTGAAAATACTGCACTGTGTGTGCACATGCTGGAGATGCAGGGAGGAACCCATGTTGTTCTGGTTTGAGGTTGTTGAAGCTGGAGATCCAGGGAGGGTCCGATGTTCTAGCTTAAGGTTGTAGGAGCTGAGATCCAGGGAGGAATCGATGTTGTTCTAGCGTGAGTTTGACGGAGCTGGAGATCCAGGGAGGAGATGATGTTGCTCTAGTGTGAGGTTGTTGGAGCTGGAGACTCGGGGAGGAACCAATGTTGTTCTAATTTGAGATTGTTGTAGCTGGAGATCCAGGGAGGAACTCATGTTGTTCTGGTTTGAGGTTGTTGGAGCTGGAGATCCAGGGAGAGGACGATGTTCTAGTTTGTGGTTGTTAGAGCTGGAGATCCAGGGAAGAACCGATGTTGTTCTAGTTTGAGGTTGTTGGCACTGGAGACCCAGGCAGGAACCAATGTTGTTCTAGTCTGAGGTTGTTGGAGAGGGAGATCCAGGGAGAGCTGATGTTGTTCTAGTTTAATGTTGTTGGAGCTGGAGATTCAGGGAGGAGCCGATGTTGTTCTAGTTTGAGGTTGTTGGAGCTGGAGATCCAGGGAGGAACCGTTGTTGTTCTATTCTGAGGTCGTGGAGCTGGAGAGCCAAGGAGGAGCTGTTGTTGATCTAGTTTGAGGTTGTTGGAGTTGAAGACTCGGGGAGGAACTGATGTTTTTCTAGTTTGAGGTTGTTGGAGCTGGAGACTTGGAGAGGAACTGATGTTGTTCAAGTTTGAGGTTGTTAGAGCTGGGGATCCAGGGAGGAAGTGATTTTGGTCTACTTAGAGTTTGGAGACACTGGAAATCCAGGGAGGAGCCGATGTTGTTCTAGTTGAGGTTGTTGGAGCTGGAGATCCAGGGAAGAATCGATGTTGTTCTAGTTTGAGGTTGTTGGAGCTGGAGATCCAGTGAGGAACCGATGTTGTTCTAGTTTCTGGTCGTTGGAGCTGGAGATCCAGGGAGGAGGTGATGTTGTTTTAGTTTGAGGTTGTTGGAGCTAGAGACTCAGGGAGGAACTGATGTTTTCCTAGTTTCAGGTTGTTGGAGCTGGAGACTTGGGAAGGAACTGATGCTGTTCTAGTTTGAGGTTGTTGGAGCTGGAGATCCAGGGAGGAACCGATGTTGTTCTAGTTTGAGGTTGTTGGAACTGGTAATCCAGGGAGGATCTGATGTTTTTCTAGTTTTCAGGTTGTGGAGCTGGAGACCCAGGGATGCATGCTGACGTTCTAGTTTGAGGCTCCTGCAGCTGGAGACCCAGGTAGGAGCTCATGTTTTTCTGATCTGAGGGTCACGCAGCTGGAGACACATGGATAAGCTGATGTTGCTCTTGTTTAAGTCTGAGCATCATGTAGCTGGAGACCCAGGGAGGAGCTGTTGATTTTCTAGTTTGTAGATTGTGGAGCCAGAGATCCGGGGAGGAGCTGGTGTTTTTCTAGTGTGAGGTTTGTGGGGCTGGATATCCAGGGGGTAGCTGGTGTTTTTCTAGTTTGAGGGTCATACAGCCGACCCTCAAATGACCTCAGACTAGAAAAACACTGCCCCCCTACCCCCAGGGTGTCCAGCTCCATGACGCTGAAACAAGATTAAAATAAACTCTTTCCTGGGTGTTCAGCTGTGCACGACCCTCAAACTAGAAAAACCCAGGGAGTTTCTTAGTTTGCTGCTGTTTTTCTAGTTTGAGGATCATGCAGTTGGAGACCCAAGGAGGGGCTGATGTTGTTCCAGATTGAGGGTCGTGGAGCTGGAGACCTGGGGAAGAGCTGGTGGTTTTCTAGTTTGAGGGTCGTGCAGCTGGAGACCCAAGGAGATGCTGATGTTTTAATTTGAGACCCGTGGAGCTGGAGACCCAGAGAGGAGCTGTTGTCTTTATAGTTTGAGAGTTGTGCAGCTGGAGACCCTGGGAGGAGTTGATGTTCTAGTTTGCGGTCGTGCAGCTGGAGATCCAGGGAGGAGGTGGCCCTGCGGTTCAAATCTGAGGGTGCCAGAGTTGGAATCTATGGGAGGAGCCAGTGCTGCCTCTGATGACTTAGACGGTGGAGCTGGAGACCCACGGAGGAGCTGGTGTTGGTGTTTCTAGTTGAGGGTGGTAGACCTGGGTAGAGCTGGAGACCCAGGGAGGAGTTGATGTTCTAGTTGAGGGTGGTGGAGCTGGAGATCTGGAGAGGAGCTGGTGCTGCGGTTCAAGTCTGAGGGTCTCGGAGCTGGATCCCCCGGGAGGAGTAGGTACTGCCATTGATGTCTTAGTTTTTAGAGCTGGAGACCTGCAGAGAAGCCGGGCTGGTGTTCTAGTTTGAGGTTCATGGAGCTGGAATCCTGGTCAGGAGCCAGTGATGCTGTTTAAGTCTGAAGTTCGTGGAGCTAAACATGGAGCCGATGTTGGGGAAGAAGAGAGAGAGAGAGAGTTATAGGAACCCACTTGAAACTGTACATGTAGCTGAATCCCAAGCAAGTTAAGCCTGGGAGCTTCTCAGTCCTCATGATCAGTGCATTCTTTTTTCTCTTACACAGTTTGGATTTGTTTTAATAGAAATTAAACTATGATTATCCTGACAGGCAAAACCACACACCACACACAATATATATATTTTCAATCAGTTAACAAAATAAAATATAAATTGAAAAATAGACCCATGCAAAGCTATAAAACGTTATTTCTTGGAGAAGCGATGGATGACAGAGATAAATCTGGGAGTTACTATTCATGGAGAAACAGAACTTACCATTTTTCCTGCGAAGTTTCAATGCTGATACTGATGTTATGTGAGTTCTGGCAGCTGAGTCCATTCACACAGCCTGGCGATGCAGCAGGTGTCACAGAAGGACCCTGTCCCAGCTGGTCCTGCTCCCCTGCTATGATGGTGCAGCCACTGCTCTCTGACTGTGTCATGAAGGGAGACCAGGCCCTTGATCACAAGTGTATCCATGGTGAGGTTCTGTGGATGGAACCTCATGGATGTTCCTTCCTGATGTTCGTCGGCTATCTTGCTATTGAATGTATTTTGTTTATAACTGTCTTCTAAATATTGAATAGAAATAAAGCATTTGTACAACATGGGTAAGGTATAAAGAATATTGACACATTGGACACAGAGGATCTCCGCCAGGTTTAGGGAATAGAATGTGAAGAGACATAACTTTGGATGCTCCCCGGAGGCCCTGCCTCAATCCCAGTCCCTTCCCTTCTCCTACAGAGGGAATCACTTCCTGCTTTCGTCTTTATTCTTCCTGTACTTTTCTTCACAGTACGTTTCTTTCACCGTGTATGTGTACATCCCTTAAAAATATGCCATTTAGTTTTGGAACTTTCTGTTGTCTTTTTGAGGCAGGGTCTTGCTCTGTTGCCTCGGCTGGAGTTTTGAACTTTGATGTGAGGAAATTCTCCTGCGTGGCTGCTCCTATGCTGCATGGCTCTGAGCATCTGCTCGATGCCTGTTTCTGTCCTCCATTCTCCCCTGAGACACACCCACACTGACGTGGTTCATTTTCAAGCCGTGTGATCTCCTGTCCTATGAAGGGAGCATGGGAAATGTCTTCATTTCCCTGTGGATGAGTGTTTGACCAGGTTGGGGCCCTTAGGACTGTGTTTTCCCAGGAATGTTCTTGGGCATTTCTTTTGTACACAAGTGCGAATTTCTTCTGGTCAGTAGCTTTCAAGTTTTAAAATTTCATCCCAGATAAGAAATGTAATTTTCCTTGTAACCCACAACACACACATTTTCATATACAAGCATAACGAAAATATATTTCACAACCGTTCTTAGCAGTGCCTGGTGTTCCTTCTACTCTCCATTCTTCCCAACACTGGCATTTATTGGGTTGTAGCATTTTTGCCAGTCTGGTGGGTGTCACATGATATCTCCCCCGGTTAGACTGAGCCCCTCTTCGTGTTTTCATTAGCCGTTCCTCCACATTTCCTCCTCTGTGGAGGGCCAGTTCAGCACTTTTGCCCAGTTTCTGTTAAGTGGTTTGAATTTTTGCCTTTTTCTTTTATTATTACTATTACTATGTTTTTGAGACAGAGTCTCACTCTGTCACCCAGGCTGGAGTGCAGTGGCGCAATCTCAGCTCGCTGCAACCTCCACCTTCTAGATTCAAGTGATTCTCCTGCCTCAGCCTCTCAAGTAGCTGGGATTACAGGTGTCTGCCACCACGCCCAGTTAATTTTTTGTATTTTTATTAGACATGGGGTTTCTTCATATTGTCCAGGCTGATCTCAAACTCCTGACCTCAGGTGATCTTCCTGCCTCAGCCTCCCAAAGTGCTGGGATTACAGATGTGAGCTACCATGCCTGGCCTGTCCTTTTTGTTTTTCGAGAGGACTCTTTATAGATTATACCTATTCATTCTGGTAACTATCTGTGTGGCAAAGATGGGTTTGAATCCACCAGGATGAATGTGCAGGATCTCCTCTCTGGTGGGAGAAGAGACAAAGAGGAGTAGAAAGGTACGGAGAATCAGAGCCGAGAGGAGGCTGAGTCAGGTGAGGATTGCAGGCTGCTGTGAGGACTTGGCTCCTTCTCTGAGTCAGGTGGGATTAGCAGGGGATTTAAATAGAGGAACCATGGGATCTCCAGTATGCATTTCTGCCATGGTTGGCTCAGCTGAACATACCTCTTGAACAAGACTTGTCCTTGGACACCCAGAGGCCCTTGGTTGAAGGTTTACCTCCTGGCATGGCCACTGACACATCCACGTCTGGTGCCCACATGCCTGGGCGACCCCGAGACCTCCTCTGTTTGGGCTTCTCCTTGGTGGCATTTCTCAGGTTTGTCCTCTCTCAAGTCTGCCCCATCCAGAAAACCAAACACCTCTCTCCTACACGGAAACCCCGTCAGAACCTCCCCCTGACTCACAGCACCCCATCAACATCACAGTCCTGACTTTCCCATATGAAAAAGTCCATGGGACCCCCTGATGGACCAGGACAGCGTCTGCACTAAGACATGCCCTGAAACTCACAGGAAGGGTGGACCAAGAAGAGGGGAACAGCACGGAGCACAGGGAGCTGCAAATGCCCACAATACTGTCAGAGATGGAAAAAGCTGTGGCCCTGGCTGATACAAGATGTTACTTAACACTTATCACAGGCCTAAAAGGAGAACACAATGCTTTAAAATGGTGAGATAAAACAGGGGAAAATTTGTATGGCCTCTGGTGAGGGTGAGGGCGAGGGCGAGGGTGTTAGGGTTTGGGTGAGGGCGTTAGGGTTAGGACGAGGGTGAGGGTGTTAGGGTTAGGGCGAGGGCAAGGGTTAGGGTTAGGGTTAGGGTTAGGGGTTAGGGTTAGGGGTTAGGGTTGAGGTTAGGGTTGGGGTTAGGGGAATGGTTAGGTTTGGTGTTAGGGTTGGGGATAGGGTTGGGGTTGGGTTGGGATTTGGGTTGGGGTTGGGGTTCAGGTTCGGGTTGGGGTTCGGGTTTGGGTTAGGCTTAGGGTTCAGGTTATTCTTAGGGTTCGGGTTTGGGTTTGGATTTGGATTAGGGTGAGGGTGAGGGTGAGAGTGAGTGTTAGGGTTAGGGTGAGGGTTAGGGTTAGGGTAAGGGTTAGGGTTAGGGTGAGGCCTAGGGCGAGGTTTATGGTGAGGGCTAGGACGAGGGCTAGGTTGTGGGCAAGGGTTAGAGGTGGTGTGAGGGTTAGGGTTAGGGCTAGGGTTAGGGTGAGGGTTATGGCTAGGGTTAGGGTGAGGGTTAGGGTTATGGTTAGGGTGAGGGTTAGGGTGACGGTTAGGGTGAGGGTTTAGGTGAGGGTTGGGGGAGGTTGAGGGTGAGGGTGAGGTGAGGATTACGGTTAGAGTTAGGTGCTAGGGTTAGGGTTAGTGGTTAGGGTTAGGGTTAAGCATTAGGTTTAGGGTTAGGGTTGTTGTTAGGTTTCAGGTTCGTGTTAGGGTTCGGGTTCGGGTTAGGGTTTGGGTTCGGGTTAGGGTTAGAGTTCGGGTTAGGGTTAGGGTTAGGATTCGGATTCAGGTTTGCTTTCGGGTTCGGGTTAGGGTTCAGGTTTGGGTTCTAGGACCTTTGCCTGCAGGGAATCAAATGGCTGATTGCCTAGTTGCTACTGCCATATCTAATGCTAGACAATTTCACAATTTAACCCATGTTAATGCCTCTGGTCTCTGATGCAGATGCAGCATCACCTGGAAAGAAGCTAAAGCTAGGCGGCTCCTAGATGACCAAATAGGAACAGCTCCATGTTACAACTCCCAGCCTGAGCAACACAGAAGACAGGTCATTTATGTATTTCCAACTGAGGTTCTGGGTTCATCTCACTGGGGTGCATTGGACAGTGGGTGCTGGACAGTGGGTGCAGCCCACCGAGTGAGAGCCAAAGCAGGGTGAGGTGTTGCCTCACTCAGGTAGTGCAAGGGGTAAGGGAATTCCCTTTCCTAGCCAAAGGAAACCCTGACACACAACACCTGGAAATTCGGGTCACTCCCACCCTAATACTGTGCTTTTACAAGGGTCTTAGCAAACTGCACACTAGATTATATCCTGCACCTATCTTGGAGGGTTCCATGCCCATGGAGCTTCGCTCATTGCTAGCACAGCAGTCTGAGTTCTAACTGCAAGGTGGCAGTGAGGCTGGGGGAGTGGTGCCTGCCATTGCTGAAGCTTGAGTAGGTAAACAAAGCGACCAGGAAGCTCGAACTGGGTGGAGCCCACTGCAGCTCAAGGAGGCCTGTCTGCCTCTGTAGACTCCACCTCTGGGGACAGGGCATAGCCAAACAAAAGTCTGCAGAAACCTCTGCAGATTTAAATGTCCCTGTCTGACAGCTTTGAAGAGAGTAGTGGTTCTCCCAGCACGGAGTTTGAGATCTGAGAATGGACAGACTGCTTCCTCAAGTGGGTCCCTGACCCCCGAGTAGCCTAACTGGGAGGCACCCCCCAGTAGGGGCTGACTGACTCTTCACACAGCCAGATGCCCCTCTGAGATGAAACTTCCGGAGGAACAATCAGGCAGCAACATTTGCTGTTCAGCAATATTCACCATTCTGCAGCCTCCGCAGCTGATACCCAGGCAAACAGGGTCTGGATTGGACCTCCAGCAAACTCCAACAGACCTGCAGCTGAGGATCCTGACTGTTAGAAGGAAAACTAACAAACAGAAAGGACATCCACATCAAAACCCCATCTGTATGTCACCATCATCAAAGACCAAAGGTAGATAAAACCACCAAAATGGGGGAAAAAAAGAGCAGAAAAGCTGAAAATTCTAAAAATCAGAGCACCTCTCCCCCTCCAAAGGAATGCAGTTCCTCACCAGCAATGGAACAAAGCTGGACAGAGAATGACTTTGATGAGTTGAGAGAAGAAGGCTTCAGATGATCAAACTTCTCTGAGCTAAAGGAAGAAGTTTGAACTCATCGCAAAGAAGCTTAAAACCTTGGAAAAAAGATTAAATGAATGGCTAACTAGAATAACCAATATAGAGAAGTCCTTAAATGACCTGATAGAGCTGAAAACCATGGCATGAGAACTACGTGACAAATGTACAAACTTCAGTAACAAATTCGATCAACTGGAAGAAAGGGTATCTGTGATTGAAGATCAAATGAATGAAATGAAGCGAGAAGAGAAGTTTAGAGAAAAAAGAGTAAAAAGAAATGAACAAAACCTCCAAGAAATATGGGTCTATATGAAAAGACCAAATCTATGTCTAATTGGTATACCTGAAAGTGATGGGGAGAATGGAACCAAGTTGGAAAGCACTCTGCAGGATATTATCCAGGAGAACCTCCCCAACCTAGCAAGGCAGGCCAACATTCAAATTCAGGAAATACAGAGAACACTACAAAGATACTCCTCAAGAAGAGCAACTCCAAGACACATAATTGTCAGATTCACCAAAGTTGAAATGAAGGAAAAAATGTTAAGGGCAGCCAGAGAGCAAGGTCGGGTTACCCACAAAGAGAAGCACATCAGACTAACAGCGGATCTTTCAGCAGAAACTCTCCAAGCCAGAAGAGAGTGGGGCCCAATATTCAACATTCTTAAAGAAAAGAATTTTCAACCCAGAATTTCATATCCAGCCAAACTAAGTTTCATAAGAGAAGGAGAAATAAAATCCTTTACAGACAAGCAAATGCTGAGAGATTTTGTCACCACCAGGCCTGCCCTACAAGAGCTCCTGAAGGAAGCACTAAACATGGAAAGGAACAACTGGTACCACCCACTGTAAAAACATGCCAAAAAGTAAAGACCATCAAGCTGGGAAGAAATCACATCAACTAATGAGCAAAATAACCAGCTAACATCATAATGACAGCATCAAATTCACACATAACAATACTAACCTTAAAAGTAAATGGGCTAAATGCTCCAATTAAAAGACACAGACTGGCAAATTGGATAAAGTGTCAAGACCCATCAGTGTGCTGTATTCAGGAGACCCATCTTATGTGCAGAGACACACATAGGCTCAGAATAAAGGGATGGAGGAAGATCTATCAAGCAAAAGGAAAACAAAAAAAGGCAGGGGTTGCAATCCTAGACTCTGATAAAGCAAACTTTAAATCAATAAAGATCAAAAGAGACAAGACCATTACATAATGGTAGAAGGATCAATTCAATAAGAAGAGCTAACTATCCTAAATGTATATGCACCCAATACAGGAGCATCCAGATTCATAATTCCTAAACAGTATAATTGTGAATTAGTGATGAACATATTTTTGAAAGTTATTTAAGAGATTCATGCAAGCACCCAGGTTTGAGAGCCATTGACACAAGGCAATCCTGTCACTCATAGATGAAGCTGTTAAGACATCCAGATTAGTCAGAGCTGACAGTCACTGCACACTGGCAGATGTGCCATGGGTACTGCTGGTTGTTATGACCCCCATCTTTTCTCATTGGTCAGTGGCCATCCTTTGTCCATAATGATGGTTAGTGTCCATGATAAAAATTTCAAATACAATTATATTTTGCAGCTAATAAGTAGTAACATTGAATTAGCACTAAGAATCTTCCTGCCATGAAGTCAGTTGTGTGTTGTCTGCATTCCCTGACCCTCACTTGTTGTGTAAAGTTTTCTTTATTACCTGATGAGTAGAACAAAACTTGTTTGTGCTCATTAAACAGGTAATTCATGTTTTTAAAAGATAAGCATTATCTTTCCTTTATCACTTCTAATAATTCAACTCTGTAGTCCTGATCAGTGTGGCTTACAAACTGGAAGACAAAAGACATTTTTAAAAACCTAATAGCTAAGTTACTTTTTGAAGCTATTAATATTGCTAAAATTATTGCCATAGAAAAGAGAAAAAAGCATGCTGAATAGAATTCTGTGCTTAGAGATTTCTCCTGAAAAAGTCACATGTTATTTCTTCTCACCTCCATATGCAAAAAAAAAAAAAAAAAAAAAAAAAAAAAAAAAAAAAAAGCTATGTGGTCATGCAAAAATTTAAGTAGGTGGGTTGGAATAGTCAGAGTGCATTCATAAAAACTGAACTGAAAATATTTGGAGAACAGCACCAATGACTATCGTGAATGCCAACATGCATCCCTAACAACCCTGTGCTGTTACTCTCCAAACTTTTTATGTCTTGCAAAGTATTAGAACTTCCTATCTGAAGCCATATCACTCAGAGGGACTGCAAAATACATAATGACATCTCCTTTAGGATGTCCTTAGAGAATTCAAGGAAAAGAAGTTAAATAATTTAAAAAGTACTTTTGGGTACAGCTATTTAGCAGTAGGGGGTAAGATTGGAGATAGATTGTAAAGATAATAGTACAGTTAGGGTTAGGATTAGGGTCTGGGTCAGAGTCAGGGCCGAAAGTATGGTTAGAGGTGGGGTCATGGTCAGGTCAAGATCAGAGTCAGGCCGGGCGCGGTGGCTCAAGCCTGTAATCCCAGCATTTTGGGAGGCCGAGACGGGCGGATCATGAGGTCAGGAGATCGAGACCATCCTGGCTAACACGGTGAAACCCCGTCTCTACTAAAAATACAAAAAACTAGCCGGGCGAGGTGGTGGGCGCCTGTAGTCCCAGCTACTCAGGAGGCTGAGGCAGGAGAATGGCGTAAACCTGGGAGGTGGAGCTTGCAGTGAGCTGAGATCCGGCCACTGCACTCCAACCTGGGCGACAGAGCGAGACTCCGTCTCAAAAAAAAAAAAAAAAAAAAAAAAAAAAGATCAGAGTCAGGGTCAAAGTCAGGGTCAGAATTAGGGACCAGGGTAGGGATCAGGGTTTAGGGTCAGGGTTAAAGTCTAGAGACAGGATTGGGGTTAGGATTAGAACCTGAGCTTTGTTCTCCTCAGGACCCACCCAAGAAGAGGCCATGGCTTTGGAGCACCTGGTAGTGTGTCCACAGTGAAGACCAGAGTTTTGTTGTCCTCAAGACTGACCTGGGGAGATGTGGCTGCGGGCCAGTGAGGAAGGTGAGGCAAAAGCTTCCTGTTTGCTCCCCGGGTGCTAAAGGGAGATCTGCCATGGGCTTTACTTCACACGTTATATTCTCTAAGTCTTGTTTTACAAAAGCATCCCTTCCTCGAGCCTTTGGTTGCTCATCATCACAGCGTGTCATAACACATGATAAGATTTGGTTGTGCTTCAGCAGGGAGATTTTGGTATAGAGAAAGGAGAAATGCTTAGAGCCACTATCAGGACAGTTGGGATGAAAGCTGGAGATGGGCAGAGGCTGGAGGAAACATGTGCACCCCCTGTAAACACTTTCATTCATGTTTTCATTGCTCATTTTTCTTACAGTGTTAAATTAGTAAAAATAGTATTGAAAAATTGAAAAGTAGGCATATTAAAACTTGCAACATTATTTAAGTTTAAATATATTATTTGTACCTCATCAACATTTTTTATTTTGTTGAGAAAGTCTAAGGTTAATTGGCAGCATATTTTTAATAGTATATAGAACAATGTCTGTTTTATAAACATTGACATCCTACATTACATGTGTGAACCCTGAAAATCTGAGACAGGTCTCAGATTTTTTAGAAAGTTTATTTTGCCAAGTTTGAGGATGCACCCATGATGCCTCCACAGGAGGTCCTGACAACATGGGCCCAAGGTGGTCGGGACACAGCTTGGTTTTACATACTTTAGGGAGACATGAGACATCAATCAATATGTGAAAGATGTACCTTGGTTCAGTCCAGAAAGATGAGACAACTTGAAGAGAAGGCCAGACAGGGAGCTTCCATGTCATAGGTAGGTAAGAGAAAAATGGTTTCATTCTTTTGAGTTGCCGGTTATCCTCTCCCGATGAGGCACTCAGATATGCATTTCCCTCGGTGAGCAGACGGGTGACTCTCAGAGGGAGTCCTATGTTGGAGACAAGCATTCTAACCTGTAGCTGATTGCAGGAGCTTTCAGGAAAGCATCAGTGGGAAATAATATCTAAATGACAAAAGGTATGAAATGGCTGTGATGAAAGATCTGATGAGAGTTCATTATACCACAACTGACAAGGATATCTGATTTTTTTTTCTGTGGCATACAACATTTAAAATAATAACTGGAATTATAACTCATAACTCTATACCAGCACATAACATGAATAAGGAGGACGCTGACAAATTTCCAGAAATTTTATATGATTTCTGAAAACATAACATTTTACCCATACAAATATAACACAGAGAAGGTTAGGTATCTCTTTTTATTTGTATATTTTGTATGGTTTTCCTTATAAAATATTACAACCTATTTTGCTTGCAAAAGATGCCCTACTTTTCTTACATACTTTGCATAGAGTTGTTTCTAGTTATTCTATTATTTCTAGTGGTGTTTTCTTTTTTTTTTTTTTTTTTGAGACAGAGTCTCGCTCTGTCCCCCACGCTGGAGTGTGGTGGCACGATCTCGGCTCACTGAAAGCTTCACCTCCCGGGTTCACGCCATTCTCTGGCTTAAGTCTCCTGAGTAGCTGGGACTATAGGCACCTGCCACCGTGCCCAGCTAATTTTTTGTATTTTTAGTGGAGACATGGTTTCACTGTGTTAGCCAGGATGGTCTCGATCTCCTGACCTCATGATCCACTCATCTTGGCCTCCCAAAGCGCTGGGATTTTAGGTGTGAGCCACTGTGCCTGGCCTGTTTCTAGTAGTTTTATTTACATATATTGATTATAATTTTAATACTTTTATCTTCCAGAGAAAACTAGGACATAGACAGTTTTAAACTGTCATATGTTAGCATTCTGTAGTAGATTAGAAAATATATGAATATACCATCTTCCAACATCGGGATGTGTTTTCTCATAGTACAATTTCTCAGTGTGGTAGGCAAAAACATGTTTCTTAACAGGCCAAAATATCTAGTTTCTCTGTAAAAATAAGAAGCCAAAAATATATAAACTTGAATTACTTACATTTAGTAATTAATGTTTTAGTATTGTATCTTATTTATAAATGATCTAGATATTTAATGGAAATATTTTACTTAGCTTAACTTTAAGGTTAAAAATTACCAAAAGTATTTTGGAAACTACTATTAGGCAGATTTACTGTAAAAAAACAAACAAAAAAAACATTATTGAAATAATGTTTTTCGCTTTTCACAGGATGGCACCAAAAACGAAGAAGGAAGCTCCTGCCCCTCCTAAAGCCAAAGCCAAAGCAAAGGCTTTAAAGGCCAAGAAGGCAGTGTTGAAATGTGTCCACAGCCCCCCCAAAAAAGAAGATCTGCACCTCACCCACCTTCCAGTGTCCCAAGACACTGTGACTCTGCAGGCAGCCCAGATATCCTGGGAAGAGCGCCCCCCGGAGAAACAAGCTTGACCACCATGCTATCATCAAGTTTCCACTGACCACTGAGTCAGCCATGAAGAAGATAGAAGACAACAACACGCTTGTGTTCACTGTCGATGTTAAAGCCAACAAGCACCGGATCAAACAGACTGTGAAGAAGCTCTGGAATGTGGATATGGCCACGGTCAACATCCTGATTTGGCCTGATGGAGAGAAGAAGTCATATGTTCGACTGGTTCCTGATTACGATGCTTTGGATGTTGCCAACAAACTTGGGGTCATCTAAACTGAGTCCAGCTGGCTGATTCTAAATAGATGTATATCTTTTCACCATAAAAAAAGGAAATAATGTTTTTCATAAGAATGACAACTTAAAATCTTAAAGCTTAATTTGATTCTAATTATCTAGTAGGTATAATATTAGCTTCTTGTAAGCACTCAAGCAGAATAGAAACTTGTTTGTTGGCCGGGCACGGTGACTCACACCTGTAATCCCAGCACTTTGGGAGGCCGAGGTGGGCAGATCATGAGGTCAGGAGATCAAGACCATCCTGGCTGACACTGTGGAACCCTGTCTCTACTAAAAATACAAAAAAAAAAAAAATTATCTTGGCGTGGTGGCAGGTGCCTGTAGTCCTGGTTACTTAGGAGGCTGAGGCAGGAGAATGGCCTGAACCCAGGAGGCAGAACTTGCAGTGAGCTGAGATCGCACCACTGTACCCCAGCCTGGGTGACAGAGAGAGACTACACCTCAAAAAAAAAAGAAAGAAAGAAAGAAAGAAAGAAACTTGTTTGTTTTATATTTAATAGTGGTAACTCTGAAGACATAGTTGTTTTATTACACAAAAATATTAAATTTATCTTATTTAACTAAGTTGTATCCAAATCGTGTTAACTTGAAAAACATTTGGATCAGTTCCTATATTTCTAGGAGTTTGGGGAATATTTATTTATCAATGATTTTTTTTTCCAAGCCAAGTTAGAATAGAACACTTTTAGAGGATTTTATAAATGAATTTTGCAGTGCTATCCAGAGTTAAGAAAAATCACATATACAGAACATACATTAATAGACATACAAACACAAATAGAGATCTCATAGCTTTCATCCTGAAATTTTAGCCATGAATCAGGCATAAATATTCTGATGGTTAATTTTAGATGTCTGCTTGATTGGATTAAGAGATACTAACGTAGCTGGTAAAGCACAGTTTCTGGGCATAAGTGTGAGGGTGTTTCTGGAAGACACTGAGATAAGGAAGATCCACTCTGACCCAATGTGGATGGGCACTGATATGGTTTGACTGTGTCCCCACCCAGATCTCATCTTGAATTTTAGCTCCTATAATCCTTACATGTTGTGGGAGGGACCCGGTTGGGGACAACTGAATCATGGTGGTGGTTACTGTCATGCTGTTCTCATGATAGTGAGTGAGTTCTCATGATCTGATGGTTTTATAAGGGGCTTTTCCCCCTTTGGCTTAGCACTTCTTGCTACTGCCATGTGAAGAAAGACATCTTTGCTTCCCCTTCCGTCATGATTGTGAGGCCCCTCCAGTCATGTGGAACTGTCAGTCCATTAAACCTCTTTGTTCTTTATAAATTGCTCAGAGTCAGGTACTTCTTCATAGCAGTATAAAATAGACTAATACAGGCACCATCCAATTGCTTGAGAGCCCAGATAGAACTAAAAGGAAGAGGAAAGGTGAATTATCTCCTTCTGAAACTGAAACATCCTTCTCTTGCCTTTGACATCAGAACTTCAGGGTCTCAGGCCTTTGGCCTCAGAATGAGAGTTACACCATTGGCTTAACTGATTCTGAGTCCTTTGGACATGGACTGAGCAATGCTACCAGCTTTCCTGGTTCCCCAACTTGGAGACAGCCTATCGTGGACTTCCTTAGCCTTCATAATTATGTGAACCTTCTCTCATCTGTCTATCTACATATATCCTACGGATTGTGCCTTTCTGGGGAACCCTGACTAATGTGATGACAATAATACAAAATTCACTAGTTTATATAGAAGACTTAGTTTTTGTCTTTACCCCATTTTATGGTCGTATTATAACTGTGTTTCTGGAAAATGGAACAAGTTTTTATCTTCTTCATATGAGGGTGAAAGCTTTTTTTCACCAATGTTTTTGGAGATTTTTAAGATTTTCAAGAGTTTCTTTTGACATAATCTTATGAAGCTGAGAATTAACTTTTGTTTTATTTTTTCTATTTTGTTTTTCAGCCTCAGGTGTTTGCTTTTGCAGATCCTTGAGCACATTGAGAGCCTCCAAGGCATGGAGTGGGGTGCCTAAAGTTTCAGTGATTATAGGGAGTTGAGAGACTCAATCAGGAAAGGAAAGGTCTAAAGGAGGCAATTTGGAAGATCAAAATTTTCTCAAAAGAACTATTAAAGTTCTAAATAATTCTTGGTAAAGTCATGCAAACAGGAAAGGAAGTAGGTAGAATTAGTTCCATATTGGTGGAACACACAGTCAGCAGAGGTTTGAGAAGGGAGAATTTAGTCAACTGAGAAGTTCCCATGAAAGGAGCAAGACCAAGATCACAGACACACCATGAAACAAAAAGCCAGGAATAACTTCCAACCCAAGAGGAGAACAGAGAAGCCTCAAAACCAAAGCTAGGATAAGAAACTTCTAGCCCAAGAGTTACCTTTCAGACAAAGAAGCCTGAGATTCCAACCCAGCTTCAGAGAGTACTCACTTAAAATGTTACTCAAGCCGTAGGCTTTTTAATGACTTAGCCATGCATGCAAAAGGCATTCCCTAAGGTGGCATAGAAGATGGAGCCCCCATATCCAAAGATAGCCAAGGATAAAGAAAGACCCCTGTTGCCAGAGCCAGTGGGCAAAGGCAACAGAGAGAGAGACAAGGGTCCTTATGGGATGAGACCCTTGCAGATTTAGACTTATACAAACTCCTGAGAACTGGCAGGATGACAACCATAAATGGGGTACCAACACTTCTACTCATTGGATTACAAGTTCTCAGGCATCCAATATGATTAACAAAATGGAGATTTCTAGGGCTTCTGTGGGAGAGTATGGAAGGTCTTTTTGAACTTTTTAATTCTGTCAACTGAAGAATGATGAGCTCCATAAATTCGGAAAGGAGAGATTTCATTATGTTTTGTTTTTTTGAGTCGGAGTTTCACTCTTGTTGCCAAGGCTGGAGTGCAGTGGAGCGATCTTGGCTCACTGCAAGCTGCACCTCCCAGGTTCAAGTGATTACCCTGCCTCATCTTCCCAAGTAGCTGGGAACTAATCATCTCAGAATAGTTCTTATGCCAAAGGGACATATTTTGGGGTGGCATATTCTGGTTTCCTATCATCATATTTTGGGGTGGCATATTCTGGTCTTACACACTGTCTTCCACCAGCAATGAAAAGAGTTCTTGTTTTTCCTCCAGTAATTTGTCATTTTTTTAGGGTTTAGCAGTTCTAACAGATATAGACCAGCTGTACTATCTCATTGTGGTTTTCAGTTCTCTAGTATGTTGAGCATCTTTTTGTATGTTCACTTGCCATCTGTAGATCGTCTTTGGTGAGGTGTCTGTTCAGAACTGTGTGCATTTTTAATTGAGCTGTTTAACTTATTGCTTAGCTTTAAGAATTTTGTATTATTTTGAATACAAATTCTTTCTCAGATCTGTATTTTGCAAAATTTTTTTTCAATATGTGGCTTGTCTTTTTGTTCCATTAACAAGGTCTTTTCCAGAGTATAAACTTTCGTCATTTCTTCTGCATATATCAACCTTTTGTGTCATTTGTTAAAATTCATTACCAAACCCAAAGGCACATAGCTTTTCTTCCATAGTTTCTTCTAAAAATTGTATAGTTTTGCATTTTTAGTGTAAGGATGATTTTGAGTGATTATTTGTGTAAGTTGTAAAGTTTTCATCTACATGCATATCATTTCCTATTGTTTCCAACAATCGTTCCCTCACTATTTTTGGGAAAGACACAGGATAGTGGGCTCTGTTAGAGCAGATAGATGGCTAGACATGAACAGGATGGGGAGCTCCTGGAAAAGGGAAAGTCTGGGAAGGCTCACCTGGAGGGACCACGAAAAATTCACATTTAGTGGCATCTGTAATGCTGGAGTGGATGGGCACTTGTGAGTTGTGGGTAGGAGGGAGAAGAGGTACCTATGCAGAAACACACACCCTAGAAATCCTCTTAAGATGTGCCAGTCATCATTCACTCTGCAGTAATAATGTCACAATATGGGTAGCTACATGCTGATAAGGACAAAAGGGACATTCTTAAAAGGAACCTGGCACCATAAGTACAGATTAGGGCAGAGAAGCACATTCAAAAGAGATAGGTGCAGTACATACAAATGTGACCACTGTCAGCCTGCCTGGGATGGCGGGAAGGAGCCTGGTGCCAGAGTGGATTCAGATCGATCACCACACATGTGTCTCAACCAACAGTGAGGAGGTCCCACAAGCCTAAGTGGGGCAAGTTGGGGACCTAAGGCAGTAACAGGAAAACCAAAGAAAACAGGGGCAGACCTGAGAGGCAGGAATGTGAAGAAGTCCAAAATAAAATTCCCTTCACAGGACTCTTAGGCTGCTTTCCTGCACAATCAGCCTACTCCTCCCTATTTTTCTACAATAAGCTCTTCACACTGTATTTTTTTCAATGAAGTTGTCTGCCATCTTCGTATTGCCTCTTGGTGAAAATCTGTCTTCCAAGTTAGAAAAGAACTGGGACATCAGTTCTCCCCAGTAATAGGTCCGTTTCAGTTTGAATTTCCAGAACTGGTGGCACTTAATAACTGGCGCTCTGACTTTAAGTGGTGCAGGAGGCGGCCAGTAGGGGGCGTCATCCGGCACACCTGGAGCAAGAGGGCCCTGCATAGCTCCCATCTGTGTGCTGGTGGTGTGCTGCCACGACACTGCCAGCCACAGGGCCCGGAAGGGTCCCCAGCTGCTAGCAGGGGGCGTACGACGACTACGCTGTGAGCAAGAGGATCCTGCAGTGTCCCTAGCTGCCAGTAGGTGGCGCACGGGTACCACATCATGAGCAAGAGGACCCTGCAGTGTCCTGGTTGGCAGCAGGGGGCGTGCTGCCACCATACTGTGAGCAAGAGGATCCTGTAGTGCCCCCCAGCGGCCAGAGGGGGGCGTGCCCCCACTACAAGACAAGCAAGAGGGCCCGGCAGTGTCCCCAGCTGCCAGCATCGGGAGCACTGCTACTACACTGTGACCCAGAGAGCTCTGCAATGTCCCCAACTGCCAGCAGGCGGCGTGCCATCACTATACTGCGAGCAAGAGGGCCCTTCAGTGCCCCGACGCCAACAGGTGGCGCTGGCCACCACTCTAAGAAAGAGGGCCCTGCAGTTGCTCTAGTCGCCAGCAGGGGGCGAACTGGCACAGCACCGTGAGCAAGAGGGCCCTGTAGTGCGTGGCTGCAAGCAGGGGGCACCCGAGCCCGGCTTTTCAGATTACTGATGATCCGCCCATCTCTGCACCACTCCCCCGGCGGCGTGAGTCTCTGCGCCTGCACAGCGCCCCCTCAGGCCCACGCGGCGCGCGTCTCTGTCCCTGCGCCGCGACCCCCCCGCCGGAAGCACGCGCCTGCGACTCTGCGCCTGCGCCGCCCTGCGACTCTGCGACTGCGCCGCCCTGCGACCTTTCGCCTGCGCCGCGCAGGCCCGCCACTCTGCGCTTGCGCCGGCCTGCGCCGCGCCAGCGGGCGACTCTGCCCCTGCACCGCCCCGGCCTGCGACTCTGCGCCTGCCACTCTGCGCGGCGCTGGCGCGCGACTATGCTAACCCTAACCCTGCGACGCGCCGGCGCGCGACTCCGCTCCTGCGCCGCGCCGGCCTGCGACTCTGCGCCTGCGCAGGCCTGCTCCGCGCCGGCGTACGACTCTGGGCCTGCGCCGCGCCGGCCTGCGACTCTGCGCCTGCGCCGGGACGGCTTGCGACTCTGCGCCTGCGCCTGCCTGCGCTGCGCCGGCCTGCGACGCGCTGCTGCGCGACTCTGCTCCTGCGTCGCACCGGCCTGCGACTCTGCGCTTCCGCAGGCCAGCGACGCGCCGGCGTAGGACTCTGCGCCTGCGCCGCGCCGGCCTGCGACTCTGGGCCTACGCCGCGCCGGCCTGCGACGCGCCGGCGAGCGACTCTGTTCCTGCGCCGCGCCGGCCTGCGACTCTGCGCCTGCGCAGGCCTGCGCCGCGCCGGCACGATTCTGCGCCTGCGCCGCTCCGGCGCGCGACTCTGGGCCTGCGCCACGCCTGCCTGCGACTCTGCGCCTGCGCTGGGACGGCTTGCGACTCTGCGCCTGCGCCTGCCTGCGCTGCGCCGCGCCGGCCTGCGACGCGCTGGTGCGCAACTCTGCTCCTGCGCCGCGCCGGCCTGCGACTCTGCGCCTCCGCAGGCCTGCGATGCGCCGGCGTGCGACTCTGCGCCTGCGCCGCGCCGGCGTGCGACTCTGGGCCTGCGCCGCGCCGGCCTGCGACTCTGCGCCTGCGCTGCCCCGGCCTGCGACTCTCCGCCTGCGCCGCGCCAGCGCGCGACTCTGCGCCGGCCTGCGACTCTGGGCCTGCGCCGGCCTGCGCCGCGCCGGCGCGTGACTCTGCAGCTGGGCCGCCCCGGCCTGCGACTCTGCGCCTGCGTCGGCCTGCACCGCGCCGGTGCGCGACTCTGGGCCTGCGCCACGCCGGCCTGCGACTCTGCGCCTGCCCCGCCCCAGCCTGCTACTGTGCGCCTGCGCTGCGACGGCGCGCGACTCTGCACCTGCGCCGGCCTGCGCCGAGCCCGCGCCCGACTCTGGGATTGCACTGCCCCGGCCTGCCACTCTGCGCCTGCGCCGCGGCTGTGCCTCTGCGGGGGAGGAGTTGTATTGTCCTCAGCACAGACCCAGAGAGCATCACGAGGGTGGAGCTGTGTTCTCCTTTGCGCAGACCTTGGGGGTACCGCGAAGGCAGAGCAGCGTTCTCCTCAGCCGAGGTCCGCACGTGTGGTGCACCGCGAGGGCGGAGCTGCGTTCTGCTCAGCACAGACCCGGGGTACACCAGGAAGGCGGAGCAGCGTTCTCCTCAGCCTCGCTTTGGGGCAACTCGGGGCAGCATCCACGGCGAATAAACTCCTTTGTTTGTAGCCTTGAGTAATGAAGGTCAGAGACTAGTTAGAATGGTTAGTGTGGAAAACCGGAAACCAAAAGCCGCTCTCAATCTTGCGCACCGAGGTTCTCCCCACCCAGGGCTAGGCGACCCCAGTGCGAGGTCCACACCGTGGCCCGGAACACAAATGCAGCATACGCAGACATGACACCCGAAATACGACACCCGCAGTGCTCACGTAACAAGTACCTCTAATGCTAACGCAGTGCCTCAATAGAAAAGTTCATGTAAGATCTGCATTCCCCACGCTACCCTGGAGTGTTAAGAGAGCGGTCATAATAACACTGACATAGTCAATGCAAACATAGCAAAGAACGTAGCAATAGGGTTAGGGTTAGAGTTAGGGGTTGGAGATAGGGGTTAGGGTGAGAGTTAGGATTAGGGCTAGGGCTAGAGTTTTAGGGTTAGGGTTTTAGGGTGAGGGTGAGGGTTAAGGGTTAGGGTTAGGGTTGGGTTAGGGTTAGGGTTGGTTTAGGGTTAGGGTTAGGGTTGGGTTAGGGTTAGGGTTTAGGGTTAGGGTTAGGGTTTAGGGTTAGGGTTTACGGTTAGGGTTAGGGTTAGGGTTTAGGGTTAGGGTTAGGGTAGGGTTAGGGTTGGGTTAGGGTTAGGGTTAGGGTTAGGGTTGTTAGGGTTAGGGGGTATATTAGGGTTAGGGTTAGGGTTAGGGTTAGCGTTAGGTGTCCGGAGCTGCCCGCCCCGGCCATAGCAAATAATAACTGACGATTGAAAACGCCTGAGCTATATTCATTTCCACCCCACACCTTCTCCCTATCTTTGCCCTTTTTCCCTGTATTAATAACCTCATAAAAGATGGCGCTCTTCCTGCTTCTTCACCCATTTTTCCCACGCCCGCGAAAATTACTACCTGACAGCGCAGGTGCAACATGACGTTCGACCAGAGAAACCAATACCTATCTGGCCACGCCTCCACTGTGAGATCATTTTCGCCTTGGCCCAACCCCTTCCCCTCCAAGTGTATATAATGCACTGCATTACCGCCATTAAACGAGACTTGATCAGAGCACTGTCTTGTCTCCATTTCTCGTATCTCTTGTTCCCCAAATTCCCACCCCCTCCTCCAGGGCCTGCTTCGACTATCCCGCGGGCCGGGATAGTTAGGGTTCGGGTTCGGGTTCGGGTTAGAGTGCTGTATCGGAGATGAACATTCTGACCTGTAGCTGATCGCAGGAGCTTTCAGGAAAGCATCAGGGGGAAATAATATCTAAATGACCAAGAGTATGAAATGGCTGTGATTATACCACAGTTGACAAGGATATTTGATTTTTTCTGTGGCATACAACATTTATTTATTTATTTATTTATTTATTTATTTATTTATTTAGAAACAGAGTCTCGCTCTGTCACCCAGGCTTGAGTACAATGGCGTGATCTCAGCACACTGCAAGCTCCGCCTCCCAGGTTCACGCCATGCTCCTCCCTCAGCCTCCCGAGTAGCTGTGACTACAGGTGTCCGCCACCACGCCCAGCTAATTTTTTGTATTTTTAGTAGAGATGGGGTTTCACCGTGTTAGCCAGGATGGTCTTGATCTCCTGACCTTCTGATCCACCCACCTCGGCCTCCCAAAGTGCTGGGATTACAGGCATAAGCCACTGCACCTGGCACAACATTTAAAATAATAATTGGAATTATGACTCATAACTCTATACTGGCACATAGCATGGATAAGGAGGACATTGACAAATTTCCAGGAATTTTATATAATTTCTGAAAACAACATTTTACTGATACAAATATAACACAGGGAAGGTTAGATATCTCTTTTTATTTGTATTTTTTGTAAGGTTTTCCTTATAAAAAATACATCCTACTTTACTTGTGAATCATGCCCTACTTTTCTTGCATGCTTTGCATAGAGTTGTTTCTAGTTATTCTATTGCTTCTAGTAGTTTTATTTACACATATTGATTATAATTTTAATACTTAGTAATCTTTTATTTTCCAGAGAAAACTAACAAGTAAACAGTTATAAACTGTCATATATTAGCATTCCATAGTAGGTTAGAAAATGTATGAGTATACCATCTCCCAACATCTACATGGATGTGTTTCCTCATCGTACAATTTCTCATTGTGGTAGACAAAAACATGTTTATTAATGGTCCAAAATATCTTTAGTCTCTCTGTAAAAATAAGAAGCGAAAATTATATAAACTTTAATTACTTATGTTCAGTAATTAATGTTTTAGTATTGTATCTTATTTATAAATGGTCTA
The DNA here is from genome assembly GCF_037993035.2 of Macaca fascicularis. Taxonomy (NCBI): domain Eukaryota; kingdom Metazoa; phylum Chordata; class Mammalia; order Primates; family Cercopithecidae; genus Macaca; species Macaca fascicularis. The sequence continues at coordinate 138,562,908 of NC_088386.1, forward strand.
GATATTTAATGCAAATCTTTTACTTAGCTTAACTTTAAGGTTAAAAATTACCAAAAGTATTTTGGAAACTACTATTAAGCAGATTTACAGTAAACAAATTATTTTTGAAATAATGTTTTTCGCTTTTCACAAGATGGCACCGAAAGTGAAGAAGGAAGTTCCTGCCCCTCCTAAAGCCAAAGCCAAAGCCAAAGCTTTAAAGGCCAAGAAGGCAGTGTTGAAAGGTGTCCACAGCAATATACAGAAAAGAAGATCCGCATGTCATTCACCTTGAGGTGGCCCAAGACACTGCGACTCCAGAGGCAGCCCACATATCCTTGGAAGATCACCCCCTGGAGAAACAAGCTTGACCACTATGCTATCATCAAGTTTCCGCTGACCACTGAGTCGGCCATGAAGAAGATAGAAGAAAACAACATACTTGTGTTCATTGTGGATGTTAAAGCCAACAAGCACCAGATTAAACAGGCTGTGAAGAAGCTCTGGGACATGGATGTGGCCACAGTCAACATCCTGATTCGACCTGATAAAGAGAAGAAGGCATATGTTCGACTCGCTCCTGATTATGATGCTTTGGATGTTGCAACAAAATTGGGATCATCTAAACCGAGTCCAACTGACTAACTCTAAATATATGTATATCTTTTCACCATAAAAAAGAAATAATATTTTTCATAAGAATGACAACTTAATTAGAATCAAATTTAAAAACTTTAAGATTTTACGTTTCTAGTAAGTATAATATTAGCTTATTTGAGTAGAACTCAAGTAGAATAGGAATTTATGTTTGTTTTATATTCGATAGTGGTAACTTTGAAGACATAGTTGTTTTATTACACCAAAAATATTATATTAACCTTATTTAACTAAGTTTTATCCAAATCGTGTTAACTTAAAAAACATTTGACCAGTTCCTATATTTCTAGGAGTTTGGTGAATATTTATTTATAAATGCTTATGTTTTTCCAAGCCAAGTTAGAATAGAACACTTTTAAAGAATTTTATAAATGAATTTTGCAACGCTAACCTGAGTTAAGAAAATATCACATATACATAACACACATTAATAGACATACAAACACAAATAGAGATTTCATAGCTTTCATCCTGAAATTTCAGGCATGAATCAGGCATAAATATTCTGATGGTTAATTTTAGACATCTACTTGATTGGATTAAGAGACACACAGCTGGTAAAACACAATTTCTGGGCATATGTGTGAGGGTATTTCTGGAAGACACTGAGATAACCCTGACCCAATGTAGATGGACACAGATATGGTTTTGCTGTGTCCCCACTCAGATCTCATCTTGAATTGTAGTTCTTATAATTCCTACATGTCGTGGGAGGGACCCAGCTGGAGGTGATTGAATCATGGTGGTGGTTACTGCCATGCTGTTCTCATGATAGTGAGTGAGTTCTCATGATCTGATGTTTTTATAAGGAGCTTTTCCCATTTGGCTCAGCACTTCTCCTTGTTGCTGCCATGTGAAGAAGGACGTCTTTGCTTCCCCTTCCACCATGGTTGTGAGGCCCCTCCAGCCATGTGGAACTGTCAGCGCATTAAACCTCTTTGTTCTTTATAAATTGCTCAGACTCGGGTATTTCTTCATAGCAGTGTATAAATGGATGAATACAGGCACCATCCAATTGGTTGAGAACCCAGATAGAACAAAAAGGAAGAGGAAAGGGGAATTATCTCCTTCTGAAATGGAAACATCCTTCTTCTCCTGCCCTTGACATCAGAACTTTAGGGTCTCAGGCCTTTGGCCTCAGAATGAGAGTTACACCATTGGCTTCCCTCATTCTGAGTCCTTTTGACCTGGACTGAGCCATGCTACGCTTTCCTAGTTCTCCAACTTGGTGATAGGCTATCGTGGAACTTCTCAGCCTCCATAATTATGTGAACCAATTCCCCTAATGAGTCTTCTCTCATCTATCTATCTACATATATCACATTGATTCTGTCTTTCTGGAGAACCCTGACTAATGTGATTACAATAATACAAAATTTACTAGTTTATACAGAAGACTTGGTTTTTGTCTTTGCCCCATTTTTTATTTGTATTATAACTGTGTTTCTGGAAAACGGAACAAGTTTTTACCTTCTTCATATGAGGGCTAAAACTTTTTTCTCAGTAATAATTTTGGAGATTTGTAAGATTTTCTTTTGTTTTGACATACAATCTTACAGAGGCTGAGAAATAATTTTTTTTTCTGTTTTATTTTTCAGCCCCAGGTGTTTGCTTTTGCAGATTCTTGAGCATGTTGAGAGCCTCCAAGGCATGGAGCAGGGTGCCTAAAGTTTCAGTGATTGTAGGGAGTTGAGAGACTCAAATGGGAAGGGAAAGATCTAAAAGGAGGCAGTTTGGAAGATAAAAATTTTCTCAAAGGAGCCATTTAAGTTCTAAATAATTCTTATTCTTAGTAAAGTCATGCAAACAGGAAAGGAAGTAGACAGAATTAGCTCCATATTGGTGGAACACATAGTCAGCAGAGGTTTGAGAAGGGAGAATTTAGTCAACTGAGAAGTTCCCATGAAAAGAGCAAGATCAAGATCACAGAGACACCATGAAACAAAAAGCCAGGAATAACTTCCAACCCAAGAGGAGAACACAGAGGCCTCAAAACCAAAGCTAGGATAAGAAACTTGTATCCCAAGAGTTACCTTCCAGACAAAGAAGCCTGAGATTCCAACCCAGCTTCACAGAGTACTCACTCAAAATGTTACTGAAACTGTAGGCTTTTCAATGACTTAGCCATGCATGCAAAAGGCATTCCTTAAGGTGGTACAGAAGATGGAGCCCCCCTATCCAAAGATAGCCAAGGAGAAAGAAAGACCCCTGTTGGCAGAGCCAGTGGGCAAAGGCAACAGAAAAGGAGACAAGAATCCTAATGGGATGAGATTCTTTCAGATTTAGGATCATACAAACTCCTGAGAATTGGCAGGTTGACAGCCATAAATGGGCTACCAACATTTCTACTCACTGGATTACAAGTTCTTCAGCATCCAAAATGATTAACAAAATGACAATTTCATAAATTTGGAAAGGAGACATTTCTTTATTTTTATGGTTTTTTTTTTTTTTTTTTTTTTTTTAGAGTTTCACTCTTGTTACCGAGGCTGGAGTGCAATGGTGCGATCTCGGCTCACTGCAACCTCCACCTTCTGGGTTCAAGCCATTCTCCTGCCTCAGCCTCCCAATTAGCTGGGATTACAGATGCCCACCACCAAGCCTGACTAATTTTTTGTATTTTTAGTAGAGACAGGGTTTCATCATGTTGACCAGGCTGGTCTCAAATGCCTGACCTCAGGTGATCCAGCTGCCTTGGCCTCCCAAAGTGCTGGGATCACAGGCATGAGCCACCACACCCAATGAGAGATTTATTTCCTATAAAGAGTTGCAGCCTGCAGGATTGTCCTTCTCACAGACTGGGAAGCATAGCCTCCAGCCAGAAGCCAGAAACAGATGCTTCAAGGGAGATGTAAAGGAAATAGTAATTTATGCTGAGTGGAATTGGCAAAAACGTATATTTAATAAACTCTAGGAGGAGTCATGAATATTTATGAAAGGAGAAATGCATGCTTGTGCAATTGAGTTTCTTGCTTCTTCATGGGTCCCATGTACAAAAGATGGCAGTGTTAGCACGATCCCAGGGTAGAGTTTTCAGCCCTCTGACATTAAAAGGTGAAGCAGAGGACATGAAAACTCGCTCTGTGCATCCTCTGTACACAGGCCAGAACCTCTCCATCATGTGTGGTCTCTCATTAGGCAAGAAAGGAGAGGTTGATATCAGTGGTGGCACCTTTGAAAGGGCTGGTTTCTGTTTAATCCTTAGGGAAGAAAGCCTCATCATGGTTAGCAAACGAGGGGGAATAACGCGGTGTATCTGACCCCCATCATCCCATCCTGGCCAAGCTGAGAACTCAGTTTTGAAAGTTACTCTGGGGTTCCCTCAGCCAAGAGTTGGTCTGTTCAGTCAGTTGGGAGTTTAGGATTTCATTTTCATTTATCAATGCTAATGGGAAAGAGTACACTGTCTTCATGGCAGCTGAATTTGCAAGAAACTCCTTGGATGGAGTTAATGGCAGCTGTATTTTTCTGGGAGCTCTGCTTTAATTGGATAAAGTAAGTTCTGGTAAGATTTCTTCCTTTATCTTCAGTATCTCAAATGTTTTCGTTTAAATAATCTTTATAAGAACTCTTGATGTCTGAGTGGATTCCCACACAGTCATCTACTATAAGACTTTCTGATTCTTTTTTTCCTTTGGTCATTGTGAATAGAGCTTCTGTAAATAACTGCATGGTAGCTTTTATTTAGAAATAACATCAAAGTAGTTGTCAAAATACTTAGGAATGTGATTTTTGGATTGTAAGGTGAGAGTTGTTTAGCTTTGGAAAAAACTGCCCAACTTGTAATAGGGGAGGACAAACAATTTTCTGTGTTTTTGGAATTCTTAGATAGGACCCTCTGTAACAAACAACAGATTAAAATGAGAAAAACAGAAAAGTTTTAAAAACATGTATACCTTATTGATAAGACTCTTTAGTGATTTAGTTACCCTTCTCTTCTTGGTGCTGAGAGAGAGAGGTAGCTTTTAAATGGGGATTTCCTTTATAGATGTAAATTTTCCTTACACAAGGGTAACTTCTACTCTGTTTTCAGAACTTCCTTTGTTGGCTTTTTTTTTTTTTCAAAATAATCAGCTTGGAATAATTCTTAAGCCAAAGGGACATATTTTTGGGTGGCATATTCTGGTTTCCTGCCATTATATTTTAGGGTGGCATATTTTGGTCTTATACACAGTGTCCCACCAGCAATGAAAAGAGTTCTTGTTTTTCCTCCAGCAATTTGTCATTTTTTAAAGAGTTTAGCAGTTGTAAGAGGTATAGACCAGCTGTGCTATCTCATTGTGGTTTTCAGTTATGTACTATGTTGAGCATCTTTTGGTATGTTTACTTGCCTTCTGTAGATCATCTTTGGTGAGGTGTTCATTCAGATCTGTGTGCATTTTTAATTGGGCTGTTTAACTTATTGTTCAGTTTTAAGAATTTTGTATGTATTTTGAATACAAAGTCTTTCTCAGATCTGTATTTTGCAAATATTTTCTTTCAATATGTGACATGTCTTTTTGTTCCCTTCACAAGGTATTTTCCAGAGTATAAACTTTAAATATTTATAAATATTAAGAAATTCACATTGTCATTTCTTCTGGGTATATCAACCTTTTTTGCCATTTGTTAAAATTCATTACCAAACCCAAAGGCACATAGCTTTTCTTCTATAGTTTCTTCTAGAAATTGTATAGTCTTGCATTTTTAGTGTAAGGATGATTTTGAGTGATTATTTGTGTAAGTTGTAAAGTTTTCATCTACATGTATATCATTTGCTATGGTTTCCAATTCATTGTTCCCTCACTATTTTTGGGAAAGACACAGGATAGTGGGCTCTGTTAGAGTAGATAGACAGCTAGACATGAACAGGAGGTTGAGCTCCTGGAAAAGGGAAAGTCTGGGAAGGCTCACCTGGAGGGACCACCAAAAATTCACATATTAGTAGCATCTCTAATGCTGGAGTGGATGGGCACTTGTCAATTGCGGGTAGGAGGGAGAAGAGGTACCTATGCAGAAAGAAACACCCTACAACTCCTCTTAAGATGCCCCAGTCATCGTTCACTCTGCAGTAAAAATGTCACAATATTGCTAGCTACATGCTGATAAGGACAAAGGGGACATTCACCCCCAGCGATGGGGCTCCCAGAAGCCAGGGGTGCGGGCTGGGGGTGGCGGCTGGGAGCCCGATCACGGGGGGTGCCTGCACTCCCAGCGACGGGGCTCCCAGAATCCGGGGGGGCGGGCCAGGGGTGGCGGCTGGGAGCCCGATCGCGGGGGGTGCCTGCACCCCCGACAATGGGGCTCCCAGAAGCCGGGGGGTGGGCTGGGGGTGGCGGCTGGGAGCCCAATAGGGGGTCATGCCTGCACCCCCGGCGACGGGGCTCCCAGAAGCCAGGGGGGCCGGCTGGGGGTGGCTGCTGGGAACCTGATCTGGATATTTGGAAGAGTATCACAAGGGGTTGTACAGTGTCTGTGATACTGAGATTAATATCAGTCTCTCGGCCTTGGAATATTGAGAAGGATGAAACAGGGTGAATGTCCACCCTGTGCCACATTGCGAGTAATATCAGCCTGTCCCCTCCATGGATATTAGGAACAATATCCCAGACTGGGTGTACGCCTCCTGCTGTACAGAGTGCAATATCATCCTCTCCCTCCCAGGATAGTAATTACAATATCACTGGGCGGGAGCACACAGCCTGCGAATTATTATCATCCTCTCCCCCTCCGCATACTAGGAACAGTATCTCAGAAGAGCTGTCCCCTCAGTGCCATATTCGGACTAATAGCATAGGCTTCTTCCGGGAATATTAGGAGCAATATTACCAGGTAGCTATCCATTCATTGCTATGTTTGGAGTCATGTGATACTCTACCCCGCTTTATATTAGGATCAGCATCACGTGGTGAGCGTACACCTACTGTGATATTAAAACTAAAATCCGGCTGGGCACGGTGGCTCAAGCCTGTAATCCCAGCACTTTGGGAGGCCGAGACGGGCAGATCACGAGGTCAGGAGATCGAGACCATCCTGGCTAATATGGGGAAACCCCGTCTCTACTAAAAAATACAAAAAACTAGCCAGGCGAGGTGGCGGGCACCTGTAGTCCCAGCTACTCGGGAGGCTGCTGAGGCAGGAGAATGGCGTGAACCCGGGAGGTGGAGCTTGCAGTGAGCTGAGATCCGGCCACTGCACTCCAGCCTGGCCGACAGAGCGAGACTCCATCTCAAAAAAAAAAAAAAAAAAAACCCAAAAACTAAAATCCTGCTTTCTGTCCCTGGATATTAAGAACAGCATCACAAGTAGGTTTACACTTCCTGTGGAATTAGGAACAATAATATGATTATTAATCATCAATGATCGAGTTTAATAATTATGAATGATACTAAAAACTTATAGGATACCATTATTAATTACGGATAATGATTTTAAATACATGATTATGCATGCTTTCAATTAATTATTAATATTAATGTCATCAAATAATATTAGTTCCTAATACTAATTATTATTTGATTCCCAGCATCACTGGGTATTGATTTAAGTCACATTAATTGCTAATATAATATTCTTATTAATAGTGATATTACTAATAATTATTGTTACAAATCATTAACATTTTAAACCAGTATTAATTTTTACTCTCTTTATTGTGATCATTAATATCAATAATTATTATTAATATTAATATAATTACTAATATTAATGATTAATAGACTTGTTCCTGATATCCACTGGGGAGAGGACGATGTTAATTTCTATATCACAGACGGTGTACACCCCCCATAATAGTGTTTCGAACTTCTGCTTGGGAGAGGAGGATATGACAATCAGTACCACTGGAAGTAGAAACAACCCTGGGATACTGTTCTGAATATTCAGGGAGGAAGAGGCTGATATGACTCCTAATACAGAGGGGGTTACTCCCTCTGAGGATGTGCACACTGGGGGTGTACAATCGTCTGAGAAGGAGATGAAAATTTTCAGATGGGGAGATGATATTACTCACAATATCAGAAAGAGGCTGTGAGTCCACAAGGCTCCCAGAAGCCAGGGGGTGGGCCGGGGGTGGCAGCTGGGAGCCCGATCACGGGGGGTGCCTGCACCCCCAGCGACGGGTCTCCCAGAAGCCAGGGGGGCGGGCCAGGGGTGGTGGCTGGGAGCCCGATCGCGGGGGGATGCCTGCACCCCCGAGGATGGGGCTCCCAGAAGCCAGGGGGGCTGGCCGGTGGTGGTGGCTGGGAGCCCGATCGCAGGGGTTGCCTGCACCCTCGGCGATGGGGCTCCCAGAAGCTAGGGGGCGGGCCAGGGTTGGCGGCTGGGAGCCCAATCTTGGGGGGTGCCTGACCCCCCGGCGATGGGGCTCCCAGAAGCCAGGGGGGCGGGCAGGTGGTGGCGGCTGGATCGAACCAGTTTTGACCAGATCAAACCAGATCAGACCTGATGGAACCGATTTTGACCGGATCAAACTGATTTTGACTGTATCAGACTGGATCAAACCGGATCGAACCGGATCAGACAGGTTCAAGCCGGTTGTGACCAGATCAGACCGTATCAAACCAGATAAGACCGGTTCAAACCGGATCAAACCGGATGAGACCGGATCAAACCGGATCAGACCGGATGGAACCGCTTTTGACCGGATCAGACAGGATCAAATCGGATCATACCGGATAAAAGCGGATCAAAACGGATCAGACCGGTTCAGACCGGATCAGACTGGATCAGACCGGGTCAGACCGGATCAGACCGGATCAGACTGGATCAGACCGGGCCAGACAGGATCAGAATGGATCAAACTGGATCAGACCAGATCAAACCGCATCAGACCGAATCACACGGGTTCAAACCGGTTTTGACCGGCTCAGACCGGATCGGACCGAATCAAACCAGATCGAACCGGTTCAGACCAGATCAAACCGGATCTGACCGGATGAAACAGGTTTTGAGCGGATCAGACTGGAACACACCGGATACAAGCGGATCAAACCGGATGAGACCGGTTCTGACCGGATCAGAATGGATCAGACCGGGTGAGACCGGTTCGAAACGGATCAAACCGGATCAGACCGGTACAAACCGGATCAGACCGGATCAAACCGGATCAGACCAGTTCAAACCGGTTTTGACCAGATCAAAAAGGATCAGACCGGTTCAAGCCGGAGCGATCCGGATCAGACCGGATCAAACTGGATCAGACCAGTTAAAACCGGTTTTGACCGGCTCAGACCGGATCAGACCGGATCAAACCGTATCAAACCGGTTTTCACTGGCTCAGACCGGGTCAGACCGGATCAAACTGCATCAGACCGGTTCAAGCCGGTTGTGACCGCCTCAGACCGCATCAAACCGGATAAGACCGTTTCAAACCGGATCGAACCAGATCAGACCGGATCAAACCGCATCAGACTGCGTCAAGCCTGTTTTGACCGGCTCAGACCGGATCAAAGCAAATCAGACCGGTTCAATCCGGATCGAACTGGATCAGACCGGATCAGACCAGTTCAAACCGGTTTTGACTGGCTCAGACCGGATCAAACCGGATCAGATCGGTTCAATCCGGATCGAACCGGATCAGAACGGATAAAACTGGATCAGACCAGTTGAAACCGGTTTTGACCGGATCAAACCGGATCAGACCGGTTTAAACCGGATCACACTGGATGAAAACGGTTCAGACCAGATTAAACCGGATGGAACCGGATCAATCCGGCTCTAACTGGTTCAAACCGGATAAATCCGGTTCAGACCAGATGAAACCGGATGGAACCGGAACAAACCAGCTGAAACCGGTTCAAACCGGATCAGACCGGATGGAACCGGATCAAACCGGCTCAAACGGGTTCAAACCGGATCAAACCGGCTCAGACCGGATCAAACTGGATGGAACCGGATTAAACCAGCTCAAACCGGCTCAAACCGGCTCAAACCGGTTCAAACCGGATCAGACTGGATGAAACCGGTTCAAACCGGATCACACCGGTTCAAACCGGATCAAACTGTATCAAACCGGCTCTAACTGGTTCAAACCGGATCAAACCGGCTCAGACCAGATCAAACCGGATGGAATCGGATCAAACCAGCTGAAACCAGCTCAAACTGGCTCAAACCGATTCAAACCGGATCAGACCGGTTGAAACCGGTTCAGACCGGATCAAACCGGATGGAACCGGTTCAAACCGGCTCAAACTGGTTCAAACCGGATCAAACCGGTTCAGACCGGATGAAACCGGATGGAACCGGATCAAACCAGCTGAAACCGGTTCAAACCGGTTCAAACCGGATGAGACCCGATGAAACCGGTTCAGACCGGATCAAACCGGATGGAACCGGATTAAACCAGCTGAAACCGGTTCAAACCGGATCAAACCGGCTCTAACTGGTTCAAACCGGATCAAACCGGTTCAGACCGGATCAAACCGGATGGAACCGGTTCAAACCGGCTCAAACGGGTTCAAACCGGATCAAACCGGCTCAGAGCGGATCAAACCGGATGGAACCGGATCAAACCAGCTGAAACCGGTTCAAACCGGATCAAACCGGTTCAGACCGGATCAAACCGGATGGAACCGGATCAAACCAGCTGAAACCGGCTCAAACCGGCTCAAACCGGTTCAAACCGGATCAGACTGGATGAAACCGGCTCAGACCGGATCAAACCTGATGGAACCGGATCAAACCAGCTGAAACCGGTTCAAACCGGATCAAACCGGTTCAAACCGGATCAAAACAGATCTAACTGGTTCAAACCGGATCAAACCGGTTCAGACCGGATCAAACCGGATGGAACCGGATCAAACCAGCTGAAACCGGCTCAAACCGGTTCAAACCGGATCAGACCCGATGAAACCGGTTCAGACCGGATCAAACCGGATGGAACCGGATCAAACCAGCTGAAACCGGATCAAACCGGCTCAAACCGGTTCAGTTCGGATCAAACCGGCTCAAACCGGATCAGACCCGATGAAACCGGTTCAGACCGGATCAAACCAGATGGAAGGGACCGGATTGAACCGGCTCAAACTGGTTCATACCGGATCAAACCGGTTCAGACCGGATGAAACCTGTTCATACCGGATCAAACCGGATGGAACCGGATCAAATCGGCTCAAACGGGTTCAAACCGGATCAAACCGGCTCAGAGCGGATCAAACCGGATGGAACCGGATCAAACCAGCTGAAAGCGGTTCAAACCGTATCAAACCGGCTCTAACTCTTTCAAACCAGATCAAACCGGTTCAGACCGGATCAAACCGGATGGAACCGGATCAAACCGTCTCAAACGGATTGAAACCGGATCAAACCGGCTCAGAGCGGTTCAAACCGGATGGAACCGGATCAAACCAGCTGAAACCGGTTCAAACCGGATCAAACCGGATGGAACCGGATCAAACCAGCTGAAACCGGCTCAAACCGGCTCAAACCGGTTCAAACCGGATCAGACCGGTTGAAACCGGTTCAGACCGGATCAAATCGGATGGAACCGGTTCAAACCGGATCAAACTGGTTCAAACCGGATCAAACCGGTTCAGACCGGATGAAACCGGATGGAACCGGATCAAACCAGCTGAAACCGGTTCAAACCGGTTCAAACCGGATCAGACCCGATGAAACCGGTTCAGACCGGATCAAACCGGATGGAACCGGATTAAACCAGCTGAAACCGGTTCAAACCGGATCAAACCGGCTCTAACTGGTTCAAACCGGATCAAACCGGTTCAGCCCGGATCAAACCGGATGGAACCGGATCAAACCAGCTGAAACCGGCTCAAACCGGCTCAAACCGGTTCAAACCGGATAAATCCGGTTCAGACCAGATGAAACCGGATGGAACCGGATCAATCCGGCTCAAACTGGTTCAAACCGGATAAATCCGGTTCAGACCAGATGAAACCGGATGGAACCGGATCAAACCAGCTGAAACCGGTTCAAACCGGATCAGACTGGATGAAACCGGTTCAAACCGGATCACACCGGTTCAAACCGGATCAAACTGTATCAAACGGGCTCTAACTGGTTCAAACCGGATCAAACCGGCTCAGACCGGATCAAACCGGATGGAACCGTATCAAACCAGCTGAAACCGGCTCAAACCGGCTCAAACCGGTTCAAACCGGATCAGACCGGTTGAAACCGGTTCAGACCGGATCAAACCGGATGGAACCGGTTTAAACCGGCTCAAACTGGTTCAAACCGGATCAAACCGGCTCAGACCGGATCAAACTGGATGGAACCGGATTAAACCAGCTCAAACCGGCGCAAACCGGCTCAAACCGGTTCAAACCGGATCAGACTGGATGAAACCGGTTCAAACCGGATCACACCGGTTCAAACCGGATCAAACTGTATCAAACCGGCTCTAACTGGTTCAAACCGGATCAAACCGGCTCAGACCGGATCAAACCGGATGGAACCGGATCAAACCAGCTGAAACCGGCTCAAACCGGCTCAAACCGGTTCAAACCGGATCAGACCGGTTGAAACCGGTTCAGACCGGATCAAACCGGATGGAACCGGTTCAAACCGGCTCAAACTGGTTCAAACCGGATCAAACCGGTTCAGACCGGATGAAACCGGATGGAACCGGATCAAACCAGCTGAAACCGGTTCAAACCGGTTCAAACCGGATGAGACCCGATGAAACCGGTTCAGACCGGATCAAACCGGATGGAACCGGATTAAACCAGCTGAAACCGGTTCAAACCGGATCAAACCGGCTCTAACTGGTTCAAACCGGATCAAACCGGTTCAGACCGGATCAAACCGGATGGAACCGGTTCAAACCGGCTCAAACCGGCTCAGACCGCAAGAAACCGGATGGAACCGGATCAAACCAGTTGAAACCGGATCAAACCGGCTAAAACCGGTTCAGTCCGGATCAGACCGGCTCAGACCGGATCAAACCGGATGGAACCGGATCAAACCAGCTGAAAACGGCTCAAACCGGCTCAAACCGGTTCAAACCGGATCAGACCCGATGAAACCGGTTCAGACCGGATCAAACCGGATGGAAGGGACCGGATCGAACCGGCTCAAACTGGTTCATACCGGATCAAACCGGTTCAGACCGGATGAAACCTGTTCAGACCGGATCAAACCGGATGGAACCGGATCAAACCGGCTCAAACGGGTTCAAACCGGATCAAACCGGCTCAGAGCGGATCAAACCGGATGGAACCGGATCAAACCAGCTGAAACCGGCTCAAACCGGATCAAACCGGATGGAACCGGATCAAACCAGCTGAAACGGGTTCAAACCGGTTCAAACCGGATCAGACCCGATGAAACCGGTTCAGACCGGATCAAACCGGATGGAACCGGATTAAACCAGCTGAAACCGGTTCAAACCGGATCAAACCGGCTCTAACTGTTTCAAACCGGATCAAACCGGTTCAGACCGGATCAAACCGGATGGAACCGGATCAAACCAGCTGAAACCGGCTCAAACCGGCTCAAACCGGTTGAAACCGGATCACACTTGATGAAAACGTTTCAGACCAGATTAAACCGGATGGAACCGGATCAATCCGGCTCAAACTGGTTCAAACCGGATAAATCCGGTTCAGACCAGATGAAACCGGATGGAACCGGATCAAACCAGCTGAAACCGGTTCAAACCGGATCAGACCGGATGGAACCGGATCAAACCGGCTCAAACCGGTTCAAACCGGATCAAACCGGCTCAGACCGGATCAAACTGGATGGAACCGGATGAAACCAGCTCAAACCGGCTCAAACCGGCTCAAACCGGTTCAAACCGGATCAGACTGGATGAAACCGGTTCAAACCGGATCACACCGGTTCAAACCGGATCAAACTGTATCAAACCGGCTCTAACTGGTTCAAACCGGATCAAACCGGCTCAGACCGGATGAAACCGGATGGAACCGGATCAAACCAGCTGAAACCGGCTCAGCCGGCTCAAACCGGTTGAAACCGGATCACACTGGATGACAACGGTTCAGACCAGATTAAACCGGATGGAACCGGATCAATCCGGCTCAAACTGGTTCAAACCGGATAAATCCGGTTCAGACCAGATGAAACCGGATGGAACCGGATCAAACCAGCTGAAACAGGTTCAAACCGGATCAGACCGGATGGAACCGGATCAAACCGGCTCAAACGGGTTCAAACCGGATCAAACCGGCTCAGACCGGATCAAACCGGATGGAACCGGATGAAACCAGCTGAAACCGGCTCAAACCGGCTCAAACCGGTTCAAACCGGATCAGACCGGTTGAAACCGGTTCAGACCGGATCAAACCGGATGGAACCGGTTTAAACCGGCTCAAACTGGTTCAAACCGGTTCAGACCGGATGAAACCGGATGGAACCGGATCAAACCAGCTGAAACCGGTTCAAACCGGCTCAAACCGGTTCAAACCGGATCAGACCCGATGAAACCGGTTCAGACCGGATCAAACCGGATGGAACCGGATCAAACCGGCTCAAACGGGTTCAAACCGGATCAAACCGGCTCAGACCGGATCACACCGGATGGAACCGGATCAAACCAGGTGAAACCGGATCAAACCGGTTCAGTCCGGATCAGACTGGATGAAACCGGCTCAGACTGGATCAGACCGGATGGAACCGCATCAAACCAGCTGAAGCCGGTTCAAACCGGATCAAACCGGATGGAACCGGATCAAACCAGCTGAAACCGGATCAAACCGGCTCAAACCGGTTCAGTTCGGATCAAACCGGCTCAAACCGGATCAGACCCGATGAAACCGGTTCAGACCGGATCAAACCGGATGGAAGGGACCGGATCGAACCGGCTCAAACTGGTTCATAACGGATCAAACCGGTTCAGACCGGATGAAACCTGTTCAGACCGGATCAAACCGGATGGAACCGGATCAAACCGGCTCAAACGGGTTCAAACCGGATCAAACCGGCCCAGAGCGGATCAAACCGGATGGAACCGGATCAAACCAGCTGAAACCGGCTCAAACCGGATCAAACCGGA